>NW_006159879.1:870620-889482 GCF_000334495.1 Tupaia belangeri chinensis
GTCGGGGCTCAACCTAGGACAGCCCTCAGGAAGCAGAGTGAGGGACAGCAGGGCACGGAGGACGCAGGGCCATTGTGCAGCCCAGGAGTGACCTCACGGAGCAGTGCCTTGGCGTGGGCGACACGGCCAGAGCTCCAGGGCCAGTGCACAAGGATGCAGGCAGGCGCTGGGTCCTGCCAGCGGCGTGATGGGCCATGGACTTGTGGGCTGCCTCACGGATATCCACGGGGTACCCAGCGGTCTCCCCACGGACATCAGAATGTCAGCTTGATATTTATGCATTTGGGTTTATTCCTTCTGAAATGGAAACAATACCGTGACATAAAGTGACAGTAACTTGCAGCTCTGTTGTGGCGATTAAATGAGGGTGGCTCCGAATGGCTCCTGTCCACGGCTCCTCTCTGGTGGCCCTTCTGCACATTTAAGGTGTTACTTACCAAAGACAAACAGAGGAAATTGAACTCTGACGCTATTGTACTTCCAGCTGCCAGAGGGCACGCGCTCACCTCCAGAGGGGCGGGAGGGTGGGAGGGAGCAGGCGCCCCTCCCCCAGAGACCCGGCCTGCACACACACGCCCCACCTGACTTGCAGTCCCGCAGTCCAGGACTCCGTCTGCAGTCAGCCGTGCGGGCTCTGGCAGTTTCCACTAGGCCTGGGCCGGCCTGGATCCCGGCCGTCGCCGTAGAAGGCACGTGCTGTATTGGGGTACAGCTCTGGAGTGCGTTGGTCTCACTGTGTAATCCGTCTTGCTCTACACCGAGAGCTCGTGGCAGTGTTCGTCTCCACCAGCTGTGGCGCTCGGACACCTGTGGCACCGAGCAGCCCTCTGCTGTCACGGCTGTGGGTCGCGCACCTGGACAGCTTCTGCTAGGCCTTGATGAGAGTGCTCGCCCCAACTCAGCTGCACCTGCACCCACACACCTCTTCACCGCACCAGCCTGGGCCTGCTCCCAGGAACATGGCACAGCTGCAGTTCAAGCCCAGTTCACTTCTGATCGGAAATGGGGACTTCGCTCCTGAGGTGTGAGGGTCACCAGGGCCAGCCTCTCCTTCCCCTTAGTGTAGGTGCGAGGGTTACCAGCGCTAGCCTCTCCTCCCACCTGGCTGGCTTCCTCCCACCTAGGTGCTGAGGGTCCCCAGGGCCTCTACTTCCCCCAGGTGTGAGGGTCCCCAGGGCCTCTCCTTCCCCCAGGTGTGAGGGTCCCCAGGCCTCTCCTTCCCCCAGGTGTGAGGGTCCCCAGGGCCTCTCCTTCCCCCAGGTATGAGGGTCCCCAGGGCCCCTCCTTCTCCCCAGGTGTGTTGACCCCCTCACTCCTGCGGGCTGCAGTACTAGGAGAGGGAGCAGGTCCCCATGTCCCTTCTGCTGCCTCGGGCAGTGACAGGACGCCCCCTTGCCTCTGCTGACACTGCGCCCTGACAACAGTCAGAGGACTCCCGTGCCCGCGCTCTGCATTCTTGCTCTCCCTGTCCCACCAGCTCTGCTCAGTCCCACTGAGGTCGTCAGACACGCTTGCCCTCTCAAGTGGGGACAGCTGGCTCCTTCACCCCCTGTCCTGGCACCCCATCTCTGCACTCCTTGGAGCTTGGTGGCGAACCCAGTTTCGGCACAGGTGGCCCACTGGCAAGCATCACTCAGTGACGGTCCCCAGAAGCACAAGCTGCAGGTGACGGCCACCTGTCTCGGGGCTGCAACTCGGGCTCCTGGGAGTCCCCGGCTGGGAACCGTGCCTAGCATCACCCCGTTGTGTTTGGTGAAGCAGGTCTTTAAAGAGGGAACTCTGGTCCTGAAACCTGCATGGACGTGCCCTGAGGCTCAGCCTGCCCTCTCCTCCTGCCCTCTGCCCTGCGGGTGGTGTGCTGGCACGTCCTGCACAGCATTCCCTGTGTGTCCAGCGGATTCCAGACTGAAGGTGTGGGTCAGGCCAGCACCCTGCATCCCAGCGGGAGGGCACGCTTCCAGCTGGTGTGAAACCGCAGACCAGGCCCTGCCCTTGAACCCTCCATCCTGTAGGGAAGAGCTAGACAGTTTCAACCAGATAAACGTGCCCCGTGTGTGGGGACAGGGCACAGCAAGTGGCCGGGAGAGGAGATGCGGGCGGGGGCTGTGCAGGGCAGGGCCAGGCACTGCAGGAAGACGACAGCCTTCCTGGGAGCCAGGAGAGTGGCCCGAGGCTGTGTGAGGCGGCCTCGTGGTCGCGGTCGCTGTGGCTTTGAATTCCTGGTGCAAGAAGCGCCCCAACCTGAGCAGTCGTCACTGTCACCTGGGCTGGGGTCAGGGGTTGTGGGTGTGGAGCGGGTGCGGCTGGGCCAGCGTGGGGGAGGTGCACCTGCTGCATTTGCTGAAGCAGGTGGCTCCAGGGCCAGGGACAGGCAGCGGGCTCTGGAGCTGTGGTTGGCTCTGGCCTCAGCGTCTCTGCGGGCCTCTCCCTGCGGACTGCCCTGGTTCCATGGAGAGAAGGGGTGGCAGGTGGGGCCCTGGGTGTGCCGATGCTTATTAGTTGGGGGGACCGAGGCAGCCAGAGCCTAGCGGGGCTCAGGGCCGGGCCGAGCCCGAGGTAAGCCAGGACCGCGGGCCGTCTGGTCGGCTGCTCTCACTCTCTGAGAGGTGGTATCCCCCTGTTGGTCATGGGTGTGGAAGGTGCAGGGGCACTCCCGGGTCTTGGCGATGCCTGTTGCTCAGAGGTTGCCATCCTTTGTTAAAACTGCAGTTTGGGAGGTGATGACAGGAGAGGATGACGACCGGGGACAGGGAAGAGACAGTGAGGCTGAAGTGTGCAGGAAGGAAGCCTCGGAGACGCTGCCCGTGAGCATGCTCGGGGCTTCCCGGTGCCCGCTCCCCTGACGGGAGGAGGGGCAGACACTGCAGCAAGCCGAGGGGCGTGCGGAAGCGGGGGCGCAGACGGCACCTGCGTTGGGAGGGACGGGGCCTGGCAGTGGGGAGCCTTGTTCTGTGGCAGGGAGGGGGTGTCCGTGTGCACAGGGGCGACCACCGTGTGGGGGAGCGTGTGGACCCCGGGCTGCACGCCACAGCCAGTCGCACCACTGTAGTGGCTGAGTGGTGACTGATGGCCGCCCACACGCCCCCCTGGGAGAGTGACTGAGAGGAACTCGCTTAGAAGGCTGCCCTCCCTCCCCCGCATTCCCGTGCATGCACGCCCCTCGTGTGGCTCCGAGCAGCCGTGTTTTAGCGGCCGGCACAGCAAGAGCTTCCCCGGACCGCGGGGGCAGCCTCTTCCCCTGGGATCTGAACACGTGGACACTCAAGTCAAGTGGCTGGCCCCGGCTGCGGGTCACACGGCAGCCACCTGAGAGCTGCGGCAGGGACGCAGGGACAGGGGGAGCAGTGGGCTGTTGCCTAGCAACCGACTGCAGTGGCATCCCTTCTGAGGGCTGTGGTGGCGCCCTGGCTGTGCGCTCGCTTGGAAGTGCTTCTTGAAATGTGTGTCCCTGCTTCACTAATAACTGCTATTTACTCGGGGCTCCCGGTCAGAGCAGCCAGAGCACTTTGCAGCCCCGGCAGACGCGGGGTGGGTACGGGGGGCCTATTTCCAGCCATAATCTTTGCTGTCTCAGTCGTCTGTCTATCCGCCCACCTTGGCTCTCGCAGGACTTGGGTAGTGAAAATTCCTTAAACCACTAATGGGTCCCCGATAAGCTTCAGATGGAGCCACGAGCTTCCTGGCCTGGGGCAGGGACAGCGGGCTGTGTGGACAGCCCCTGTCCTAGTTAGCAGGCGCTGTGGGACAGGCACCCCTCGCTCGGCGGAGGGAGTCGAGCTGCAGGCAGGGCTCGGGGACTGAAGAGCCACCTGCCTCTGCTGCCGCAGCTCGCCCCACACACGGTGGCTGTCAGGACGTGCCACAATTCTCTAATCCGTGTCGGACACGACTGCGGGAAGAAGGGGAGTCACCCACTAGAGCCCACAGGACCCCCAAATCGGTGGCGGGAGGGGTAAGCACACAGTGTGCAGGGGTGCTCACGGGAATGGTGTGAGGGAAGGACAGCTGAAAGACTAAGAGGTGGCCACCAGGGTGCGGCTGCTGGGGGAGCCGCTGGAGGAAGGGGTGAAGAGCAGGCATGCGCAGAGACTGGGAGGAGGAGGAGGGCCAGGGGTGGCCGACAGCACTCAGGGATCCGGTGTGTGGAACCCACGCTGGACGGCCCCTGGCACCTCATTCAGCTGTTCAGCAAACACCGTCCAGTAGGCATGGCCTGCCAGGAGCCTCTCCTGAGGCGGAGACAGCAGGTGTCCTCCTGCCCCTGCACCATGGAGCATGCCCTCCTGTGGGGCCAGAGCTCATCCTCCGCAGGAGAGGAGGGGAGGGCTGGCCCAGGGACACAGGTGTGGTGGCTTGGCTTGGAGGGCACCATGAGTACAGGAACGTCAGTAGCGGGTCAGTTGGTGTAGGTGTCGGCATTTCAACCCAGCAGTGTAGATGTGTCCTCGACCTCACGCAGGCCGAGAACATGTTTCCCGGGCAGGCAGCAGGGCATGGCCTGAAAGCCAACCGCGTGCAAGGGCCCCTGGGACCCACAGCCACCGACCAAGCCTGGGCGGACCGCAGCCTGCGGACCTGCCGCGGCTCTTCTGTCAGCTCTGACTGGGTGGACCGCAGCCTGAGGACCTGCTGTGACTTGTCTGTCTGCTCTCTCTGCTCTCATAGAGGACAGAGATGAAAGTTAAAGCACCCAGAACTTAGGGAGTACTGCTGTGTCCACACACCGGCTGCAGACCTTGTCTCAGACGTGAACAATGTGGGTCTCCGGGAAGTCTCCCCGCAGCGTCCCCACAGCTCTGGAGCTGAGGAAGGGCAGCAGCAGGCCCCGGCAGCAGTGCACACGTGCCCAAAACCCGATGGCAGTAAAATTGGTTAGGGTCTGCCTTTTACATGGGACCAGAAGAAGTCTATAAAGCAGTATTCATGAGAGGAACTTTCAGGGCTATAGATACAACTAGTACCTATTATCAAAAGAAAACCCAATACCAGTTAAATTTAGCAGGGTTTAAATGGGTGAGTGGTCGCACTATGCACTAGGAAGGGACAGCAGCAGGGGCATACCCCACCCCGGCACGTGGCAGGCTGTATTTATAGCCCAGCAGAAGGAGGTGACACGTGCAAAACCAGCCTGATTGGCTGGGGCTGGCGTTTGCCTCACATGGCTGTGGTCTGACCGGTTGGCAGCCTCTGATTGGCTGAAGCGTGGTTGCTAGGTTACCAGGCCTGCTGGAGGCTCTTGCTGCTGGCTGGTGCACCCAGCTGGTTGCAGTGGGGTCTGTGCAGACTGCGCAGGCAGAGTGATCGCTGTGCGGAGGTCGCATTTCAACCCTCAGTGAGACCCCACCTCCCCGCTCTCTGGGGACAGGTGCTCTGAATCACAGCAGCTGATCACGTTGTCCATAACCATCACAGAGGAATGTGTTTTACTTTTTCTTTTTATAAAGCAAAAATCAAAGAAGAGTTTTTTTTTAAATCCAAGGAAAAATTTAATTATAGCATTTGCAGCAACAGGGAAGTGAAACAATCCATTCAGATTGATTTCACCTTAAATGGCAATTTTAAAAACCGAGGCACACTTATCTGAAGAATGTACTCGTGTGTAGCATCAACGCCTACAGATTCCAGGCGGCTTCACTTGAGTGGGGTCCTCTCTCCGCCTTCCTGCTTTGGGGATTTCTTAAAGTGATTCATTTAAGGAGATGGCCTGAGCCAGTCTGAGGTTTGCTGTCGGCGGCGGACCTGCAGGCTACCCCGCTGCCCTGGCGGCCGCTCTCTGGAGATGTGTGTCGCCTTGGCATTAGAGTCCTCCACTGGCAGCTAGTGAGGGGACCACGGAATTTGCGTGGTAAATCACTCCTGGCTGCTCACGGTTAGCCAGGTGTCTCAAGAAGGTGTGTCCTTGTGAAGACTCCACTTTTTCTTCATCTTTTATTTTCTCCTGCTGGTTTTTTTTTTTTTTTTTTTTGAGAGAGATTTTTGTTATAGAGCATGTGCACTCACTGGAGACAGAGACAGAAAGCGAGAAATCACTCCCCAGGGGGAATGGCTACATCATAGTCCCTTCTCTTCTGTTCTTCTCTCGGGATCTTGGGCACACATACGCACATACCTGGCATGAATTTTAAGTTGCTGGGTCCAGGACTCGAACCGCAGTCGACTACGTGAGAGTCTAATGATGTCACCATTATGCCATCTGCTGCTCCCTCTCCCTGTGGCTTTTATAACAGAGTCTCTCCTCTATGTTTGGGTCATTGGTGAAAAATAATATATGATTGTTTTCTACTAGTTATTTGAAATATGCTGAGATTTGTATGATCTATTATGTAGTTAATTAACATTTTTTCTTTAATTGCCAGAGGACTTGTGTGCTTGCCAGAGAGCCAGAGAGCCAGAGAGAGAGAGGGGACTTTGGGCATGCATGCACAAGTGCCCGGCGTGGTTTCTAAGCTGTGAGGCCTGATGTGGGACCCTGCTCTGACGCTCTGTGCTGCCATTGCACTACAGGGCGGCCGCGGCTGAATGTGTGCGCTCCGCATGCTGCAGAAACCCCAAGGAAACTCACGGGCCTGCCCACCTCTGTCATAACTTCTCAGTTTTATTTTCAGAGGTATGTTGAAGTCTCCCATGTGATTTTGGAGTTCTCTATTTTTACTTATGCTGTCACTCTTTGCTTCTTACATTTCGATGTGGTTTTATTAAGCACATATAATTTAAGAAGTTTTACACCCCCTTAAGCAGGTGAGTCTTTTTATTATGCTCCTTTCGCCTCCAGGTCCCTTTGGCTAATGTCAGTGTGGCCCAGTCAGCGGGCTTTTGTTCTGCGTCTCTCCTTGTCCGTGGTCTTTCCGTGTCCTTCCGTTCTAGGAGTGTCTCTTGTAAACAGTGTCTTGCTTTCTTTTAAAAATCCGATTTAACGACCTGCAGCTGATGAGCGTGTCACAGCCGTCCGATGTGTCGTGGACTTACGGAGCGCTCTCTGTCACCTCGTCTTGTCTGTGCCTTCTTCGGCCCTCCCTCATGCTCCCGAATGACACGACTGATGTGTGCTGCTCCTTCTCCTTCTGCTGTTGGGGCGGTATGTGCACTTTGTCACTCTTTTTTTAGGCTTTTGTTATACAGCACATGTGCTCACCAGAGAGAGACAGAGAGAGAGGCAGAAGAGGGAAAGTGAGAAATCACCTCCCGGGGACATAGCCAGGCTGCAATCCCTTCTCCATGTTCCTCCTAGGATTTTGGGCATGCACGTATACAGGCCTAGCCTGGTTATCAAGCCACCCTGTCCAGCATCCACTGTGGGAGTCCAGCTCCACAACCGCTGCGCCACCTGCTGGCCTCATTTTCCCCGTTCTTTAAAGGGTTGCTCTTGAGCCAGCAGGTAACTGGGTTCCCACATGGCTGAGCCCTCAGTTGGAGTCCCAGACCCAGGGCTTGAAAGGCAGACGTGGCTGCCGTGTGCATGTGCGCCCACAACCTGAGAGCAGAGTGGAGAAGCAGCTGCAGTGTGGCCATCTCCCCAAGGGGTGATACCTCGTTTCCCTCCCTCCTTCCTTCTGGCCCTCTTCTAGCACGCACATAAGTATCGGGTCGTCAGGAAAGTTAGGATGTATTTTTACATAGAAAAATATGTCATGAATTCCTAATGGCCCAATAAATGGCTGCTCCTAAAGTTTTAGTATTCAGGGCTCACCCCATGGTCAGGCGGTTAAAGGAGCTGTATCCCACATGACCAACGGAGTAGTTCGAATCCTGGCCCCAGCTGCTCAAGAAACATGTCAGGCACCTACCCCAAGTTCTAAGGGGACGGAGAAATGGAGGAGAAGAGATTGCAGTGTGGCCATACCCTACTGGGGGTGTTTTCTCCCTCTCTGTCTCTGTCTCTGTGTCTCTCTCTGACAAGTGCATACACCCTTTGGCAAAAAATGTTTCATTATTTATATTCAAAATAAAACATAAAATCAAGTGTTTGCTATCTCTCGTTTCTTATTTCCAATGACGTAAAACCTAACAACACTTTAGAGGGAGGGGTATCCTCTTGGATATGTTGTGAAAAGTGTTCAATTTTACCTTTGGTCTTTTAAAAAACAATTATGTAGGGATTTTTGCTATAGGGCGTGTGTGCTCCCTGGAGACAGAGAAACAGACAGAAAGTGAGAAATCACCACCTCTGGGAAATGTTCACGCTGGAATTTCTTCTCCTCCGTTCTCCCCCTAGGATTTTGGGCACGCATGCACACAGGTAGAGCATGAGTTTTAAGCTGCCTGGGTGTGGTTTGGGTGACAGTCTGCCCCAGTTTCTCGCTTTGTCTCTGGATGGCAGAGGGCGCAGTCTCCATGGCAGGGACGGGACGGTGACGGTTCCACTGTGGCAGCAGGAGCCTCCTGGATCAGTTAGGGCTGCCGGCCAGACCCGGGGCGTTCCCTCTCGGGAAGGGCTCCGTTCGCACCGGAGCTGGTTACCGCCGAGGAGCAGGGTGCTGCCCGCAGCCGCTCTGCAGGTCTGCCGCCCTCGGAGCTTCCTCTGTCCACACGTGCCCGCCTGCCCGCCAGGCCTTTGCCCTGACTTTCCAGACGCCAGAATTCGGTGTTGGTAACTTGTATTTCTTTCTTCTTCTTCTTTCATTCTTTTTTTTCTTTCTTTAGAGATTTTTGCTGTAGGGCATGTGCGCTTGTGAGACTGACAGACAGAAAGCGAGAAATCACCCCCTGGGTGATGGTCACTCTGTAGTCCCTTCTCCATTCTCTTGCGATTTGGCACACAATAGCACAAACTACCCTGAGTTTTAAGCCATTGGGTCCGGGACCCAAACTGCGGTCGGTCACGTGGAGTCCAGTGATGTAACCATTACACCATCGGCTGGTCCTGATAACCCTTATTTCTTTACAAGTCATGGGTCTCAGGTGAGACACTGGGCAGGTGTCTGTCTGAGGTGCGGTCCCAGGACCTGCCCAGGAGGGGAGCGGTTGGCCGAGCTGGGTGGCATGGCCCGCTTGTGCTCCGGGGCCTGCATGGACGCAGCTCTCTGGAGCAGACAGGTGTCCCCGGGATGACCAGCATTGCACGGCTGTTGTCCCTGGGTGCTGAGCCTGTGCAGCCTGGTGCTGGGCCATTTTCGAGGGTCAGCATCGCACCACCCAGAGACCGGGAGCTGCTCCCGACTGAGTTGGGACATGCGGAGGGGACCCTGCCTGGGGCCGAGACCCCAGAGGTCCAGCCCGGTTCCTGAATGGCCTGGCAGAGGCTGCGCGGCCTTGTCCGTCCCGGCTCCAGGGAGCAGGCACACCAGGTCTGGCTGTGTAGAGCTGTCAGCCCTGCTTAGCCAGGTCTGTTACTGTACCAGGTCCACAGTTGGCCTCTCCAGATCCCTGGGCCTCAGAAGTGCCACCGAGGCAGGGCCCCTGGGGCTTCTCGGGCCTTCCTTCCTGCCTGTGTGCCTGGGTCCCCTTTCCTTGGTCTAGTGGTGGCCATCTGGCTGGCCCAGCCAGCACCGGCTCAGGCCCTGGTTCTGTGACTGAGGTCCCCGTGCATGGCTCTGCCTATGAGGTCTGGTCAGGAGCTGCAGCAGATGCTGGGTCAGCAAGACTTTGGGTGTGCGTTCTCCAGCTGTGACAGCAGGGACATGGGTGACCACTGGTTCCCTAGGACAGCGCAAAGGTCCCAAGGCAGGGGACTCATGAAGGCGTAGCCCTGCTGGGTGAGGTACAGCTCGCCCCAGCCTGCAGAGAGGGCCTGCTTTAGCCGGCTGAGCTGGTCTGAGTGGCTGGGCATGTGGTCACCGTGTGCCCGGAGTCTCGCCAGACCTAGGGCTCTGGGTCTGAACTGCCTCAGGGATGCAGTGAGGGGGCCACGTTGGCCCTGGGCCACATCTCCTCGGGTCAGGACCAGGTGGCGCTCGAGCAGCCCACGGATCGCTTATCGCTTTCCAGGTAGCTGCTGCCACAGACCCACCTGGCTGGACAGTTTGATGGCCACTTCACTTGTCCTCCCTGGCGTGGAGGTCCTGGAGGTCGCAGCCTCTGGGCCCCTCATCTCTGTCTCCCCACCCACCCTGCCGTGCCCTGAGGGGACTGTGAGGAGGATCCTTTCTCCTCTCAGGTGTTGTCACAGTGACCCTGACCACAGTGGCCCTGGCAGCCAGGATCTCCTCTGCTCCATGCCTGGGAGGGCCGAGGCCTTATTTTCAGGCCCAGTTCAGCCTCCTGGAGGGCTCAGGCCTCCCTGGGGTTGATTCCCTCCTTCTGGCTGGCCTGTGCCTGCTGAGACTCTAAAAATAGCCTTGGCAGCGGAGGTGCTCTTTGTGTTGCAGCCCTGGGGACCCCCTCCCCCAGCTGGGGATCGGATTCTGTCCCAGCCAGGGCATTGTCAGCCCTTTCTCGAGCTGTTGAGCTGCTATTGAGGCTCACAAAGGCACTAATCTCCTTTCAATTCCTCTAAGCCTGTCGCTCCTAATCCTCCCAGCGCAGTGCCTCCGGGCGGGGCTGCCTCTGGGTGCCTCCCTGCTCATTCACCCCGTTATCTTTTCATCTCCTTGAGTTCCGCTGCTCCTGTTCCCAGAAAACAGACAGCAGCATCAGATTGGCCTGAAGCCTCGACTGAGTGTTTTCTCCTGCAGAGCAGCGGGCTGCAGAGGGGAGTCCTCGTTCCTGACCAGGCCAAGGAGCTGCGGAGGCCTGGGGCAGTCAGGAGCTTCTGGGACTCGGTGTCCCCCTGGGGACAGGAAGGGGCCGGATTTGTTCAGCCTGTTCTCTGGGCACCCTTCTAGCTCCCTGTCCTGTGGCTCTGTGGCTCCTGGCAGGCTGGGTGGGCTTGGGCCCTGCCTGTGGGGTTGGAATGTTAACCCAGTGGAGGCAGCCCAGGACCCGCTTGGGCTCCATTTCAGACACGTGCAGGCGGGGACCTCCTGGCCCACTGCGACATGAACTCCTGAAGGTGGGGGTTCCTCCTACACTGTCTCCCTGAGGACCCCCACCCTGCCATGTGCCCCGAATGCTCTGCTGAGACTCCCGCCTTCTCACCGCGGTCCTCAGCCACGTGTCTTTGTGGTCCTCCTTATTTACCGTCCCTTGGGGCTGGCTGCTTCTCAGGACTCGGGGAATTCTGATAATGCCCACCGTGTTCCCTGAGCTCAGGGCGTGCTCTACACAGGACCTGGGCAGTTTCCTGCGCCTCAGGTGGCATGGCAGACTCCTCCTCCCCCAGACGTTCCACCCATCCCCAGGATAATGTCGTGTGCTCATCTTTTACAGTGTAGACTAGTACCCCCAAACTTCCAGACCAACTTCTAGAAAGTTCAGAAAATCATTCAGAAAATATGAATGCAATTTTTAGACATTAGACATTTTGTTAAATTATTTTCCTTTTATTTACCAATGTTTCAGGAAGTCTATTAGTTCAAATGCATTTTACAAAGGGACCTAGTGTGATTTTGTTTATTTAATTTTTAATAATTTCTTAGTTACCTTTCACGGTATTTCCATTCATTTTAAAAGGCTCCCTTGTGTGCTTGCAACCTGCAGAAGAGTAGATCTTAATCATTCTCAGAACAACAAAAGCCTAAGTGAGCAAGGCGATGCACGCACCATATCGGGTGAGCTGCCCTACACTGTGCACACGTGTCAAGACATTGTGCTGTATGCCATGAACGCAATGTTTGTCCACTGAAGAAAAGAAACGCCTGCCTGTAGGTGGGCCGACACCCCCGGTTCCCTGGCCTGCGCATTCTCTGTGGCTCAGGAATCTCCCCTCCTGGTGGTTCTGGGTGCCTAGCCCTGACGTGACTATTCTGTGGCCACTGTCTGCTCAGCCTGGGGTCCATGGGACTCACTTCTTACCACTGATCCCTTCTCACCAGAGGGTCCCCCACAGAAAGTTGATTTCTTCCCAGCCCGAGCTTGCTGCAGGGCTTTCTGTTCAGAAGCTCTCCTTTGGTGCCACCTTGCATCTGGGGGGTGGTGTTCCTGGGAGTGGCGTGAAGAGGTCTGCCAGGTGTGGTGCCCCATTGCTGTGGGAGTAAGACACAGTGCTCTGCTTGGACTCTGGGGTGCCCAGCATTTTCCTGAGCCACAGGAGTGGCCAACCTCTGGCTTTCTGCAGAGGCCAGGTGGGGAAAGACAAAGCCAGCCTCCTTCACACCCTGATCCTTCAGGTAAGTAAATCCAGCATCCCCTGATGAAAAGACCATCCTTTGTCCACTCTAGTGCAGTGACACTTTTGTGTCAGTTAGGTGACCATATCTATAAGGTTCTGTTTCCAGACTCCATTCTCTTCCTCTGGGCTGCTCATCTGTCCTTGGACCGGTACTAACGTCTGTAGGAAATCATCTAGTACCGTGCTCTTCATGGCTGTCTTGGTTACGTGGGTGGTTCACATTTCTGTGTAAATTTTAGAATTTGCAAACAGGTTGTTGATTCCTACCCAAAGACACCTGCTGGAACTTTGAGACTCATTGTACTGTACTGTACTGTACTGTACTATACTGTCTACACTCTTCCAATCCATTAACATGGTATATCCCTCTATTTATCTAGGCCTTTCGTTCTTCTTGGCAGTGTTCTTTATTTTACCACATGGATTTTTGCACACCTTTAGTCTCAGTTACTATTCGTATTTGAGTTTTTTAAAAGTACTATTATTAATATTATTTTTTCAAGTTTCACTAAGTTTTTTTCTAATTTGTAGATATCTAATTGACTTTTTAAAATCCTTCTTGTGTTCAGCAAGTTTTCTAAATCGCATTTCATTTCTATTTTCATAATAGAGATTCTTTTCAATTTTTCACATAATTATTAGCAAATAATGGTATTTTTATTATTTTTTTCCTGTTATTATATCTTAATTTTTCCTTCCCATACCAAAGTAGCTTTATCTCTAGTATAATGTTAACTAGAAGTAGGAATACAAAGCATTCTCATCTTATTTCTTTCCTCAGGGGGAAGGCATTTTCTATTTCACCTTTAATCATCATGTTTGCTGTCGGACTTTTCCTTTCTTCTGTTTCTTTCTTTCTTTTTTTGTTTTAATTTTGGTAGCTCTCTGTGTCAGAATAAATTTCCTTCTTTCTCTAGTCTGCTCAGAGTTTTATCAGAAATGTGCATTGTGTGGTACAAGCATTTGTCCACCTTTTGTGGTGGTCATATAGTTTTCCTCTTCTTGATATGATGACTTACTTTGCCTGTCTTTTCCAGATGGTAAATAATGCATATTTGGAGTACACCTGATTTGCTGATGGTATTAGTATTCTTTTTGTTATTTGAATTTGATTTGCTAGTATTTTATTTATTTGTTATTTTTAGTTTGCTATGGGGCATGTATGCTTGCTTGAGAGAAACTGAGAGAGGAAAAAGTGAGAAGTCACCCCCTGGATGGCCATGCCACAGTCCCTTCTCCTCCACTCTCCTCTTGGGATTTTGGGCACGCGTGTACACGTGTGTGCCCAGAATGTTTTTCAAGTAACCAGGTCTTGGACTCAAACTGCACAGTTGGCCATGTATGTGGGATCCAGCAGTCAACTTCACTCTCACACAACCTGGCTGACCCATTTTCAGTAACTGCTTTTGGAGCAAATATTCAAATCCTTTTTTTTTTTTTTTTTTTTTTATTTAAGCTTCTCTCTCCCTACCGACCTCTCTTGTGAAAGCAGCCTGGGCCTTAGGGGCAGTGTAAATGAGGTTGCCCCCGAGCTCTCTGCACTGCTGTCTTAGAGCATCTCTGTAGAATTTTGTCTTTAAAAAGAAAACAGAACCAGGACCAGCAGATGGTGTAATGGCTACATTGCTGGATTCTCACATAGTTGACCACTGTTTGAGTCTTGGACCTGGTGGCTTAAACTCATGCTGGGTGCTTGTGCGTGCATGCCCAAGATCCTAAGAGGAGAATGGAAGAGAAGGGATTGTGGCATGGCCATCCCCCACAAAGGGTGATTTCTTACTTTCTGTCTCTGTCACTCTCTCTTTCTGGTGAGTGCATGCGCCCTAAAGCAAAACGTCTCCAAAAAAGAAAAGAAAAGAAAATAGAATCAGCTAACTGCTTTGTTTTCCTATTCGAAATTCAGGATGAGTGAGAGGCCAAGCAGTGTATGCATTCTGTCAACTGCACTTCAGGGAAGTTCCTGCCTTGCTTTCTGGACCCTTCTGGGCTCACCGGCCCTAGTGCAGGCTGGGTAATAGAGCTGTGGACTAGATGACCAGGGTGTACACCAACGCCAACATCCAGCCTGTCGCTGATGTGGGCCGTCTGGGGCAGGCCTAGCAGGGAGGAGAGAGACAGTACTGCCTACAGGCACTTCAGCCTTGCTGAGGGACTGTGGAAGTTCCAGTACTTGTAGACACGTGAACAGAATCCCCCAAAGGACTGTGCAGTGCTCACTTCCCACGAGACCCTGCCTGTTCTCTCCCCGCTGGCTCCTTGTGCGTGTCGCTGGCCATGAAGCCCGTCTGGCTCTCGCGGTAGGCTCCGTCACTTGCAGCGCCTTGCTCTGCCGTTGAAAGGCAGGTCAGCTGTTCCCTGGTCGGGCTAGCGTTCTAGCCATTGTTTCTTCTTTCAGGCCTCACTCTTACCTCCATGTTTCCAGGAGCGTGGCCGCCAGGCTCGAGCCCTGTAGACTGTGTAACTGACAATTTCTGCAAATAAATGACCTTCTCGTGCACCACGTTCTAGTGAGGATGGAATGGTGCTGTTAAACGTACATATTTGGCTCTTCTTTAAGCCACAATTCCATATTCTTTTAGACCCCACGAGGTTTATGAAATGAGCACCAAACACGGAATCAGATAACCGTGGCTAAAACCCTAATCCTCTACTCGTCATTCGGTCGTGGTCCGAACGGGAATGGCATCTCGTGAATGGTGCCGTTAAACGTACATATTTGGCTCTTCTTCTTTAAGCCACAATTCCATATTCTTTTAGACCCCACGAGGTTTATGAAATGAGCACCAAACACGGAATCAGATAACCGTGGCTAAAACCCTAATCCTCTACTCGTCATTCGGTCGTGGTCCGAACGGGAATGGCATCTCGTTTCACGAAGCCGGTTGTGTGCAGTCGCGCTTACCAGATGGTTAGTTGATGTCCGGGTTAAAGGGACATTGTAGCTGATAAGATGGACATTTTCAAATGTAATGTGGGGCGCTTCTCATTTTTATAACGACCTATTTGTTTTTCTCTTAGTCCCTGTGTAGGAAGTACTATTGAGGTGTGTTCTCGTTTTTCTGACGGATTTAATGGTGAAACTCATTCAAGGCTTTATCATTTAATCAAGGCCATCTTTAAAAAGGGAGGGGTTTAGCACATGTACAGGTTAGAACAAGAAAGCAAATTCTGGAAGAATTAATGCCTGCAATTTTGATGCTAAATGATTGTTGAAGAATCTGTCATATTGACCCAGCAGGTGGCATGGTGGTTAAGGTGCTGGAATCCCATATGGCCGACTACGGTTCGAGTTCTGGACCTAGTGGCTTGTTTTCTCACTTTCCCTTTCTCTCTCTCTGGTCAAATTAAAAATAATAATAACAAATGGAATTAAATAAATAATAAATAACTTGTTCTTTAAAAAAAGAATCTGTCATGTTGAGGTTTCTGAAGGGCAGAGTCCTGGAGCCCGGCACAGTTCCTGGAGACAAGCATCTTGCCCTTATGTGGAAATTTGGCCTCTTTATCCCCAAAAGTGCTTTCCAAGGCATCCCTAGAATGCAGGTTCCTGGAGCCTCCTGCAATGGAAGGGTCAGGGCTCCCTAGAGCAGGGACAGCGGGAGGGCCCGTCGTGGCCTGCGGGAGCAGGTGCGAGCTGGTGGTCTGTGGTGCGGGAGGCGCCCTGGGCACTGGAGCAGGTGCGAGTTGGTGGTTGTGGGCGCTGGGGGGCGCCCTGGGCACAGCCATCACTGCTGTGGGTGTGCTTCCCACTCTGGTGCTGCTGAGCGTCTGTGCCTTCTGGTCCACGTACCCCGTAGAGGGGGGAGAGCAGCACCGCCTTCCACATTGGCTGTCTCTTGGCCCCCAGGAGCCAGGAGCAGCCCGTCAGGCCGGTCTCAGACCCCCTAGGGCTGGCTTTGCCTTTAGTCTCACTTTGCTCCCTTATTGAGGCGCTGCTGAAGGAGGATGGGAGGGCACTGACTGAGGAGTTAGTCTGGGGAGATGGGTGATGGCTCCCAGACTGGGCGCTAGTCCTGTGCTGGGCCCGTGCTCCTCTGACGGTCACTGCGTCGCCCCACTCTGGCCTCCTGGTCTCCCCTGCTGCCCCACCGGCCCTGTGGACTAGCGCGGGTCTGCAGCTGCCTGTGGCCGTGGCGCTCACGGTGTCCTTGTCCTCTGTTTCAGCCTCGGACAGCAGAGTGGTGACGTGCGCGGCCGTGTGGAGGATGCCCGCGGAGTGGGAGGCCGGAGGCCACGAGTCCCCGGATGACTCGTCCAGCACGGCGCAGGCCCTGGAGCTGCTTTGCCACCTGGATAGCGCGGCACATGGCAGCGTGGCCTGGTAGGACCCTGCGGTCATGGCCAGAGAGGCAGCGGGCGGCAGGGACAGCCCGAGCCAGCTCCCCTCCCGTGGCCACCGCTCCTTTACGCGGGAGGCCGGGGTGGGTTCTGTCCCCAGGGTTTTCTCCATCAGCTGCACTTGGAAGCCCCCGTCCTGTGTGTCAGGACAGCCCACGCGGCTCCTTCCCTTCCCTCACGTCAGTGTTGCTGCGGTCACCCGTGGGATGGTGGCAGGGGTGCCGTGCAGTCCCCACATCTGCACCACATCCCAGCTGGAAACAGCTCACGTGCCCAGCCTGGCCATTCTCTGCAGGCTGCAGCCCCTCACCCCTCTTTCCTGGGGCGGAGTGGTCTCTGTGGCTCCAGGCTCTCCTGTCTTCACCCTCGCCCTCGTCTCCCCAGCAGTCAGGTGGCTTGCCGAGGGACAGCGAGGTGTACAGGTGTGTCCTGCAGTCACTGCTGGTCCCTGAGGCCACTGAGACCATGGCGAGAAGACGCAGCGTGTTTTCTGGAAGACATGGCTGCGCTGTGACGTTTGCCACAGCAGTGGCGGTGCTCACTTACTTAATGCGGTGACACGCCCACGCATGTGTGAGCGTGTGTGCACGCAAGCCCCCAAGGAGCCTCTGTTCCTCTTATGGCCTGCTGCTTTCGTCAGCTGTGCCAATTAAATAAATGTAATGGAACAGGTACTTATTAAGCACCTGCCACACACACCTGCCAGGCTTGGGGACGCCCAGGTGACAGGTCGGGGACTTGGCCTCCAGGGCCGCACTCTCCCCCATGGCAGACAGGGTGCACACACCGCGCCATTGTGAAGGGTCTGGGCCCGAGGGTTGCGCTCTCCTGGGGAGACCCAGAGCATCCCAGCATGGCAGACAAGGTGCACAGCCATGCGTGTGTCGCGGGCACGCACTGTGAGGTTGGAGTGTCAAAGCGGACCTGATGCACATGCCTGCTAAGGGACATGTACCGTGTTGGCTCTCGAGCCCGTGCCCACCCACGGCCCCCAGACCTGCCTCGCAGGCTTGCTGCTCCAGCTGTGCTGCCACTGTCCCGAGGGCTGGCAGGGAGCGCTCGCGGCCAGGTGTCACTGCGTGCTCCTTTCTCCTTCGAGCTCTTCACTGTGAGGTTGCACAGATTCACATTGCAGCTGTAGGGTAACACAGGCGCACCTGTCACGTGCCCCTGCAGTCACATCGCGGGATGGCTGTGCGGTGTCACAGCCTGGACGCCCACCCAGCTGGGCGGGCCTCACCAGTCTTTTTGTTGTTCTTTTCTGTAGAGCGTGTGCGCTCACTGGGGAGAGATGGAAAGAGGGGAAAAGTAGGAGTCGCCCCCCAGGGGGCTGGCCACACCCCAGTCCCTTCCTCATTCCCCTTGCAGGATTTTGGGCGCACACACACAGGCGCTTGGTGTGGTCTTCAGGCACCAGGTCTGGGACTCCAGGTGTGCAGCTGGCAGGTGGGAGCCGTCACTTTAACCTCCATGCCGCCTGCCAGCCCTGGTGTTCTCGTCTTAGGTCTGGGTCCTTTGTCACATGTGCAAGCTCCTGCAGTGACCAGCCTAGCCAGCATAGACTACGGCACCTCTGGGGCCCCTCCTGCTGCCCTGTAGCCCTGGCCACTTGGCCGCCCCACCCGTCTTCAACCCCAACCTCCCTGGCCTGTGCTGTCTGCCTTGCTATCTGTCCTGCTGTCGTTCTGAGCCGCGACATCCCTGGGATTGCACCGTGTGGCCTTGGGCATCGGCTGCTCCCCCCGAGTCACGTGGCCTGGAGGAGTTGTTGCTCTTTCGTGTGTCGGCCTAAGACCCCTGCACGGCTCAGAGTCTCACATTGGTTTAACCATCACCGCTGAGGGACCCCTGGAGCTTGCCGGTGTGGGTTATCTGGAAAAAAGCTGCAGTGGCTGTTAACACAACGTGAGGTTTTTCTCCTCTTGGCTGAGTGGCCCCGAGAGCAGTCGCCAGGCCGTCTGTGAGCACGTGTAGTTCTGTAGAAACCATGCCCCTTTCCCGAGGGACTGCACTCCTGATGCCCACGGGCACCACGAGCACCAGCCTCTGGTCCCCCTGGCCTGCAGTGGTGTTGCCATGTCCCTTACGAATTTCCTGGGTCCAGGTTCTTTTTGTAACATTGCTAGAGGGACATGGCTGGCCAGGGAGAGATGGAGAGACGGGAGTGAGAGAGCACCCCAGCCCCGGAGAGTGGTCACGCAGTCTCTCTTCTCTGTTTCTCCCTCTGTTCGGGCATGCACACACACATAAAGCTGCTGGGTAGGGGCTCAAACGTGGAGTTGGCCGTGCGGGAGCCATCCGCCTTAATGCCACCGCCTGGCCCAGTGTCAGAGCTCATGATGAGAGGGGGACCTTGGTTTTGGAAACTGAAGCCTGGTG
>NW_006159879.1:889640-892420 GCF_000334495.1 Tupaia belangeri chinensis
CCGAGGTGTGGAGGGTGCTGAGGGGTCAGCCCCAGGCCATCGGTGGTGTCGGTCTATCCGTCTTCCTTTTGAGCTTACTGATTGAGGCGGCTGTTGGGTTGGAGATGGCTCACAGGCGGATTCTGGGAACCATGCCAGGCCGTCCGGATGTCCCAGAGGGCTGCACGCCATTCCCCACCGGAAAATGCTGTCTGTCTCCACGCCACCTGCTGCCACCACCACAGTGCTCACTGTGGGCCAGAGGTGGCCCATGTTGATCGTCGGGGGCTGTGTCCTTGAGGCCATGCCCGGGTGGCCCGGAAGGGCACGGTGCACAGCAGGGCCAGCTGCGTCCCTAGTGCTCGTTAATGGAAACGAAGGCCCAGGAAGGGTCGTTGGGGACCACATGGCTGCATCCCGGCTGCGTGTGGGTTAATGTGTCCCCTGGCCAGGCTCCGCGAGGACAGGTGGAGACGGGCCTGGGCCCGCAGGCCCAGGTCCTCACCCTCCTCTCCTCTCGGGGCGGCACGGACACCGTGCCCCCACCCTGCAGAGGCAGAGGGCAGTTCGGTTATCGTCCTTACGCAGCAGGGTCTCCTTGGAATCAGCCACTTGCCTCATTTGCTAAGGAAAGTAATGGCGGTAGGCAGAGCAGGGCTTGGCGGGGGTGGGGGGTTGGGGGGGAGAGGCCTGGAACTGACCTTTGAGGAGCCGCCCCAGAACAGTGGCACACAGCTGTCTGGGTCAGGGATAGCAGATGGCTGGGCTCCCATGTAGCCAACTGAGGTTCGCGTCCTGCACCCAGAGGCTTAAAAGTCACTCTGGGCACACGTGTGTGCGTGCCCAAAAATCCCAAAAGGAGAATGGAGGAGAGGGGATGCAGTGTGGCCGTCCCCCCTGGGGGGGGTGGTGATTTCTTGCTTTCTGTCTCTGTCTCCCCAGCAAGTGCACACACCTATAGTAAAAACCTCCCCAAAAAGCAAACAAACAAATAAGCCAAAAACAAAACACAGATGCCTGGGTCTGATTAAAGAAGCCCGGTAGCAGTTGGCATAATGGCTACGCTGCTAGACTCCCACGTAGTTGACTGCAGTTTGAGTTCTAGACATGGCAACTTAAACTCACACTAGGCATGTGTGTGTGCGTGTGTGCCCGAGATCTAGAAAAGAAAATGGAGAAGGGATTTCAGCATGGGCATCCCCCCAGGGTGATTTCTCACTTTCTGTCTCTCTGTTTCTTTGGTGAGCACACACACCCTATAGCAGAAGTATCTCTTCTTTTATTTTTTAAAGAATTATTTTACACCCAGAGGCTTAAAAGTCACTCTGGGCACACGTGTGTGCGTGCCCAAAAATCCCAAAAGGAGAATGGAGGAGAGGGGATGCAGTGTGGCCGTCCCCCCTGGGGGGGGTGGTGATTTCTTGCTTTCTGTCTCTGTCTCCCCAGCAAGTGCACACACCTATAGTAAAAACCTCCCCAAAAAGCAAACAAACAAATAAGCCAAAAACAAAACACAGATGCCTGGGTCTGATTAAAGAAGCCCGGTAGCAGTTGGCATAATGGCCACGCTGCTAGACTCCCACGTAGTTGACTGCAGTTTGAGTTCTAGACATGGCAACTTAAACTCACACTAGGCATGTGTGTGTGCGTGTGTGCCCGAGATCTAGAAAAGAAAATGGAGAAGGGATTTCAGCATGGGCATCCCCCCAGGGTGATTTCTCACTTTCTGTCTCTCTGTTTCTTTGGTGAGCACACACACCCTATAGCAGAAGTATCTCTTCTTTTATTTTTTAAAGAATTATTTTATTTTAACTTTATTTATTCATTTATTTAATTTGACCAGAGAGGGAGGGACAGAGTGTTTGAGGGGTAGGAGTTAGAAAGCAAGCTGCCAGGTCTGGGACTCAAACCACTGCCACTTGGAATCCAGCGTCCTTAATTACCATAACACCTTCAGGCCCCAGGTCTCTCTTTAAAAAAAAAAAAAAGCCCTGGGAACCAGCAGTTAGCGTAATGGCTATGTCGCTGGACTCCCACATAGTCGACCACGGTTCGTGTCCCGGACCTGGTGGCTTAAAACTCCCACCAGGCGCGTGTGCGTGTGTGCCCAAGATCCCGAGAGGAGAATGGAGGAGAAGGGATTGTGGCATGACCATCCCCTCTGGGGGGTGATTTCTCACTTTCTGTCTCTGTCTCCCTCTGTCTGGCGAGCGCACGCCCTATAGCAAAAACGTCTCAAAAAAAAAAACCCTGTAGCTTCTTGACTGTCACCACCTCACCCTACCTGGCCTGGCTGCCCCTCCTGGCTTCTCTTTCCTGCCCAGGTGCCCTGGGTTCCCCTTCGTTCTGCCCCACCCTGGTTTTCTTTGGGGCCTTCTTCTCAGGGTCTGGGCTGAATTCAGCACCAAGGACAGTGACCGGCAAAGTGAGGCCTGCCTGTGTGGTGGTCAAACCGGCACTTGTCCGAGGGCTTTCCGTGCTCACCTCATGTACTGCCCACAGACCCTGTAAAGGAGGGGCCGCCCTTTCCTTGGTGCGCAGAAACTGCGGCAGCCCTGTCTCCAGGGTCCTGGCCCTAACTGGGGACGTCTGGACTCACAGCCAGCAGCCCACCCATAGCTCCAGGACTCCGCCCCACGTGGGTGCCCGTGTCCCCGTCCCCGGCCCAGCACAGCCCGCGTCCCCGTCCCTGTCCCAGCACAGCCCGCGTCCTCATCCCCGGCCCAGCACAGCCTGCATCCCCGTCCCCGGCCCAGCACAGCCCGCGTCCCTGTCCCCTCACCGCCGGCGGCCCCGGCCCA
>NW_006159879.1:892445-893033 GCF_000334495.1 Tupaia belangeri chinensis
GCCCGCGTCCCTGGCCCAGCACAGCCCGCGTCCCCGTCCCCGGCCCAGCACAGCCTGCATCCCTGTCCCCGGCCCAGCACAGCCCGCATCCTCATCCCCGGCCCAGCACAGCTTGCATCCCCGTCCCTGGCCCAGCACAGCCCGCGTCCCTGTCCCAGCACAGCCCGCGTCCTCATCCCCGGCCCAGCACAACCTGCATCCCCGTCCCTGGCCCAGCACAGCCTGCATCCCTGTCCCCGGCCCAGCACACCTCACTCTGCCATGTTTTAGGTTGTGGGCTAGCTGCCTTGACGTTTTTCTGGAACATGATGGGCTACAGAAAAGAAAACAGTTAACAAACCCCCTGACTGGTAAAGACATTAGGCCGCAGGAGGCTGACCCAGTCTCGGACTCAGGACTGGCTGCACTCCTCACTTTTCAAGAGCAAATTAAAACTCGTTAAAGTCCTTCCCCTGATGTTGTATGTGGTTCCTCTCCTGTAAAGGGGAGAGGGCTTCTGGGACCAGCAGTTAGAATAATGGCTATGTCGCTGGACTTCCCTGTAGTCGACTGCAGTTTGAGTCCTGGACCTGGCAGCTTAAACTCACA
>NW_006159879.1:893201-915712 GCF_000334495.1 Tupaia belangeri chinensis
CAAAAAAAAAAAGAAAAGAAAAAGAAAGAAAAGGACTGGGCTTCTGGGTCCAGGTGGTGGCACAGTGGTGACACACTGGGCTGACGTGACAAGGGTCTTCATGTGTACCCAGGGCTTCCCTGTGCAGGCAGGTGTGTGTCTGTGACCCCAGTGGCTGACCCTGGGATGGGGCCCTGTGGGAGTGTCCCCATCTGTCTTTTTCTCTCGTGGGATAATTAAATACATGCTTTTAAAAAATTAAAAAAAACAGGCTTCTTTTTGAGCCAGTGGCAGAACCGATAGCCAGATGCACCTTGTCAGCGTGCAGGGGAGACCAGCTGTGGGCGCGATGGCCGCAGACCCTCCACGGTCTCCACTGCTCCCCGGCCCCCTGGCCTTCTCAGCTTCCTGCAGGTGCTTTTGCAGCCCGGGCGGGGGAGGGCTCCTGAGACGGCGGGGGAGAGCCGGGAGGTGACCGGTAACTCTGTGAGCGCTGTCTGGGTGTTGGTGCGGCGAGGCCATGTTGAGCCCCCACAGTGCATCTGTCCCTGTTGGCTCGACGGCTGATTAGCCACGACAGTGTGGTTTTATGGCCAGCTGTTCGCGTCACACACCTCATGGTGGATGAACGCTCCCCGTGGCCGAGTGAAGCCGTCCCGGTAGTGGGGGCCGGCCCGGCCTGCACTTGTGTAAGAGCAGTACAGAGCGTGTTTCTCAGGTGCTAAGACCCTCCTTTAAAGGAGCAGTCACTAAAATTAGCCCTCAGAAGCTTTCAGGGGTGAAAGCGAAGTTGACGACAGCCAGCTGCGGCTCCCTCTGCGCATCCCTGGACCCAGGAAGTGGAGCGAGCCTCGTGGTGCTTCAGAGACCAGGCTTCACGTGCTGCCCCGTCGCCCACAATGCTGCCCGTGGCCAGCTGGCCTCTGCTCGTGGAGCCCGTGCCGAGGGCAGGCATCTCTCCTTGTAGACAGAGGGAAATGCCACACCTAAGCCGGGCGGCGGGCGGCCGGCAGTGCCAGGACGGCCTGGAGAGCCGGGCTGCGGACTTGGGTTGTTCCGGGAGCAGGGGCCTGCATGGCGGTGCCATGACTGCCCAGGGACCTTTGTTTTTCTCTTTCAGCCCAATATGACAGCACAGGCTAAACGTTACAGAGCGTCAAGTTGAAAGTCATCCTTACCAACGGGCAGCAGTTGTTAGGGTAGGGACATGGGTGCGACGTTGCCAGGGATCCCACGATGTGATTCTCCCGTGAATGACACTGGAGAACTGCCTGCAGCCATGAGAGTCCCATCTCTAGACGGGAGCTTTCGTACGGCCCCGGGAGTGCATTTGCGTTTACCTAACCTGGGTGTGCTTCAGTGGGAGACTTTCACATTTACATTTTCATTTCGAATTAGGAGAGGGTGTGTGCACGCCTCTCCCTGAGAGGGAGAAAGCGCCCTCCGGTGGAGTGTGGTCGCACGGCTGTCCCTGCTCCATTTCTTTATCGGGTCAGCGATCAGGGCACCCACATGCGCACGCCTGGTGTACTCAAACTGGTTGGCACAGGGATCTGGTTCCTCAACTCTGGGCTGCAGAGCCGTCCCCTAGGAGTGGGGTTTCCAAAACTGGGGCGCGGGCCTTTCCTTTGTGTCTGGCTCACCACCAGCAGTCCAAGGGCACCCAGAGTGAAGCCTGCCTCCCTATCTTGTGGCAGGAGAGGACTGGCTCCCCCACGTCTCCCTTGTCCTGGTAAACGGTATTGCATCAGGAGTCCGATGGGACGATGTGTCCAAGATGACAGCTCGTCTGTCAGGAAGTCACAGGCAGGGCTCCTAGAAGTGCCCCGTGTCCTAACGTGCCGAGCTCACACCGCCAGTCCTGGTCCGAGCGGCTACGGCCCGACGGCGCGGCCCATGAAGTCTCTTCAGTCCTTGCCCTTGAAAGGTTGCTGTTGTGCTCTTGGGAATTTTGTAGCAGGAAGAAATGAGCCCCATCACCAACTCCTTAGGTTGTAAGAGGCGTAATTCATTATGTTCTTTTTTCACAAGGGTCTTCAAAATCTGAGTGGCGGTCAGTGACTTAGCCACTAACATAGAGATATATTTTTCTTAGTTTCCCCCTTTCAGTGAGAGAATGGATTTGAGGAGTTCACCCCTGTGCCGTCCGCAGCATCGACCCCGCGGTCTGGGCTCCTAGTGTCATGCCAGGTGCAAGGCTGCCGCTTCCACTGGGGTGGCCCGTCCCTGGGTGGCAGCCAGCACCTCCCACCCCAACGGCTCCGGGATTGGTGGGTTCCTGTGGTGACTGTGTCAGGTTACTTTTCTGTCCAGGTGGTTCCGGGAATTTCTTGGGGCACCTTGAGCTACCAGTGATTCATTCTGGAATCACATGTTGGGTAAGGGCAGTGCGTACGTGGTCAGCGTGGAAGCAGCCAGCGTTGAACCCCCACCCTGCGCTGGCCCTCGCTCACGGCCTCTCGGAGGGAGACGTCCACCCTTGCTTTGTCGTGTTGGGGATTATCCGCAGACACAGGCCTGCCCTGCGGTTCTCCCTCGCTGTCTCTGGCGGGGTGCGGCCTCCGTGTGCCTGTACGTGTTGCTTGTTGCGACTCGTTAATGTCTCTTCCTACCTCTGGGACTCTCGGCAGAGAGCGATAGAGCATTAACGGGGTGGTTTTTATGAACAAAGAAATAATCTTCTCAGTTTGGAGCAGTAAGCACGGTGGAAATGCTGGGTGGTTTTCTTGTGTTTACCGTGCTGGCTTCATGGCGAGGATCTGTGAGAAAGCAGAACTCCTTCTCCACTGCACTTTGCATGCCTGTTACACTCAGGTGTGCCCCCAGTAGTGCTGCTGGGGTGCTGCCTCTCACTTAGCCACGGCTGTTCACGTCTCAGCCATGCATACATAATAACCTCCGCCCCAGAGGCTCTGCTGCTCACTGGGGATCTGGCCTTGCGGACTGTCCGTGTCCCGTTTCCATCACGTCTGCGGGACCACCTCCCAGATACTTTCTTTGGGAAGAATTTGCTCACCCTGTTCAGTGCTCCAGGTTCCCACTGCCCTGGAGAGAAACAAAGAGATCTATATATTTGTTATCGACGCTTCTTATGTGGTTATGTGTCCGAGGGTAAAGGCGAATACATGGAAGGGAGATGGCGACAAGAACACAGAAGCTAGAGAAGCCAAGGGTGAGCACTTAGTGGACAGGAGACTGAGCCTGGCAGAGCAGGGAGCTGCAGAGAGCAGGCTGCAGGCACGATGGCCTCCCTGTGCTGCTTCCACGTCCACGCACGCACCGTGGGACCGCAGCTTCTGCAGAAAGTGAGCTTAGATCACCTGTTTGCGTGAGGATTCTCTAGTGCCGTGTGTGTGCCTAAGTGTGCACACATTTGTTCACGGATGCCCATGTACGCCCACGTGTGCAGACATGTACTCACTCATGCCGTATCTGCACACGTGTGCTTCTCTGTGTGTGCTTGTGTGTGGTCTCTGTGCAGCGTGTACTCTGTGTGCATGTGCATGTGTGTTCTGCATGCTGTGTGCACATGTGTGCTCTGTGTGCACGTGTGTGCTCTGTGTGCACATGTGCATGTATCCAGGATACCCGCAGTGGAACAGAGCCAGCTGCTGATGAGCAGAGGGGACGTGCTCTCTTCATTCTGGCGTGGCTGGAGGGCCACAGAGCAGCTGAAGAGATGCCACCTGTGGCTTAGTCATCTGGTGCTCATTGTACTTTAAATTGTTGGAGAGAGAAGTCACTAACTAGCAAAGTGGTCCTCACAGACGTCCGTTTTGCTCGTCAGATTTACATTTTCCAGGGGATTTTTGCCGCTCAAGTCAGCATTCACACTGAAGAGGTACTAGGCTGTGTAACCATGTGTGTATTTAAATTGCATAAGGATGACCTTTCTTAAGTCCTTTCCTTTCCTTTCCTTTCCTTTCCAATTTTTGTTATAGGGCATATGCGCTCACTGGAGGGGGACAGACAGAGTGGGAAGGTGAGAAATCACCCTAAGGGGGCTTGGCCACACCGCAGCCCCTCCTCTTCCATTCCTCTCTCGGGATTTTGTGCACACATGCAGCTGTGCCCCATGTTTCTCAGGCCACCGGGTCCTGGCCTTGAGCTGGGCACTTGGAAACCTGGGACCCAGCCATCTTAGCCACCATACCACTAGTTGGCCCACTTTGCTGAAATTCTTAACTCACATTTTAGGAAAGGTAAGGCTGTTTTTATCAAGATTTAAGTTCCTGTTCCAGGAAACAATCCTGATGAAAAGATGAAGGGGCTGCCTCTTTCGAATTTTTGTTATAGGGCATATGCGCTCACTGGAGGGGGACAGACAGAGTGGGAAGGTGAGAAATCACCCTAAGGGGGCTTGGCCACACCGCAGCCCCTCCTCTTCCATTCCTCTCTCGGGATTTTGTGCACACATGCAGCTGTGCCCCATGTTTCTCAGGCCACCGGGTCCTGGCCTTGAGCTGGGCACTTGGAAACCTGGGACCCAGCCATCTTAGCCACCATACCACTAGTTGGCCCACTTTGCTGAAATTCTTAACTCACATTTTAGGAAAGGTAAGGCTGTTTTTATCAAGATTTAAGTTCCTGTTCCAGGAAACAATCCTGATGAAAAGATGAAGGGGCTGCCTGCAGGCTCCGTGCCAGCCGCTTAGCTAAGCTCCCTTCTGGAGGACACGCCTTGTGCCCACAGACTGCTTTTCTCTGAGACACTGGGTTCCCTCCGGGAGAGCAGGCGCGCTGTCCTGAGCCGGGGTTCGGCCCAGGGCGGATCTGGGCGGAGGCTGCAGAGCTCACGGGACCAGCCCTCCGAGGCCTGCAGGTGTGCCAGCTGGGGCGAGTCCGAGGCCCTGTCGGCCTCCCTCCTTTTCTCCCAGAGAGCACCGGCCTCCCCCAACTGCGTCATGGCCTGGGGCTGGTGCTTTTCCTAGACCGTGAACCCACATGGGGTCTCCAGGCTGGTCTGCAGTGGAGCCGTGACGCACTGTCCTTGCTCGCAGTGCCGTCGGCTGACTCAGAGCTTCTCTGGGGACCCATGTCAGTCCTTCCAGACGCAGAGGCTGGGGCACAAAGGGGGACCCCGAGTGATTCTGCTTTCAATGTTTGGAGCAGACAAGTAAGAGATTGGCTTTTTTAGCTCCAGAATGTCAGTTTACGCTGTGCTAGACGTTTTCATTGCCCCTCAGCTGCGTAAACCACAATCATTGGCAAAAGACTTGTGAATGCAAATCATTCTGAACGATGACAAAAGACTTGTGAATGCAAATTGTTCTGAACGATGACACTCTTCATGCGAACCTGAAACAATGACCCCAGCCCTGACTAGGCGGCACCCACCCCCAGTCCAGGGCCCCATCCAGCATGCTGCCTGCTTTTGTCAATAAAGTTTGTCAGATCGCGGCTGCCGCCAGGTGGCTATGCCGCCCGTGACTGCGGCCACCCTGCAGAGCTGCGTGGTTGCCAGGGCCTGCGCTGGCCCACGAAGCCCGGAGTACCCCCATTAGCCCTCTACAGGAGAGCCTGATACACCTGCTCCCCTGCTCATAGCATTGGCTCCCGACTCTACCGAGGTCTGAAAGTTTTGTTGGACAAATGATATATCTTGTCTAATGTTCCTGAGCATTATGGTTACACTATCGTGGATCTGCTCTCAGTTAAGTAGGTTAGATAAGTTTCAGCAGCGGTTAGTATCCCTACTCCTGTAACTGCTCACCGCCAGCCCCTGCCCCTGGCCACCGCGTGTCAGTGCAGCTGAGCCTCCCAGGGCCCATGGCTTGACTCTCCAAACTGAGGTCGTAATGAGAGTGCCCTTTCCAGGAGAGGCCGCAGCAGCTAGCGGGCGTTCCCGGGCGGTGCCAGCTCCCGGTCGGCAAGGAAGTGTGAGGGAGAGTGACAGGACAGAATTTTCACGGTGGGGTGTGGAATGGACGCGGCCAGTCGTGGCTGAAAGCGGGCATGGTGAGCATGCTGGCGGGAGATGCACCTTCTGGAAGACCCTCTGGGGAACACGTCTCTCTCCTGACCCAGCGGTTACAGCGCTAAGAGCCGACCCCGAAGTGTT
Source organism: Tupaia belangeri chinensis (assembly GCF_000334495.1). Classification (NCBI taxonomy): domain Eukaryota; kingdom Metazoa; phylum Chordata; class Mammalia; order Scandentia; family Tupaiidae; genus Tupaia; species Tupaia belangeri. Next base: position 899,242 of record NW_006159879.1, read on the forward strand.
CACGGGGTATCTCTGGACACTCACAGCTCCATCATGTGAATAACCGTGTGAAAAACTAGAAGCGACTGAGATGTCACGTGATATGGAGTTGGATTAAAACGTATGGAAACGTGCACACAATAGAAACGTGTGCAGTGTGGCAGAGTGCCACCGAATGAACGGCCACCAGCGCCAGATTAAGGTTAAAGGGAGTCTTTATGAGCTGGCCAGGGACTACAGTCTGGGGGGGGGGTCAGAACTGCAGCCCCGACTGAAGCTGGAGCAGTCTTTTTACAGGGGTCATTTACCAGGGGTTTCTGTAAGCAGTTACCGAAGCCGAATCAACAGGTTGATGATTTCTGAGGGGAGTGGGGTTTCCACGCAAGCAGTTCCATTGCTAAACAGAAGGCTTTGGGCTAGTTAGCAAAGACAGTGGCAGGTATAGGGTGTTGTCCGGATACGGTTTTCTGTATGGCTAGTACAAGCTATTTTCTCATGGGAGGAGCAAGCAGGCTTACAGAAGCAGACAGCCATGTTAGGGTGAGGGAACAAAATGGACAAACGGTTGTTCATGTGCAGGATCTAACATGCGGCCTTCCACACAGCCTTGGAAAGAACTGAGTGTATTTGACATGACAGTTACCTAGGATTTTTTAAAGGATTTTGCCTCGTATGCTTGCTAGAGAGAGACAGAGAGAGGTAGTGAGAAGTCATCCCCCAGGGGGTGGCCACACCATAATCCCTCCTCCTCCTGGCATTTGGGCTCACATGCCCAGCGTGATTTTCAGGCTGGGTCTGAGATGTGAGCCGTGGTCAACCACGTAGGAGTCCAGTGCCTTCAGCACACCACCTGCCGGCCCAGCGAGGGTGTATTGAAGTAAAAACTAAGTCGCAGAATGTTGTTCACAGCCTGCTCCCGTTGTGCTAGGCGATGCATGTGGTGTCAGGCATGTCAGGCCGTGTGAAGAGAGGCCTGGAAAGTGCCCTTCACTTCCGGACAGTACTCGCCAGGGGTAGGGATACGAGGTGCTCGGTGACTTTCCTGGCTTCGTCCTTAACAGGCATGCGCGACTTTACAGCGGCAAAATATGAGGGTTCGTTAGGGCATGTCATGCTCACAGCAGGGCCGCTTTGCTGCCCGCCTGTTCCCTACGTGGTCGGCAGAACTCGTGAGACAGCGTACGTGCTTTTCCATCGTCCCAGACAGGGAGAAGCGAGCCCTGGCAGGACAGTGAGTGACAGGAAAGACGGGCACAGCCGTCCGCAGCATCACCGTCTAAGTCATCGGGGAAGCAGTCCCAGTTTGAAAAGGCCGAGCAGTCCAGGGCGCTGGACACAGAGGGAGCAGAACACGCCGCTGCCCCGGGGCAGAGCGTGGACATGTGCCACCTGCCGCCCCGGGGCAAAGCGCAGAGAGTGGACATGTGTCGCCAGGACAGGTCCATGTCCAGCGAGCAGGTGAAGGCAAGGAGGACGCGAAGCGCTCCAGCACAAACCCTAGCCAAGATGTGTGAGTAGCTCAGAAGGACCAGCATTGAAAAGGGAATTCAGAACATCTTGAGACAGATGAAAATGGAACCAAACTTCCCAAAACGCGTTGCGGCTAGTGTACAGAGACAGATGTCGAGGCTAAGAAACGAGAAAGACCAGTGAAAACCCAAGTTCATAACTTAGGCATGGAAAAAGAAGCAGCGGCCAGACCCCACCCAGCAGAAGCAGGCAGTGGCCGCCTGGAGAGCTGCCTGGAGGGGAGGTGGGCGCTAGACAAGGCCGACGGAGCCCGGGGCCGGCCTTTGGGAAAGCTTGCCCGGGAGCCTTTCCCTAGACCAGGAAAAGAGAAAGTCAGGTCAGAAACGAGACAGCACAGCCGACGCCGACACACCGTGATGCGACGTGGATGGCGAAGAGGCAGGACTTCTGGGAGACCTGCCACCTGCCAAGACAGAATCGCGAGGAGACAGAAAGTCCAAGTGAATCGATAGCAAGTAGGCAGACTGAACCACCACTCAGAAGTCTCCCATCCCAGAAAAGCCAGGGTCTGATGGTTTCACTGCTGAATTCTACAAACGTGTAAAGAACTCATAGAAATCCTTCTGAAACTCTTCCTCAGAAGTTAAGGGAAGGAGTCCAGGGAAGGTGACCCTTTGCTAAGGTTCTGTGGTCCGCCGCTGGGACTGGGGTTCCTGGGTCTGGTTCCTGGTCAAACCTAAGGGCCGGGTGGCAGGCCCCTGTGATCCCAGTGACATGGGGAGGCTGGGGCAGGAGGAGCCTTACACAGTAAGACCCTGTTTAGAAGGGGAAGGGGAAGGAGAAGATGAGAAAAAAAATATATGTATATATACTTAAGAATTATTTATTTAGTTTTATTTATTGTTATTATTTTTTTAATTTGAGCAGAAAAAGAAACTAGGAAAGCAAGCGGTCCAGTCTGGGACCCAGTTGGCGCCTTAGCCACCACGCCATCTGCTGGCCCTGAGAACACCTGTAACCTTGTTTTACAAGGCCAGCCTTATTCCGATGCCAGAGCCAGACAGAGGCACTGCAAGAAAAGGAAATTTTGGACCAGTACCCTTCATGAGCACCGACAGCAATCCTCAGCAGAACGCAGCACTCCGAGTTCAACAGCACACCGAAGGGCCGAGCACTGCGAGAGGGGGCGCAGCCCTGGTTGGGATGGTTAGGGTACTCAAACGCGGTACCCACGAGGACAAAGTGGGGCCACCGTCTGTCTTATGAGTGTCTCCATAAATGGAGAGAATGCGTTGTATAAAATCAGTGCCCATTCATGATCGTAACTCTCAACATACCAAGTATGGAGTTAAGGGCTTCATCGTAATAAAGGCCATTTGTGACAAGCCCACAGCTAGCAGCTCCATGGTGAAAATCAGACATTTCCTCAAGATCAGGAAGAAGATGATGCCCACACATCACCATTTCTGTTCAGCGTGGTTCTGGAAGTCTTCATCAGAGCGCTCTGGGACGTGCCAGTGCCATCTCTGTGTGCACCAGGCTCCCCGCGCGCTCTGGAACGTGCCGGCGCCACCTCTGTGTGCACCAGGCTCCCTGCGCGCTCTGGGACGTGCCGGTGCCATCTCTGTGTGCACCAGGCTCCCCGCGCGCTCTGGGATGTGCCAGGGCTGCCCAGAATTCATCGTCACTTGTCTGAACTCTGTAAATTCATCAACAAAAACAAATTAAAAAGGATAGCTTTATAATTTTGCTTTAAAGGAGTGTCCCCAGCCAGCCCCATGCCCAGTGGCTAAAGGAGCTGGGCCCCACGTGGTCGGCCAAGCAGCTTGGACCCTGGCCCCAGCAGCTTGGAAGCACTCTGAGCACATGCGTAGCATACCCAGATCCCGACAGGGCAGAGACGTGGAGAAGGGACTGTGGCCTGACCGCGCCCGGTAGGGGTGCTCTTCCTCTCTTGCTCTGTCTCTGTCTCTCCCTGTGGGTCTGGGACCCAGATCTCTGGCGTGTTTTCCGTCTGTTTGCTGCTCCGACTTGTTATTTGGGAAGGTGTGAATGGAGGTGAGTGGCGCCGCGGGCTGTGGGTGCCGTGGGTGACCCTTTGGCACAGGCGGGATAGTGCCTGGCTTTGAACTCTGTGCGTGTAGCAGCTCACTGACAGCCTTGAAATCGTGGCGCCGGGGAGGGGACCTGAGGGGTCCCTAGTCACTGAGCCCTGCGTCCCCGTTGGCGCCATCAGGAACCACGGGTTGGCGTGTGCGGAGTGGAGTTCTCTCCTTCGGGAGTGCACTAGGGCGCCGTCAGAGATGCAAGGCCGCACTTGTGACCGGGGTGAAATTCTCATCTCTTCGTGGCTTCTCCGCAGCGGGGGGCGTTCTGCCTTAGGTTAGTGGTTCAACCTGTAGCGGCCACAGGGTGACTGCGTGGGAACATCTGGCCCCATGCGACTCCGCGTGGGCGTGTCAGGCTGAGCCCCCCCTGCTCTGCACCGAGCCTGCCCTCAGTTTGCCACACCCAAAGTGCCTGCAGAGACGCCACTGAGGGCCGGACGTCCTTCCGGCCGACTGCTCTGTGCTCTGCTTAGGCTCTCCAGCCACCAGCCCCGCAGCCGTCTGTGTCACAGGGCAGAGGCAGAGGAAGCAAGCGCCGGGGTCTTTCCTGCGGGAACAAGCGCCATCACGAGGGCCGTGGCCCTGCAGCCTTGCCTGTCCTGCCTGGCTCCCAAGGCCCCCTGCACCCCCATGCCGTCCCACTGGGTTAGGGCTCATGGGGGGCGGGGGCGGGTGCAGTGCTGTCCATGGACGTGAGACGCTGTGGCGTCCATGCGTGGTCAGGTCGTGGTCAGACAGCTCGGTGGCCATGGACAGGGCAGGGCAGGAACTCATGGCATCCTGGAGACGGGCGGCACGGGAGGCGCTCGGGCCCCTGTCCACGCTAACTTTCGCTGCTTCTTTTCCCCGCAGTGTCGCGTGGGAGCCCATGGGAGACGGGAAGAAGGTCGTCTCGCTGGCCGATAACCACCTCCTGCTGTGGGACCTGCAGGAGAGCTCCAGCCAGGCCGTGGTAGGTGCGGGCAGCGGAGGCTCCGGCCTGGGTTTTCACCTGGACCGTGGGCTGAGTTCAGGTCATGTCTGGATTCCAGTGTGTACAGAATTCTGACATTAAATAGGAAATAGAGAAGGGCCTGAATGAAGGGATGGAGTGATTGCGCCTTCCAGCTGACAGCTGCCTGGACCCCTCAGGGCCTGTGAGCTGCAGGGAACCCAGCCCTGGACAGTGACAGGCCCGCCGTTGCCAGGGGCATCCAGAGGAGTAAGGGCAGGTCTTGGGGGCGATTCCTCTTAATAATGGAGGGTGGTTTTTTTGAGAGATTTTTGCCTTAGGGCATGTGTGCTCACTGGGGAGAGAGACAGAGACAGTGAGAGGGAAAGTAACAAAGCCCCTCCCTCCCAGGGGGATGGTCATGTTGCAATTCCTTCTCCTCCCAGGATCTTGGGCACGCACGCCCATGTGCCAGTGTGTGTTAAGCTGCTGGGTCTGGGACTTGAACCTCAGTCAGCCTTGTGGGAGTCCAGTGACATAACCACTATACCCTCTGCTGGCCCCTTAGGCGAAGACTTTTTCTTTTTTTTAGAGGTTTTTGCCTTAGGGCATACGTGCTGGGAGTTGGCTGCAGAGCCGGTGAGAGAGAAAGTAAGAAATACCTCCACCAGGGAGGTGGCCACACCACAGTGCCTTCTCCTCCATCCTCTTCCTTGGTCCTTGAAACTCACCCTGGTGATTTTCAAGCCACCGGGTCTGGGACGCGACTGGTCAGCCACGCGGGGGTCCAGTGAGGTGAAATCACGCCACCTGCCGGCCCCGGTAACGGAGTCCTACCGTGTGCAGTTAAGACCCCGCTTTCAGGCAGGAGCCGTCAGAAACGCTCGCTCCGCACACTGGAGCTCTTCCCGGACCCGTGCGTCTCAGCGGCAACCCTCTCTGTGGGCCCGTTTGCTCTGATGTCATGGTTGGTGCCTGGTCCCTACAGAGCGGACGGGGGCGCCTGTGTCCTGTGACCGCTCAGCATCCCCTCTCGTCTGAAGTGCGCGTGCACACATACTTTGTACACTGTTCGTGCCCGCGGAACGTGGCGGACAGCTTTTCACTGACCTGGGGCTGAGCCACCCGCCGTCCCCGAGGGACCTGAGAAGGGTCTGCTGGGCGCGTCCCAACGATGCCTTTGGTTTGTCCCTGCATGCACGTAGCCTCCCCCGTGGTGCCTTCCCTCTGGGTGGGGGAAGTAGCGTGAACATGGCTCGCCAGTAACATGCGCTGTGGGGTTGGCCTTCTTGACGCGCCGAGTGCCGGTTAAAGGTGTGAAACCGTGTGGTCGGGGGCTCTCGCCGCTGTCAGTGAAGTTCAGAGTTGGCCTCTTGCCTAGAGCATCAGTAGTATTTGAAGAACAATGACTGTCTTTATTAAAAATGTTTGCGATAAAACATCTCCACACCTTGGAGGAGAGACAGTCTGCACAGACAAGATCAGATGGATGTTGGCAGCCCGAAAGCACGAACGTACCTGGGCATGTGGAGGCGGGCGGGGCCTTGCGCCTCAGCTCGCTCCGTCTCTAATTCCCGCTGCGCTGACCATGCGGTATTGGGCCGTGGGGAAGCCCAGTGGGGGGTGCAGGCAAGAAGGGACGTTTGAAAGCGGGGCACGCCCGAGAGTTTAAAGGGGGACATGGGGAGGTGAGTGCAGTCCCTGCAGCTCTGGTGACGCGTACCAAATGTCTGCACTCCGGCAGACACTGAAAGACTGGAAGGCAGAACCCCTGGAGAACAACCGTGGACACCACAGGCTGTGGGAGCGGCCGGGAGGGAGGGAATTACGGGGACAAAGCCAAACATTTAATGAACACAATGATGGAGAGTTACCTGCTGATGAGAGCGTGTATGGCGATAGCTTTGACGGGCCTAATATACAGTGCATTTATGTGGGGAAAACTCATTTTACACGCTGTAAACGTGTACAGTGATTGAATGTAAAGAAATTTTTAAGAAATAATAAAATAAATAAGTAAAACAAGACAGATGGGCCAGCCTGTGGCATGTGGTTAAGGTGGCTGGGTCCCACATGGCCGACTGTGTAGTTCGAGTCCTAGGCCTGGTGGCTTGTGAAACACGCTGGGTATGTGTGCGCATGCCTGGAACCCCACAGGAGGGGGAAGTGGAGGAGAAGGGATCGTGGATGGTCATGCCCACATGGTACCTCCTCGCTCTCCTCCTCTTTCTCTGTGAGTGTATGTGCTCCCTGGCAAAATTATGGAAAAGAAAGAAGAAAAAGGAAGACAGGAAGCTTACGAAATATTTCACGTCTTGGACCAGCCCAGGGACCACACCTGCCCATCTGTGGGGCAAAGACATCCCTGACCTCCCACCTTCTGGGGCCTTGGCAGGAGGCTGCGTCCCGTAGGACGATCCCCCTCCAGCTAGATTTCAGCAGAGCCTTCCTGCACTGGCGGAGAAACGTACATTCCCATTAAAATGCCAGGGTCACGGCAGGTGCCGGGAGACCTGGGGCGGGTTTACGGCGCTCACCTGTGTAGGGAGAGCGAAGACGGAAAGAGGCCCGAGGTCCGCCACGCCAGAGCTCGGCTGCTTCTCGTCCGCCCTGACTGGCGAGCACGCCCTGGGACGCTCAGTCTGCCGGAGTCTAACCTATTTCCTGCAGAGACCAGTGCTGTCCCCTGCCCCCAGACGTGCTGTCGGCACATCTGTCGCATCGCTCAGCCTGCACCGCGGTCCTAACCCAGAAGCCGGCTCTTGCCGCACCCGCAGGCTGGCTTCCCGGCCTCTCTGCTGTGAGGGCACCGCCCGCTGTGGCCGGTCTGATCTTGTGCTCCCCGCATCACCGCCTTTGCCATTTATAATCATTAGCAAGGCCCTGGGAGGTGGCTGGGAGCTTCTGCGGTCCCTAGGCCCCGGTTAAGGCAGGGGTGGGCTCCCTGCTCCGACGGTGCCCCTTCGTCTCCGCCTGGCAGCTCTCACTGGCCAGAGTGACTGGCTTCTGTCCAGGTGCAACGCAGCACGGCAGGACGAGGGAGGTGGCGGGGACTTTGCTGGCACCGCTGCTGCTGTGCTGGCGGAGGGTGGGGCGCGTTGCGCGTCTTGGCCCTGGCGCCGGTCAGGCTGCACTTGGTGGGATCACACGCAGACTGAGCTTCGGAACGGTGCGTCTGTCAGGGACCGCCAGGCTCTAAGACATACAGAGGATCGAGCGACCACACGAGAGGGAACTAGCAGCGATAGGCAGCTGCCGCGTGTGCCCTAGGCACGGACCTGCTGTCGTCTGGGGACAGGGAGTAAAGGGGCGGGACTTGGGAAGAGGGAGAAGCTGAGGCACCGCGAGCTGTTCGTTTACTTCGTAATTAAACTTCTCTCTCCGAAGTCAGCGAACGGCAGGCACCGCCCAGACAGGGACCACGTGGTGTACTGTCCCGGGTGTGGAGAAGGGGAACACGGACAACGGCCCTTCTTATTCTTCCTACAAGTAGAGGACCTTTTTTCTTATTTCTTTTTAATCAACCAAACATAGGTGTAAAAGCACGTCCAATTCTCCCACCCAGTGCTGGTACCTACTGCCCCGTGTACACTTCCGACGTACCAAAGCCCAGTTTCTGGAGCCGTTCTCTGAACCTTCACACTGCTCAGCTCTGTAGCTGCTCGGAGCATGCTGCTCGGAGCATGCGTCTCAGGGCCGGGCTGGTGGGGTGTGGGAGCCCCCGGCCCCACTGGCCTGTGTGTACACAGCCACACACTCGTGGGCCCACCCTGGGGGATATGGCCGCATGCCTGTGTGCCTTGGCACTTAGTGACCAGGCAGGACCCTCTTCTGCAGCAGTTCAGGCCTTCGGTAGCCTCCTGGGAATTCCGTTTCTGCCACCTCCATTGGACATCCCAAGGACGCACACTGACGGCTGCAGAAGACAGCGTCCCGCCCCCGCCCTGCAGCCATGTCCCAGCGTTGGTTCCAGTGGGCGTCATCCTCAAGTGGCATCGTGAGTGTGACAGGGTACCCTCCACTGCAAGACACGTGAGATGGTGCAAACAGGCAGCGTGTGATCTGTCGATTAACAAGAAACTAGAAAAGTGACCCCAGGGCTGACTCATTCGGTCCCCTGCACAGCCCGGGCTCTGCCACTGAGCCGCTCTGTTTTGCCATGTCCGTGTGTCACCGCTACCTTTCATCATGATGGCGAGGTGACTGCAGAAATGCCGGCCATCACATCCACACTCCCACGTCGGAGACGAGGGCAGATTTCTCCGTGCATTCTTCGGACGTAAGTTCTCTTCTGGAGCTGTCAGGCAGTCACATGTCTAGTCTCAGCCTGTCGCCAGTGAGACGACCGTTCCTCACGCTTGTCCCAGAGCAGTCCGCCCCGGGTGGTAAAGCGTTCACAGCCGTGGCACACGTGAGCCACTCCTACCTTGCAGCTCAGGGCACACGGGCTGGTGTGCACCTGCGTGGGCCCACACCTCTCCAGCCCCGCGCGTCTCTCCCTGTCCCCACCCTGCTGGCCTCCTGCCCCAGGGCCTCCGTCCCGCTCTGCGTCCAGGGCATGTGCAGGCGGGTGCTCTCGGTGGGGCCTTGCTGGCAGGAAGCAGGGCCTATGTCTCTGGGCGCCAACACCGAGGCTGTCCTAAAACAGGCCCTGCGGGAGCACTCTCCAAGCGCCAGCGCTGTCATTTTGCTCGTTCTAACGAGCACCTTTGTCACCTCCTGGCCTGAGTGGCGCCTCCTCAGAAAAGCTGTGCGGGAACCTTTAATCATAGCCTTCGGATCGGGAAGCACTGAATACTTCTCTTTATGCTGAAAACGTTACCGCGTGTATCAGACCCTGTGGAGTTCTTGCCGAGTTCTGTCCCCATGTCACCAGGAAACCAAAAAGTGTGACTGGTTAACCTTTGAACTTACCCCAAGCTGTCTGCCCTGAGTAGACCCTCCAACACGGGTGGTGGAGTCTCTTGTATGCTTTTATTAAAATTTCCTTGCAGGCTTCTCTGAACCGTGGGCACGAAGTTCGTTCCCGGGGAATCCTTGCGTCAGTGTGATCTGCAGGGCAGAAGCAGGGACGGGGCCTGCTTCCTCCTCCTGCTGGCCATGTGGCCCAGGAGTCACTCACTCTGTGCCTTGTTTTCCCGTCTGTGCAGGAAGGGGCTGGGCCAGGACGTCTCAGCTGCAGGCCCCGCAGTGCCACGGGGTGCCAGCTATCTGTCGTACAGCAAATGAGCACGAAGCTGGCCGTCTGGCGTGCCGGCCTGCACTGGCTCAGGTCCCCGTGGGCAGTGAGGACTCCAGAGTCTGGGCACGGCTCAGCTGGGGCCTCCGCTGTCTGAAGGCCTGTGAGGCTGTGGCCTTGGCCAGGGGGCTTGTCCTGAGGTGTGGCTGACCGTCTGCTCCCACACACCAATGCGGCTGTTGAGAGAATGCTGTTCCTTCCGGGCTGTGGGACCCAGAGCCTTGCTCCTCGTGGGCTGTCGGCCAGGGCTGCGCTTGAGTCTTTGCCACGTGGGCCTCTGCAGTCGGCAGCTCGCTTCGCCCAGGCCGTCCTCACACTCACAGGCACTCCTCAGCCAGGGTTTGTGGTGGGCAGAGGGCGGGGTCACTCCTGCCTCAGGCTGTCCTGGGTGCTGCCGGCCACAGGCCTCTGCCACCCCACCTCCCCCTGGCCGCTCGTCCTGCCAGGTGGTATTTCCACCTGCTCTGCACCCTCCCTCCTGCTCTCCAGCTCTGGCACCTGCTGCTGCCCCCCTGCCCAGCTCAGCCAGGCCGCCTAGCAGATTCTTCCAGCGTGGGCCCACCCAGCCCGCTGCCCGGCTGTCCTTCGGTCCCGCCGGGCGTACCTCCCCACGCCCACCGAGGCCGGCTCATCTGCTTGCCCCCTCTGGGTAGGCCGCCTTCCTGAAGTTGGAACCTGGCTGACCAGCATCTGCTCTGACCTGCTGCTTGTCAGCTCACATTTTTTTTTTTAAGTTAATATGATTATTCCACACAGGAGAGAGAAGGATACAACTCTTCCTACGTGCCCCCCCCCCCACCCCTGCCGTGGCGGGCTCCGACTGCGACTGCACCCACGCATGCCTGCTGTGCTCAGGACAGTCTCTGGACGGTCGCCTTCCCGTGCGGTCAGTCTCCCCGGGTGCTGTGTCGCTGCCCCGCCACCTGGCCCCGGTTGGCTGGTTCCTTTTTTCTGTACAATCATTTCATCTTTCTGAGCCTCGGTCTCCTTGGCTGTAAAAGGGTGCTAACGTCCCTGCTCTCGCCACCGCGATGCTCCCCGCGGAGGCGAACACGGCACGCTCGCAGCTCCTGGCTGTGGTGACGGAGGACGGGCTCCTCGGTCCGGGAATCTCACTCCTTTCCTTTGCTGACTGCCAGAGGGCATGTGCCCCCAGGTAGAAGGGGAAGTACCCGACAGGCCTGGCCGTGCTGCAGTCCCTCTCCATTCCTCCATCCTGCCAGGGCTGGGGCACACACGCACAGCCCATAGGGCTGGGACTTGGACCGTGGCTGGCTGTGTGGGGTCGGGCTGCCTTGGCCACCAGGCTGCGGGGCCACCCAGGCATCTTCTTCCTGCTGCCTGCACTGTGCCCTGGCACGAGTGGGAGCAGCAGGAGCACTGTCTGGGAGGCCGCCCTCGGCCTGGCCTGGGCTCCACAGGTAAGGACTGGCGGCTGGCTGCAGGGTGACTGGTGACCGGACCATGCGCTCAGCAGGTCACCAGCTCCCTGTCCAGGCGTCCCGAGCCGTGGGTGAGCCACGGCGTGGAGCCGGCCTGTGCTCGAGGGCGGAGGCCACATGGCTTAGTTTGCTGCTTGGGCTCTCTCGAGTCCCGAGTGGCTGGAAGTGTTTGCAGATGCACAGCGCTCTGGGCGGAGGAGCCCTGCTGAGGACCCTGCCGGGGCTGTTGGGCTCAGGGCAAGCCCCGTCCACCCTGGAATGGCTCTCTGGCATCTCCCACACGGGCTTCCTCAGGAACCAGCTGGCTCGCTTCTCTAGTGGACTTGGAGCACTGGTGGCCAGGCCACCTAAGGACGTGGCCTCGGGTCCTGGTGTCAGGGTGGACTAGTATGTTGACAGAAGCTGAGTCTCAGTGCATGGCCCTCAGGGCAGCCAGCAGCATGGTGGTTAAGGAGCTGCACCCCACACGGTCGACTGTGCTTCAAGGCTTGGGCCTGGTGGCTTGAAAAGCACTCCAGGTCTGGGGCCAGCAGGTGGCTTAGTGGTTAAGACTTGACTCCCACAGGGCCGACCACAGTCCGAGTCCCGGACCTGGCAGCTAGAAAACCGCGCCGTGTGCGTGTGTACCCAAGATCCCAGGAGAAGCGAGCAGCAGGGGTTGCAGCGTGGTCGTCCTCCCTGGGGGTGGGCCCTCACCCCCCTCTCTGTCCCTGGCGAGTGCATGCGCACCACGGCAATCCGAGAAACGAGAGCAGTGCAGGTACCCGTGGGACGTGCCCAGAACGTGAGAGGAGGGACGAGAGCCTGGGGGTTCTCCTTCTCCCTCCACCTCCGTCTCTCTCCAGCAAACTCAAGCTCCCTAGAGCAAACAAACAAAAAAAAAAACAAAAATAAAAAGCCAGAATCAAAATAGACCCTCAACAATGATGGCACAGTCTCTCAGGCTTTCCGGACCCTGCTCTGGGCGTTCTCGCTAACACGTTCATTGTCCCCGGAGAGCACTCGTCAGCCTCGTGACTAGGGCTTCAGAAACCAAAATAGCACCTGTGAAATACTGCTGGACTGTTTCTGACCCTAGAGGGGGCGCTACGGGACACTCCTCCCCTGTCTCGTCCGTCCGTGTGGGGGCTGGAAGGAGAAGCCACAGAGGAGCTCAGCCCGCGTCTCCAACACGTGCTTCGGCGCCGCGGAGCCGAGTTTAGGTTTCGACGTGACGTTGCCTGACTTTCGTCCTGTGCTAACTGTCCCATTCCCTGCTGGTGAAGGCTGTTCTGGCCTCTTCCCGAGTGGGCCCCCTTGCCGTCTGCGGCCTAGAGTGGAGGCCCGACGTGAGCTGCTGCCCCATCCCCTCGCCCTGCTGCAGCCCTTCCACTTGCACCTACGGTCTGCTCTGGCAGAGCCCCGCCTTCCTCCGATCCAGCCGCCTGCATGCACGTGCCTCGGGGGTCCGTCCACACCGAGCGTTTCCACGGAACCATGCTCCCACGTGCCGGCCGAACGATCGCACCGTTGTGAAAAGGGCATCCCCACGTGCCTGGTGCCCGGGGGCTGTGGCGCTGGCAGCAGGAGGGCAGGCGGCCGGCCAGGAGCCATGCAGGACCTGTGGTTGCCCCACCCCACTGCCACCCCAGGCCGCCTCCGCTTCTGTGATCGTTCCCTGGGCACCGAGGTCCTCCCCCAGGCGTGACGGGAAGGCTGAGGGCCAGCTCGCTCTCCTTGGCTGCCTGTTCCGTGGCGGTCACATCCGGGGCTCTGAGCACCGTATGTCCCGCCCTTGGACTGGATGACGTGGCAAAGGTGAGCAAGCGAGACACTGCAGTGTGCGTGGAGGATGGGGCAAGGCCAGGCGAGGCAGCATCGGGGTTCAGCCACAGTCTGACCTCAGCATTCGAGCTCCTTCTAGACCTGGAGCTCTGTGTGCTCGCCAACTCCTGGACCCTGGCTGTGCCGCGGTGCGGTCCTGGGCCCCAGCTGTCCATGTCCCGTGAGCAGCTGCTGCGTGTCCGCGCTCTGCAGGTCCGCGCCAACACGTCCCCATGCCCTGGCGAACTCGCCGTCCTCCAGAGCCCCAGGCCCTTCTGGTGGCCGCCTCTGTCCTTGCCACACGCACCCCTCCCCTGGTTTAGCCCTCGGCGTCCTCAGGAGCCGCCCTTCCTCTCCCCACCTGTGTCCTGATGGCCCTCCTGTCTGGTTGCTTCTCCCGGCCACCTCCTGCCAGTAGGAGCACAGTGGGCACGTGTGTCCAGGCCCGGGACCAGCCCTTCGGCCTGTGTGGAGAGCACTGTCTCCTGGAGCTGCTGATGGCGGGATGTGTTTGCTGATGGGGACTTGGAGACAGTTGCCTGGCAGCCTGTCTAGCACTGCGTGGCCTGGCCTACCTTGCTGGGCCGTGGCCATGCGGCCTCCCCAGGTCCCTCTCTAAGGGCTCCGGAGAGCACAGTTGGCTGGATGTTAAAGCGATGATGTGATGATAGGCTTGCACGCTGGGAGGACTCGGGTCGGGGGGGTTCAGAGACCACCACCGAGGTTGGCCTGGGCCGTCCCTGCTGGAGAGGTCACCATGCACATGGGTTCTCAAACCCAAGAGGGAAAGTATGGTAGAGCCAGCCTGGCGCTGCCCTGTGGGAAGTCCTGGGGGCACCACGCCGCCCAGGGGGAGGCTCCAGGGGTGCGCTGCGGCCACAGGGCTTCCCTGCAGGCTTGCACGGCTGCGTTTTCTGCAGGCAGGAGTTCGGCTTCGCCCAAGAGCTAGCATGTCCTCCCAGCTCCCCGGCCCGCTGGGCGTAATTAACCTGTAGGGAGAGGGTGTGGAGGGCCTCCAGTAGGGAGGGGCGTGGAAGTGCATCAGCGTCCTTGAGCAGGTTCGGTGTCTGCCCATTTGGCTGCCCAGAACGCTGTGGGACGTGGCCGGGTGTCCGTCTTCGGGGACCTGGTGCTCGCGTCCACCAGTCCCCAGATGGCTGCTCTTCACTGCAAACACGCTTCAACAGAGGGCTATTAATACGCCTTCTATTTTTCGCTGTGTTCAGTTTTGTGCTTTTTTCCAAATAAGGTTCGAACATTCTTGCCTTTTAAGGGAAGAAAACAAAGACAGAACTTCCTAATTATTTGCGATAATTATTTTCAGTACCATCCTCTGAGTGTAGGATACCCTTTTGAATAGAGTTCTAAAAAGGGTTTCAATTCTTCTTTTCTTCTTTCTTTGAAAAACATCACGACATGCCCAGCTGGCCAGCTCGGCCTCTCTGGAGGGGAAGGGACAGCTGAAGTTTACCTCGGGGCGGTGGAGTCCACATCACAGCTGCACCCAGGTGGCCACTGCGAACGACACCACCCTCCGTGGCTGGGACACTCGGAGCATGAGGTCAGTGGGAGTGGGAGCCTAGGCCAGTGGGACCCACCCTCCCTGCCTTTCCTCCTCCACGGAACACAGCCACTGAGATGACAAAGATGAGGGTGAGCCGCTGCATCCTGGGGTGTGTGGTTGGCTTGTTTCATCGCGCTTCCTGGGAAGTCACTGGCCCTGTGTCCCTGTGCCTGGCTAGCCAGCACGCCCACCGCATGGAGCTGTGGTACCCCGATGGAGTCCCACACCGACATGCCGTGTCAGTGGGGATGCGTAGTGACAGCAGGCCAGGGCTGTTGTAACACGTCCCACGCGAGGCGGTGACCACGGAAGGTCCACTCCCAGCTCAGCCACTGCAGGCGGACAGCGGTCCCCGGTTTAGCCTCCGCAGTGGGCTGTCTGCAGCCGTCCCCCTCCAGGAGCCTACCTACCGGGTAATCACGTTTTGTCATTTAAGCAATTATACGCAGCAACCAGCAGCCCTAATGGAACAAATAAGAGCGATTTTTCTGTTCCAGTTGTGATTTTGATAGGCAAAGGAGTGATGGCGGCACGTCTGTTGCCATGGCGATGGAGGCCCGTGCGAGCTTTTTTAAGATGCAGTTTATCCCCTCAGCTCACCATAATTTATCACCAGCTGAAGACGGATGTCATGTAATAACTCGTGTTGCTTCCAGGGTGGGGTTCAACTTTAAATCCAGTTCCGAGGCCCCTCTGAAAACGCCGGCGCTAGTAAATAACCAGTCGCCATGTCCTTGGCCCGTGCCTCTCTGAGCAGGGGCTTCACTCGGCCTCCCGATGAGAGGCGGGGCCTTGGTGGGTGCCCTGCCGGAGCCCGCCCAGCCCTGTCCCGCAGTCATCCTTGCCTCCTTTCTGTTCTTTGAAGGACGTGAGTCATTTCAGTATCTGGAAACAAAAGACCCAAAGGTTGACATTACAGACCGAGAAAGGACAAAGGAGGCCGGGGGTGCTGCCCTGGCCTATTCTGCTGGGTTAACCCGACAGAGCTGAGGGAGAGCCGCGTCTCGCTACCTGCTACATGCCCTTCTACGAAGAGTGCTGGCATTTATTTAGCCAGGACGCCCTGAGCGTCTGTTCTGTAACGCCCTCTGCCCTCGTGCCAACGTCGCTGCCCTGAGAGCAGCCGTAACCCCGGTTACCACTGGCCGCACGTGGGACTGGCCAGCCACTCCCCAGGGGCTGCTGCCGACTTAGCCTCCATCCTCTGCCTCTGAACGACCTCAAGGTCTGAAGTAACCTATTTTAGGGAAGAAGAAATTAGGATATTGAAAATGTGTAGGATATAAAACCAGAAGTGACTTAGGCCTGAAAATCCAACATGGGGGAAGGGGGCAGGGCCGAGTGTGCCCTGGGTGAGAGGGGCGCACAATGGGCCTCCCATCCACAGATCCAACTGCAAGGGCCACTCAGGAAGTCGGTGATTGCAGGGAGGTCTGCGTTCCACTGAGTGGGGACGGGGCAGCGTGCGGACAGGGAGGACCCGGCAGCATGGGTCCCCGACGCTGACTGGCGCTGGCCCTGTGCAGCCCGCGGTGATCTGCCGCTCCGTCCCAGGCTCACAGCAGCCGCAGGAGCCGTGAGGGCAGACTGTTGAGTTGGGGCCATCAGGAGCAGCCTGCGGCAGTGGGCATCCGGGTCGGCGAGGCACGTGTGCACTGTGCCTGCACGCGTGTGTGTGCACATGGCGTAGTGAGACAGCCTGGCTGGCTGCTAGCCTCCACCTCCTCTCCTCGTCTCTAGGACTGCGGCTGACTGGACTGTCCAGTGCTGACACGCCCAGGCGGTGTGAGCAGGTGCAGACCAGCTGAGCTGAGGCAGTTTCTCCTGATACCAGCGTGGCCGTTCATCCATTCTGCCTTCTTCCCTTTTTTTTTTTTTTTTTCCTTTTTTCCCCTGTATCCTTCCACACATCTCGCAGTTGTCCTGTCCCGGTGT
>NW_006159879.1:915972-921276 GCF_000334495.1 Tupaia belangeri chinensis
GCTTTTTGTTTTTTTTTTTCCTTTTTCCCCACTGTATCCTTCCAGACATCTGGCAGTTGTCCTGTCCAGATGTCTGTGCCCCCTCCTCGTGGCATCAGTCTCTTTGGCATGTTCTGGTCCTCAGGGTACACCATGTCACATCTCCAACAGCCCCGACCCAGCTGAGGCTCCCGGAGCCGCTCCTGCAAACTGTCATGGCGCACACTGCTGTTGCTGACTGCGCTGACCCCGGTGCCCAGCCCTTCAGCAGGGGCAGGTGGAGGGACTGGGCTCGGCTGGGGCCGTAGGACGCCCGCCCCCTGGAGGGCCACGTGGGTGGGCTGAGCCTGGTGCAGGGCTCGAGGCTTCCGTGGCGCACTCTGCGTGCCGTGTGTCTCCCCAGCCAGGTATACTGCATAGAGAATGCGCACGGCCAGCTGGTGCGGGACCTGGACTTCAACCCCAACAAGCAGTACTACCTGGCGAGCTGCGGCGACGACTGCAAGGTGAAGTTCTGGGACACCCGCAACGTCAGCGAGCCCGTGAAGACCCTGGAGGAGCACTCGCACTGGTGGGCCCCTCGCGCCACCCTGGGGAGTGGGGCTATGCGGGCATTGTGCCAATTACCATTTGGAGAGGAGCAAGCCACGTAGTTTGTGCTGCTGTGACTCATTCAATCAGCCCGTCTCGTTCTCCTAAGAAACACTAATTCCAAATCTGAATGTTTGTGATTTATAAATGTTGGAGAAGAAGAAAAACATTAGATTCTGTTTTGTCTTGAAACAGTGACAGTTCAAGTATGCAAAAATAAATGTGCACAGATGTTCGCGAGGCCAGAGGACTGGAGACCGCCCAGAGCCCATCAGTAGGGGCTTGGCTCAGTGAATGAGGTGACGGCACGCAGAGGGTCGTGCAGCCGTCACGGTGAGGGGCAGACGTGGGGAGAGCCCGAGATCGCTCATTCTGCCCAAAATGGTAGGGGCGTTTGCCACACGCTGGAGCTTTTTCCTGAGAAAGTACCGAGGTCAAGCTGGAGGATAGTATGGTGTGATGCATGTGTATTAAACCAGTGTGAGAGCACGTGTGTCATATGTGTGGGCGCACGTGTGCATGCACATGGGTGTGTGTGTGTGTGCATACACGCAGGTAGCAGAGGGGAGGTCTGGAAGGGTAAGAGCAGACATCATCAGGAATCCGCACCCAGTGAGGACGGGCACCTGGCGGACCTCGTGCTTCCACGGCCCCATCTCACGCCAGAGTTGTTTGAATTCGTGTCAGGAGCTGTGTTACCCCAGCGTTCAGAACACGCCTGTCCCCCGAGCCCTGGGTGGGGTTCGGTGCCTTCGGCGAGTTCCGCTCACATCCGACGGTCACCTGGGTGGAATGCCCCACTGTGGCCCCCCGTATGAGTGGTTGGCCGCTCCTCCGTGCCCTGGCCCTGCAGCCAGCCGTGGCCTATGCACGACCAGGAGGCAGATGACAGCCAAGCTGCAGGGCATGGGTCCCGGCAGCCCACAGCCAGGACAGGTCCTTGTTCCCCGGGCCTGCAGTGCTCCTGGCTGAGGGCCAAGGCAGCTCTGGGGAGGCCGTCGGGGCCCGTTGGCCCTCAGGTCAGCGCTAAGCCGTGTGTTGCTGCTGGGGCCATTTCTGGCCCGTTTTGGAAAGCTTTCCGGGCCGCTGGGCAGTAAGCTGCCTCCTTCCTCTGCAGGGAGAGCTGTCATGTAGTCCGTGTAGACTGTCAGGGCTGAGAGAACGTTCTGGACAGAGGAGTGGGTGTTCCGGCTCCCACCTGAGGCCAGCTGTGGGGTCGGGTGTCGGGTCCTGCTAGCACTTGATGCCAACCCGCCTGGGAGGCCCTTGCGGCCCGGAGGGGGTGAGGCACCATGCGAGCAGATGCCCCGTCCCTGCAGGGTGTGGAGCGTCCGCTACAACCACTCTCACGACCAGCTGGTCCTCACCGGTAGCAGCGACAGCAGGGTCATCCTCTCCAACATGGTGTCCATCTCCTCGGAGCCCTTTGGCCACCTGGCGGACGATGATGACATCAGCGACCAGGAGGAGCACCCTGCTGAGGACAGGTAGGCCACAGCCTGCCGGCGGCGGCTCCCCTGCCTGAGTGGCGCTCTCCCTGGGGTGACCCCAGCCCAGGTTTACTTGGGAAGCATCCAGGTGGCGGGCGAGGTGACAGCCCTGCCTCCGCGCAGCTGGAGCTTGCGGTTTGGGAGGTGGTTCGCACCCAGGATGGCCCGCGGAGTACGGCCGCACACGGAGTCGGGCCGCATGGCCTCCAGTGCGGGTCAAGACAGCATGTCTCCCTGTGTCTCTCTTCCCATTGTCTCAGCATGAGCCTGCCTCCCAGGAGCTGCTCCCAGGGAGAGGCATCTGCCCACCAGCGTCCTCGCTGCCCTGGGCGGAGGGCGGGTGCTTCTGAGGACAGCCCTTGGCACGGGCCCTCTCTGGCCAGCAGTGGGGCTGGGGCTCCAGGCAGAGCTGCTTGGTCCCCAACCAGGCCCTGCCTAGCCTGGACGCTGCAGACCGTGCTGGAGCGCCTGTTGGTCGGGTCACAGCTCCCGTCTGCACGTGCTGTGCATGTGGGTTTCCAGGCC
This sequence comes from Tupaia belangeri chinensis, assembly GCF_000334495.1. NCBI lineage: Eukaryota > Metazoa > Chordata > Mammalia > Scandentia > Tupaiidae > Tupaia > Tupaia belangeri. The sequence goes on from NW_006159879.1 coordinate 918,558, forward strand.
GGGGCATGACTCAGGGCTGAACCCTCTTCTCTTCACGCTTGGGCCCATGTCCTCTGTGGTATGAGGGGCTCTGAGGGCCCCACGGGATCCCAGCCATCGAAGGTGTCAGCAGGGCCCTCGTCTGTCTCACGGAGCCGCATGGCCACAGGCATCCACAGGGAGCAGCATGACGCGTGCGGGGCGTCCTGGGTGCTGGGGTGGAGGTCACGGTGACCGAGCGTGGTTCAGAGGGTCACATCGCCGCTCCAGAGGAGGAGGGGACGGAGTGAAACCTGGGCAGTGGGACGCTGGGAACACCCAGCCATAGCTTCTGTCCTGTCATGGGGATTCCTCTTCCGGCCTGGGCTCTGGCTGGTCACTGTGGGAGCCCTCCAGATGGCGGAATGTGCCCATGGGTCCTCCTCCTCTCCGTGTAAACGTGGGTGCACGAGTGCGCTCCCCTCACACCTTTACTTATGCCGCTCCAATCAGAAGCCTCCCCACTACGGCAGTCATCGTCTCACTGTCCTTATGCCTGTCAGGGATCTTGTTTGTGTTTGCTTTTTTCCACGCCTGAGAGCGTGCACGTGAGCGAGAGGAGGCTCTCGGCAGGGCCTCAGCACCCACAGCCCTTGCTCCAGCCCCCGTCCTCCATCCATGAGTGTGCATGCTGGTGTGTTTTCATGCTCCAGCCCTGGGGCTTGAGCCCTGGCCGGCCATGTGGGATCCGGCTTCCTCTGTGCAGTGCTTAATGGCTGCTCTTCGGGGCCACCCACTTGTCTCTCGGTTCTACCGTTTGTCCTTTCGAACGCTGGGAAACACAGCTGACCTGAGAGAAGTACTTACGCAGTGCAGGTGGCTTCGATCCTGCAGCCCCCAGGCCGGGCGTGCCATGTGGATGGGGCCCAGGGAGCCTGGGGGCTGCTCACCGCTCTCCTCTCTGGTGGGAAGAAAACTGGCCTTCCTTTGGTCAGGACCGAGCGGGGCTTGGTGGCCATGGGACGGGAGGCACGAGCGCGGCTCAGCAGCAGAGCCGCCCAGGCCACCTCCCCACGCTGGCGTGCCGTGGGCTGTGAGCACCTGCCGTCCACCATGAGTGCCACTGGCAGGCTCACAGGAGGAGGTAGAACTGAGGGTCCCATCTTCTGGGGCGTGGGCAGGCCGTCCCCATGGACAAGGTGCCCTCCACCCAGCCTGGCCTGGCCTGCACACCGAGGGCTGGGCTGCCCGGCTCCTCCCAGGGCTGTGCCCTTGAGGAGCAGGAGCTTCAGTCGTGTCTGCTTAGACTCGGGCTAATGACCCCAGCACATTCCCCTGACTTGAGGTCATACATGCTGTAGGACACCGCCCAGGGACCCACGGCTCAGCGCAGAGGTCGTGGCCAATGCTGACGACGACTCCAAAGCGCCACGGCAAATCCCTTCCTCCTGGGCAGTGGCGGGTCATTTGCTGCTGTGGGGCCTATCCCATCGCACAGATGAGAAAACCGAGGCTGGGCCGGACGTGGGCCTGCGGGAGGCCCTTGCTCGTCGCCTCCTGCGGCGTCCCAGCACCGTCTCATGTCTGTCTTGGGTTGCAGGAGTAAGGAGCCCCTGCAAGACAATGTCATCGCGACCTACGAGGAGCACGAGGACAGCGTGTACGCCGTGGACTGGTCCTCGGCCGACCCCTGGCTGTTCGCATCCCTGAGTTACGACGGGAGGCTGGTCATCAACCGGGTCCCGCGGGCCCTCAAGTACCACATCCTGCTCTAGTGGTCTCCTGCGCTGCCCGCAGCCCTCGGGTGGCCTATGCAGGGCTTCCCAGCAGTGCCCACCGCAGGGCGTGCATCCCTTCCCACTGGGCGTCTGTGGGCGCCCCGGCTCTGCCACACCCTGGCACCAGCTGTCCCGCCCGGGCCCGGACGCCCGCCTTGCCGGGCTGTGCCGCCGTCCCTGCTCAGTTCTGGTGCAGTTTGAAGGGTGGTGGGAGTTCAGAAAATTCTGTCCCCTCCATGTGGCTAACTCATGGTTCTCCTGAGATTCAAGTGAAATAAAGTACCCCAGGCCACTGTGTGGGCTCAGGCTCCTCCTTCAGGATAGCGGGTGGCTGTCACCTGGGTCTCTGTCCTGACCCCGGAGAAGTGCAGGGACAGAGGTACCCTCGGGCACCCTCTCTGCCAGGCTGCCTCGAGTGCAGAGCTTCCAGGGGCCGTGTGGTGCTGCCGGGTGGGCGCCCCACATCTGGGGCAGCTGTGCTGGGTGGCGGGTGTCCGTGGTTAGGCTCAGCGGCTTGCGGTCCTGACCTGGCTCCCACCCAGGCTGTGCTGATGGCTCGGACTGCAGCCAGCCACCCAGGAGCCAAGGGGCTCACCTCTGGGCTCATGGAACCGCCTCGCCTGCCCTCCCTGGGAGTCCCTGGTCTCTCGCTGAGTGTGTGGTCTGCAGGTGGGTCGTGTGTGCCAGGCTCATGTCAGCCCTGGCCTGCAGTCAGGGCAGGTGTCACCTGTGCACCAGCTCTCGGGCCAGTGCCCCTGCGTGGAGGCAGTGCGGCTCTGAGGCCACTTCCTTCCAACTCCACGGCTGTTTCCCTTGTCATGCTGAAGCCTCCTTGAGAGTGAAGCAGGATCGTCGCGTGGGCCGTTGTCACTGGATCTGAGGAGGGGAACGTGGGAAGAGTGTCTGCCCCCCTCCACACACATACACACACACACACACACCCCCCCCCCGGCCACACACCCACACACACACAGCACCCCCTC
>NW_006159879.1:921535-935155 GCF_000334495.1 Tupaia belangeri chinensis
ACACCCCACCCGGCCACACACACACACACACACACACTGCCTGGCCTGTGTCTGCAGCCCCGGGCACTGCCCCCTGCCGCCCGCGGGCTGTCAGCTGCAAGGTCAGTGCAGATGACCGTCCTGTCCGGGCTGCCGTCCACACAGGCCTGGCTCGGCACCGCCTCTGGCTGTGCAAAGCGGAGCTCATTAGTAATCCTGCTTTCTTCAGGGGGTCGGCTTCTGCACGGGGCCTGGCAGGGCTGAATCTGTGTCTGCAGCCCCGGGCACTGCCCCCTGCCGCCCGCGGGCTGTCAGCTGCAAGGTCAGTGCAGATGACCGTCCTGTCCGGGCTGCCGTCCACACAGGCCTGGCTCGGCACCGCCTCTGGCTGTGCAAAGCGGAGCTCATTAGTAATCCTGCTTTCTTCAGGGGGTCGGCTTCTGCACGGGGCCTGGCAGGGCTGAATTTAGGGCACAGCCATGGCGATGTGGACTTCAGCACCCCCACCAAGCACACTAGGTGGTTCTGCCTGCATGCATGGCTGTCTGGCTGGGGTCGTGCCCCCCCTCGGTCTGGCCAGGTGACAGCGGGGCTCACCTCTATAATGGAAACTCTGCGGATGGCGAGGGGGTGCTGTCAGCATGCCCAGGTGCCCTGGGGCCAGGGCGGGCACTGGCTTTGACGCTGGTGCTGATAGTGGGGGTCTGCGGTGGTGACTGACTGAGGCAGGGGCTGCAACTACTTCCTGGGTGCAGAGAGGCTGGGGGTCAGGACAGGGGGTCCCAGTAACCCCTTGGCTGCTCGGGCGTCGTCCTGTGACAAGAGGCAGCCTAGGAGTGGTCCAGCAGGGGGTCCTTGTGCACAGAGGGGCAGCTGCCATCCCTTCCTGTGGCTAGAGGGCAGACCTGGCAGGACCTGAAGATGCTGGGGTGGGGGTGGCAAATGAGAGAAAAAGGGAAGGAAAAAGTCTGAAAAAAATAATAATAACCCAGAGCGGACAGAGAGCAGATCAAAGGAATGTGGGCAGAGAATCTGCCCACAGGAGCCCGCTGGCAAGGCAGGTGGGCGTGAGGGCGCCGCAGGCAGGCCCGGGGGCAGTGGGGCGGGGTGGGGAACCTGGCTGCCTGTCTGTTGCTGGTGGGTGAATCTGAGCAGAGAGCTGAGTGCCGGAGACCCCTAGCAGTGCCTGCAGCAGGGCCGCAGCCCCTCCTCCCTCCCAGCCCAGGTTTCCCCTGGAGCCTGGAGCCTTCTAGGTTATGCCGTGGTTCTCTTGTTCCAGGGCCACGCTGGATTCTGCCTCCTACTTCTGCTGGGCACTGAGCTCAGGGCCGTGACCCTCGCCCTCACAGTCCCTGGGAAACCCCTTGGCTGTGGGAAGGGAGGTGGCCTCCTGACACCTAGAACGTTCTCAGGGTGGGAAGTGGGGGAGACGCAGCCAGCTCTGGGCTTTCTTGTTGCTCCCTCCGGCCAGTGGGTCGGCAGAAGCCCCGGAACTGCGTAGTACCCAGTGCCTCCAAGCTGCGTCAGGTGAAGCATCACGCGCCTGGCAGTCTCGGGGTGAGGGGGACGCCGCGGTCAGCTTGGTCCCTGGGCCTGGAGGACCGGGTGTCTGCCTGGCTTCCAGAAGAATACGCCTCTGCTCCGGTGTGCAAGGGCCTCAGTGAGTGCCCACTAGGTGACTCCGTCAGGTCGCGCTGGCCGCAGCCCTCCAGCCAGCCTGCCTCTCCGCTGCATGCTGGCTTCTCCCTAACCACTGTCGCAGACCAAAGGCCAACCGCCATTGGGGACGCGCGGTGGCCGCACTCCTCCTGGCAAAACCCATTTTCCTTGGAGGCCAGCTTGAGTTCGCCCTGGGTCTCTCTCCTCCCCGTCCGTGTACCCTCGAGCCCTGCTGGGGCGTCCCCTGAGGAGGGAAGAGCCTGCCGCCTGCTGGAGCAGGACGCTCTGGCTGGGCTCCCCATAGGAGCGCCTGCCAAATGGGCCCTACACGGCCCTGACCTGTCCTGGTCATGGACTTGTCTTCCTTACGACATCTGCTTTGACGCCGGCTCGCCACCGCCTTGTCTGCCGCCTTACGTCGATGCGCCTTTCCTCCAGGCTGGACCTGCTCTCCCCGCACGCCTGCGCTGCAGGCTCCTCTGCAGCTCGAAGCCCTGACCCCCTAGCCTGTGCTGACTTTGTCGCGGCCAGCACAGAGAGGAGCTGGCGAAGGACAGTGGCCTGAGCAGATTCATCCAGCACAGGGGTGCAGCGCCCCCAGCAGGCCAGACAGGGGTGAGGGGAAGGACTGCTGCAGGGTCTGGGAGCCTCCTCTACAATGCAGGCCTCCTGCTGGAAGCCTCAGGCCAGCCAGGGGTGCCGAGGCTGCCCCACGCGGCAGCTGACCTGGTGGGACCTGCAGACTAATTTGGGGAGGGGTGGGGTGCCCTGGCTCCCCTGGGAGGGGAAGGAGAGATGAAGATCGTGTACTCGCGTGAGCCCCGCACAGGCGGCCAGAGAGGAGGAGGTGGCAGGGGTGGGCAGTTCGGGGCCAGCGGCCGCTGCAGCCAGCCCTGGTCAGCCGCAGCCCCTGTGCACCTGGGCCTGGCCTTCACGTCTCACTGGAGTTGCCGTCCTTCTCTGTACTTACTTATTTTTTTATTGTCAGAGGACCAGCTCTATTTTTATTTTACTTAATACATTTTTAAAAGTTTATTTTTCTCATCCAAAAGACGGTAGGGAGAACCTCGGGGCCCCACACCTCATTCTGCCCCCAGCACTGCCCCCTCCCTGGGCCACAGGTGTGTGCCCACACCCGGCTCCCATCCCACCTGGCTGGCACCATCCCGATGTTGTGCTGCCGCGCTGCGGTCTGGCCCCGCTCATCGCTTTCCATTGTCGACCCGGAAGGAAGTGTAGCCGCCTTGCTCAGCTGAGGACACAGCAGGCCAGGGAGCGTTTCTAGGAAGCCGCTGGTCTCCTGGAGCAGCCCTCCGGGGGCAGCAGGTGGTGAGGCACCCCCAAGGCCTCGCCTCACTGCATGGGCTCGCCTTTTCCCCCGTGCTGCTGCGGGTTTGCACTGACTCCCGATAACCCTCGGTGGGACGGCCTTCGTGGATGTGCGGCTATGCGCGGGCAGCGCCTTCTGCTGGGCACGTGGGTTTGAGCGGGGGCACGAGGCCCGGGGGCCAGGAGACAGCGAAGGCCAGGGAGGGAGCCGCGGGTGGGACAGGCCAGGGAATGCCCCACGGGTGGGTGGACAATGGGAGGAGGGCAGGGAGGGGACTCGGGGAAACCAGCTCCAGAACCCAGGTTCGCTCTGATTGGGCAGATGCTGGGCAGAACTCGGTTCTGATTGGGCAGATGCCCTGAGCAGGCGGTGCGCGGGATCTGATTGGGCAGTGTGCAGAGGGCCTGGGCTGCAGTTAAACAGGCCCGGTGCTGGGTGGGGATTGAGGCTGAGGCTGGGGTAAGCCGCAAGAGCAGCGAGGGAGCAGTGGAGGCGCCGGTCTGCCGCGTCAGGTGAGGTGCTGTCCCCCTGCAGCCCCCGCTTCCCGTTTCCTGTCATGAGCCCCTCCGTGGTGGCAGGGCAAGGGCGAGGCCTTCCCCTGGCAGGGTCAGCACACGTCCCGGCGGCCACACTGACCTTCAGCACCGGTCCACCCTGGGCCCAGAAGCCGAGGCTCCAGGAAGGTGTCAGCGCTCCCTGCTGAGCCCGGCAGGCCCACCCGGGCCACACACCCGGGCCACAGGCCCCGACGCCAGGATCTCAGCCCCACCCGCCTCTGCAGCCTGAGCAGGCCTGGGCCTGGCACACGAGGTCGGAGCCACGCCCGGTTCCGCTGCCCTGAGCGCCAGGGGGAGCGCACGCTTTCTGCTCCACAGGAAGCTGCTGCTCCTGCGCCTTCAGGCCCGGGGCCTCTGGGCGGCCAGGATCCCAGACACGCCTGGCCCGGCTCGGTGGCATGGGGAGGCGGTAGGTCGTGCGCCACGACCCTCCAGACGTGAGTGCCGGCGGGCCGTTCCCTCCGTGGTGTTTCTTGCTTTCTCAGGCGGTCCTGGATGTCTAGCAGAAGTGAGGGAGAGGGCAGGCGGTCCCCGACGTCAGCTTCCCGTTCCTCAGTTTCCCAGGAGTGCGGGTCACGTGTTCAGCTGCCACGTGGATGCGTGCACCCGTTAGTAACTCAAGTCCCCGGTGATGTCAGCGCGGGCGCCGGGTGCCTCCCGTGGGCGTGGACATGGTAGTGCCTCATGGAGAAGCCTCCCTGCCCATGCCCTGGGCTCCACCTGCTCCTCTCCCCTGCCTGGCAGCCACAGCACTGAGAGGCCATTCCCCTCTCAGGAGGATCGCAGTGTCCCCGAGGCACACTTGTCCCCTGCGAGGGCTTCCTTTTTTTGGCATGCTTTTTGTTTTTCTTTCTTTCTCTCGTTTTTTTCCGTGCAGGAATGAGGTGGGGTCCTTATCACCATCTCCCAGCAGCAGGACTCAGACTAAAGGACTCCTAGAGTTTTCCTGCTCAGCAGCTGGTTTGTTTTAAACTGTCGCAGTTGATAGCCTAATCCACTTTTTGATGTAACTATGATGGTTTCAGGAGATTTAGACATGATTTTTTATAGCATGGAAAAGAAAAATAGGACTGAATACGCGATAATGACGAATCCTTCGACTTTTGTGTCTGAAATTGCTTCCAGGCATGAGTTACTGCATGATAATTCACGCCCTGTTGTGTCTTACTGCTTAATAAGCATATGGGAACCGGCCCTGTCGGGATTGCCTTCGTGCGGCTGCGTCCGCGCTGATCCGTCTGTTGGCATGGTGCTGGGGAGGTGGGAGCCCCCGAGCATGGGGCCATTGCTGCCCAAGGAGGCTCATTTGGGGCACAGTACGAGGCCAGCAGAGGGCTCAGCCTGCCTTCCCACCGTGAGAGGGACCCTTTCTGTCCAACCACAGCGCCCACTCCACTCCCAGCTACCAAGGCCTTCGGTAGGCGTGGCCGGACGTGCTCCGGGTTGTGTGTGTGGAAGGTGCCATTGCATGTCGGGAAGACAGCCAGCCACACTTGTTGGGGGCCCATGGGACTTGACCTCTGGCGTGAGGCTGCAGTGCATGGCTCAAGAGCCCAGCTTGAACAGGGCAGGGGTGCTTGGTGGTCAGCCATGCGTGGTCTGGCCCTGCCACCTGCGTCACAGCGTGGCCCATGGCTCAGCTTCTTTCTTCTCGTTTGTCCGAGAGCATGTGTGCTAGTTGGAGAGAGACAGAGACGAGCATGGAGAGGGGAAAGCGCCCTCCCATTGGGCGTGGCCACGCTACAGTCTCGGCTCCACTTCTCCATCCTGTGGGATCTGCACACGTGTGCATGTGCGTCTGTGTTTTCCAGGCTGCCAGGACTGAGATAGGAACGTCCGGTTGGCTGTGTGGGATCCACCTCCCTTAACCACTAGGCCACAGAGCCGTCCCTAGGGCTCAACTTGGCAGACCAGGAGCTCTGCGAGGACAGAGGCCATCTGCTCCCCTGAGAGTTGCCTTCCGAGGCCCACACCTGAGTTGGCCCCTGTGACTCAGTATGATGGTCAGAGGGCAAATGAAATGGGTCATAGCCCACGTCTGTACAGGCTGAGCATCCCTCATCCGAAATCTAAAATCCAAAATGTGAAACTCTGAGCACTGCACACCCGATCTCGGGGCGGAGGACCCACGGCAGGGCACTGCACACCCAACCTCGGGGCGGCGGACCCACGGTGGGGCACTGCACGCCCAACCTCGGGGCAGAGGACCCATGGCGGGGCACTGCACGCCCGATCTCGGGGGCGGAGGACCTGCTGCGGGGCACTGCACACCTGACCTCGGGGTGGAGGACCCGTGGTGGGGTACTGTACACCCAACCTCAGGGGGTCGGAGGACCCATGGCGGGGCACTGCACACCCGACCTTGGAGGGTAGAGGACCCACGGCGGGGCACTGCACGCCCAACCTCGGCATGGAGGACCCGCCGCGGGGCACTGCACACCCAACCTCAGGGGGGGGAGGACCCGCCGTGGGGCACTGCACGCCCGACCTCGGGGCAGGGTGCAGTTAAAGGCGACAACACAGAAGTGTGCATGGAGTCTCTGGCTGCGTATATGTGAAGTGTAACTGCATTTCCCCCACAGTCTCATATAGAAGTGCAGACACCCCCAAATCTGAGTGCATTTACACGCAGAGCACTTCCGGCCTGTCGTTTCAAATACGGACAGCCTGGGGTTGCCATTTGCCAGTCCTGGTCTGGGCCCTGCTCAGACACCAGCAGAGGAGACGTTTGCCCACAGCTTTAGGCAGGGACTGTGGCCCCTCCTCTCTCCCAGTGCCGACTCGGGGAACGCCCAGCACACTGGCCCATAGAGCACGTGAGCCCCGATTTACACAGGGAGGAAGTGGGCTCCGAGAGGCAAGGGAGGCCTCTGGCTGGGGCAGCAGCACGGGACAGGCTTGGTGGCCACTGGTGACTTCTGTCTGCCACTTTCTAGCCAGGTGGCACAGGGCGGGTCCACCCTCTGGACCTTCGTGTGTGCTCCCAGGGAAGTGGACCTGTGACCTCCAAGGTGCCTCCAGTCACGGCTGCTTCCTGGGCGTGTGGCCTGATGCTCAGACCCCGACACCCGTCCTCTTCCAAGGGCAGTGCCAGTGGCATGGCTGGCTTGTGGCAAAGTGTGCCAGGAGTGAGAGCTGATGCAGGCGGGCCCTGGCAGCTCCAGTCTTACCCACAGCGCAGGTCACAGAGCCACGGCTGCACTCGATGCACTGGGCCCAGAGCACGCCTTCCATCATCCTGGCTCTGGGTGAGACATGGACTCTGGCCAAGGAGCAGTGGGCCGCTGGCCATCGCTCCAGTTGGTCATCTGGAGCCACAGCCCTCCTAGAGGTCCTCCGGGCTGCAGCCTGGAACCTGTGGGCTCTCAGGGTGCCGCCAGGGGTCTGGTTTCGGTGTCTGTGACTGGCTGCTGGCTGATACTTCTGTATACAAGAGACACTGTGAGTGTTGGGGGAATTCATTCTGTTGTTTTCCTAAAGTTTATTTTATTTATTTCTTCAATAAGTAGAACAGAGAAAGAGAAAGAGACAGCCCCATTGACAGGATCTCAAAGCCGCACTCCACTCCCAGCCTCCGCCAGCCCTGGGCTTCGGGCACGTGTGCTCGAAGTACTCAGGGAGGCCTCTGGATGCCCACCGGACCCTCCTTTCGTTCAGCCTCACGGAGCACGGTGCTTTTCCTCTGCACCACCTTCCAGCCCCGCTTTGCTTAGTTTTCCTTCAGGCAGACAGAGCGTGGCAGTGACCTCAGCAGGCCCCGCACTGAAGGTCGCACATCCTGCAGGTCCCGGCTCCCCGCCACGCTGCCTGCCTCCTCCTGACGCTGAGACGGCCAGGCTTCAGCGGCACTCCTGGAACCAGCCTGGGCCACTGTCCTCTCAGGAGCACCTTGCAGGCACGTCCAGGAAGATGCCACCATCATAATTCTGCATCCCTTTTCAAGTTTATTTCATCCACTAGACAGAGAGAGATAGGCACCCCCTGCCTCCAGGTCCCGGTGCACTTACTCAGCCTCAGCTGGCCTGTTTCGTGGGCACGTGTATGCCTGTCATACCCAGGGAGGTCCGGGGACGTGAACTGGGGCTTTCTCATGCGGGTCCAGTGGCATGATTGCTAAGCCGTGTCTGGCCCCAAATCTGCCCTTCTAGCTCTCCCACCTTTTATTGGTTTCGTTGTTTCTGGTCTTGTCTAATGGGACAGGGGTCATGTCGGTTTGCAGCCAGAGGCCTGAATTTGGATTGTGGCTGGGCCACTGGGCCACTTTGCTAAAGGGGGTACCCTCCCATATTTCCTGGGCAGCGCTTCCTCCCCTGTCAAAAGAAGGCAGGAACGGCCCCTGCAAAAGGTGGGGGTGAACTGCAGTGCTCAGGGGAGCCCAGCATGGGGCAGACCTGGTGGCCGGCTGCTCACTTCCCCATCCCTCAGAGCGCTTCCTGCTGCCTGGGCATCAGACGTTGGGCTCCCTGATGCGTCCTGCTCTGGCACGTCTTGGCACATACAGGTGACTCAGGCTGCCAGTCAGGCTCTGGAGGGCCCAAGAGTCGGCCCCGGCATGCTCGTTGGAGGGCTCGTCGGAGGTCTCGTCGGAGTGGCTGCGGCACTGTGCAGAGCGGGCCCTGCTCTCTCTGCACCTGAGTGCTTTTCTGTGCTGCGGTTGTCCTGTCCTCGTCAGGTGGGGTGACGGTGCCATCCTGGACAGACCCTGGTTGACAGCCGGAGTCTGGCAGGCCCTGTGTGGACCCACAGGAGAAGGTGGTGACACAGAGCTGAGCTGCGTTCAACCCCCACCGGGTCACACCTGGCACACGGTTCGAGGCCTGTGCTGAGTTCACCCTGGATCCGGAGTCTACTTGACTCTGAATATATTACACTTAAAGCAATGATCTCATTTCCAGGCTGGTATTCAGAGGTTAGAGACCAAAACACAGAGAGGAGAAAATTTGATTTACATTCGTCTTTGAGTTTCTGTACCTGGCTCAGGGCCTGGACCACAGAACTCCAAAATTTTGTTACTAAGTGAACGAATCGATAGACTTAATTCCAAAAATGGTCTGTGGCTTGTACGGAAGAATACCTGATTTTGATTTTAAGAGAAGACTGTCTAACAATGAAATGGCCACAATTAGACTTTTTAAAATTAGCTAGAATGTGCTTGACTTGTCAGAGAGACTAGAGACAGGCAGCAAGACTGAGGGGGAGTGAGACAGTACCCCTCCCAGGGGATGGGCATGCACACATGCCGGGCATGTTTTTCAAGCTGCTGGGTCCGGGACTTGAACCACGCTGTGACCATGTGTCCGTCTTTCTTCACCATCACCCCTCCAGCTGGCCCGAAACTTTCCAGGGGCTCACAGTGTCCCTCTGCTCCTGCCCGGGGGACCACAAGCACGTGCCACGGCACTTGGCCTGCTTCGGTCATGCCAGGAACCGACCTGGGCTTCCCACGTGGCCTCGCCACCGTGTGGCCACAGCACTCACACCCTGGCTCCGGGGCCTAGACCCGTTCCGGAAGCAGCACCTGTCGCAGACGTTGGAGCAGAGCAGCATGCAGTCTGTCACGTGACGTCCCAAGCCATTCGTTCTGCAGACCCGCGAGGACTATACGGTGACGCTTGCCATCCTGTGTCCCGCTGGTCACCCGTCAGTGCACCACAACCTGGAGGACGGCTGGCAGCGCAGGGCCGGACCCCGAGTCCAGGGCCCGACAGCCATGTCCTCGTGGGGACTGAGAGAGGAGGCAGGGGGCTCTGCTGTCCTCACGCTGCCCTGGGCCCCGCCTGCCAAAAAGGCCATCACCCATGGCCCCGGAGAGTCCGAGGAGCTGTGCTGGGAGCACTCCAGGCAGGATTGAGACAAGCTCCGGCTGCCTGCCGTGAGAGCCAAGCCAGAAGGGGGCCTCGCAGCCAGCCGGCCCCGCCCCAGGGGAAGCCGTGGCCAGTTTGGGGCTGGGGCCCCTTGGACATCTGTGGCCCAGATGGCCTCTGCCTCGCTGACAGTCCAGCCAAGTCCCTTGTCCTGCAGGGGACTACATGCTCCCTGGCCTTCCTGCATCTCCACGTCAGAACTGCCAGTGCGCACTCCTGAAATACGCAGGACGGTGTGGTTACAGGGAAGAGTAAGGTGAGTCCCTTTACTCACACTCGAGCTCGCTGGGTGTTCTTCTAAAGGCAGGGATTTAAATGCTTAGAAATATGAGGGGTGACGAGCAGGGGTGGGTCCGAAAGGATGCGCTGCACCTGCAGAGGCGCTGTGGCCACAAAGCAGTCAGCCTGCCCATTCGAGTGGACTGGCCAGCTGTAGGGGAGGACTGGCCAGCTGTAGGGAGGACTGGCCAGCTGTACGGGAGGACTGGCCAGCTGAGCCGGGAGGACTGGCCAGCTGTACGGGAGCACTGGCCAGCTGAGCTGGGAGGACTGGCCAGCTGAGCTGCATCCTCCGAGGCAGTGTGGTGCCGTGGGGCATGGAGGGAACATGGTGGGCGGCCCCAGGGCCCCCAGCACTGCTGGGTTCTTTGCTGGCAGGTGCTTCTGCCTTCCTTCCTCACACCATGTCCTCAGCAGTCATGAGCCAACCTTCATAGTCTTCCGAGGGACTCATGCGTCTCCCGTGGAGTGCCCCTGCCATGGCATCCCATGACCCCTCCCGTGGCGCCCCTGCGACCCCTTGCGTGGCGCCCCTGTGACCCCCCCCAACATGGCGCCCCCGCGACTCCTCCCGTGGCGCCCCTGTGGCCCCTCCCGTGGCATCCCTGCGGCAGGCACCCTCTGCAATTTTGCCGAATCCTTGCTTTAAACGTTCCCTGTGATGTGAAGATGCATTTCTCAGTGTGGGCCTCTCAGTGAATCCCTTTGGAGCTTAGAGAGACAGACAGAGACAGACAGTTCCATAGGGGAAGGAAAGTCGGATTGGGGACAGGAGCAAATCTTCGGTTGCAATTCCCCGTGGCCTCGCTGTGGGCCTTCTCTGAGGTGTGGCCAGTCTCAGGAGGGTTACACTCGCCCAGCCCACCTCCCTGCCCCCATGGGGGTCCAGAGCAGCTTGCGTGGAGGCCACAGCCAGGGTTTGGAGTTGGCTGACCTCGCTGTGTTCCGGATCTGTCCCTGCTCCTGGGCCACAGGGCACAAATGATGGGCCTTTGTGCCTCAGTTTCTCCATTTGTAGAGTAGCAGTGTCCTCAGGCCTCATAGAAGGAGAACAGTGCCTGGTCCAACCTGGAACCCGGGCAGGGCGTGTTTTCACAGCTAGCGTGGCGGGGTTGTCACCACTCCGGCTCTGGCTCCGGCTCCCCGCCATCACTGCTGCGCAGCACGCAAGGCCCTAGGGAAACGTGAGCCAGGATGCCGCAGAGGGTGGCACCATCCGGGGGCATCTGGGATGGCCCCGACCTGTGTGGTCCCTCCTGCCCATAAGCTCTCACACCAGCCGCTTGGGCCATTTTGTGGGACTCACCGCAGACAGCTCCGGCTGGGTTTCTGAGGGTGTATGACGGTCCCCTGTCCTGGAGCAGACTGCTTTTCCAGCCCGGAGAGGCTCAGACGCGCGCCCGCCTGCAGTCCTGGGTGGGTGGTTGTGAGCTAGCTGGGTCCCTCTGCCTGCGTGTCCTCTGGGTGGCAAGCTGGCTGGGCCCCCCCGCCCGCGTGTCCTCTGGGTGGCGAGCTTGCTGCGGCCACTCCGCCCGCGTGCTCTTTGGGCACAACTTGCCGTGGGTGAGCCTGGGTGTGCCGCTGCTCCGGGGCCGTCTGACTGCCCGGGGCCACCCTGCCCTCTGGGTCTCAGCACTGTCCTTTCTTGCGGGCTCTGCTCTTCACCAATGGCCGGGCGGCTCGCAGCCGTTCATTCCCCCAGTTGGGCAGCAGCACTGGGGGCCCCGCGCCCCTTGTCAGGGCTGAGAGAGGAGCAGGGGAACTGCCTGCTCTCCTGGGCGACTGCGGGATCTGCATCAGACACAGGACCACACCCTGTGCTCCGTCTCTGCTGTAAGGACGGTGGGGCAGGGCCGCACTGGGGAGGGGGTTTTGCCAGGCGCCTGGCAAGGCTTGGGGTGTGGGGGAGAATGTCACAGTCCGTCCACACCCAGCGAGAGAGACACTGTCGGAGAGGAGGTCAATACGCCGGGTTTCAGAGGAGGTGGAAGACGCTACTTGGGAGGAGCCCAGTGCTGACCTTCGCTGTCGGGGAACACGGGGTTAGGGATGATGTGGGCTTGGGCTGGGCAGGAGGCGGGCGTCTGGTGGAGGGGGCTCTCTGCAGGCCGCAGGATGGCGTCACCTCTGGCCGTGAGTCCCGCCGCCGTGAGTCTGTGACAACAGAAAGGTGGCAGGGGACCTCGGGTGCGTACCAGGCACAGACACTCTTGGGAGCCCTGCCTCCACCACTGCAGGGTCACTGGGAGGCGGGAGGAGCAGGAGGCGCGTGGAGTAGCCGGGTGAGGGTGGTCCTGGACGTGGAGGGGAGCAGGGCTAGGACACCAGGCACCTCGAGCTGGGGTGGGCAGAGTGGAGGCTGGGCAAGTGAGGGGAGCGCTGCGGGACAGCTCTGAGGGCCGCGGGCCTCATCTCCAGAGAGACACACACCTGGACCACTTGGGTGGCCGAGGAAGTGCAGCAGACCTGAAGCTTTGGCAGGGGGACTCCATCTGGCGGGCCCTCCCTCAGCCAAACACCAGTCCCAGACGCCGGGGTGACCGCTGAGGCCAGAGAAGACTGGGTTAGGAGGTAAGGATCGTGTACCCCAGTGAGCACCCACTTCTGCTGTCGGAGCTGGTGCGAGGCTGGCCGGCTGGCGTGCTCGGACCCCGGGTCACCGAGCACCGTCCCCAGCCTTCCTGTCACCGAGGGGCCGGCCAGACTCACTTCTCTAATCGTAACTGTGAGAGCTGCACCCTGCCTGATAGGAGCGAGTTCACATATAAATCCTCCAGAGGGAAGACAGAAGACTGCAATTTAGTCCCCTTGCCTTCTGTGTATAGGCGGATTTTTTTCTTGTCATAAAAGAAAGAATTCTAATTTACTGCCCTGGAACAAGCCAAAGCATAGGGCTCCATACGAGGAGCAAGCTCTGGAGATTACAGTGACGCTCGGCTGACCTCGTGCTGCAAATTAGGCCAAGCCCGCATAGACTGCCTGCACCATGAGTTACGCACCGCTCCTGGAGGACGTCGGCGCCGAGCACGGGCGTTCGGACAGACGCACTTACCTCTCGGCTCCTGTGGCCCAGCCCTGTCCCTGACACCAGCCTAAGCTGTTTGGCAGCGCCTGGGCCCCGGGAGTCTCGGGTCTCTTGGTCATTTGACAGGGCTGGGGCAGGGGTGATACAGTCCAGAGGAGAGCTTTTGACCCTTGAAGCTCCATAGACCAGGCCCTGAGCGTGCAGGGGGCCGACGCCGGGCCTGCGGTGAAGGCTGGTGTGCCCTCCTCTTAGTCCGAGTCGCTGTCCTGCTGCTTCCCACGCCGTCGGCTCGTAATGGTTTTGTCCACAAAATGACACCGCATACAGGCTAGGAGCGGCTGTGCGTGAGCCAGAGGGAAGTGACCCTCACGTGTGTTGGAGGTGTGACATGCTGGCCAGATCGTCCATGTCTAAATTGTGCCTTAAAGTACGTGAAACCTTGCAGAAAGTGCTGGTCACTAAATCCCCAGAGAGCGGAGGGAGTGTCCACGCTGGGCGGTGGCGAGTTCACATCCGGGAGCACGCACTGGGTTCAGGGGCTGGGATCCTCTCCCTCGCCACGTCAGTGGAAAATGGGCGCTTCTTAGGGCAGCCCTGTGAGCGGGCGTGCAGTGGATCAAGTATTTCAAAGGCTCGTTTCCTGGTCTTTTGTTGTGCCTGCTGCTCAAACTGTCCGGTGTGCCCCTCAGTTGGGAAAAGGCAGTGTGGAGTCCCCGAGAGTCAGAGCAGCCTGTTCTATTTCAACCCTCTGGGTGGAGAGAGAGGGAACGCCTCTGGGCAGGCACAGAGCCTGTGGGCGGCGTGGACACTCGAGCCTACCACATGGGTCTCTGTGGCCGCTTTCCATCCAGCAAACCACGGTCCTCGCAGCCCCGGCCACACCAGGCTCTCTGCAGCAGGCGCCTTTCTCGGGGTCCGGTCAGCTGA
>NW_006159879.1:935268-951583 GCF_000334495.1 Tupaia belangeri chinensis
CTCCCTCCCCTCCCCCAGCCTCCAGGCCCTACGCACGTCCCTCTGACCAGGTCCTCCTTGCTGGTCAGTTGCATGGATTTCCTCTCTCTGGACATCTATAGCCACTCACTGCTGGCCTAAAAAAATGTGTGTTTTTAAAAGAAGTCAGATTTTAAGTTCACACGCACTCATTGCAGTACACAATCGACGTGTCTTCGACAAAGGCCAGACCATGTGACATCCAGTCAAGCTGCAGAGCCGGCAGCCACGTTCCCTCGTGCTGCCCCTTGGAGCTAAGTCGTCCTGTCCCCTATCCTCAGACACCCACTGGCCGGTCTCCATCCCTTTCTAGACTGACGCGTAGGAGTCACACCCCACGTCTTCTAACTCCGTCTTCTCCCGTGGAACCTGATGCACCTTCGTCGACGGGTGTACTGAGAGCTCACCCTTTCCATCACTGAGCAGCATCCGTTGCATGGTGTCCCACCACGAACCCGTTCAGCAGTCCATGCATTTGGGCTGTTTCCATCTTTCCGCGAGGCTAAAGCTGCTGTAAACGTCTCACACAGATTTTCCTGCGATCCGAGTTGGCTCCGTTCTCCCACGCAGCAGGAGGCGAGCTGGTTGTCTGGGAGGTGTATTTTAATTTTATAAGGAAGCACCGAACGGTTTCCCAAGGAGACGACACTATTCTGCATTCCCACCAGCAGAGCATGAGGGTTCCAGACGTCCCACACCCATGCTGGTGCCGCTGTCACCGGTCATCCTGTTTGGCCACCTGGCAGGTGTGTAGGCGTAGCTGATTGTGGTTTTAGTTCGCGTTTGCCTATAACTTGAGGTGGTGAGTGTCTTTCTGTATTTCCCACTCACATGTTTTCTTTGGTGAAGTATCTCTTGACATTTTTGCCCATTTAAAAAACATTGGGGGGCCAGCAGGTGGCTTGGTGGTTAAGGCAGCTGGACTCACACATGGCTGATCACAGTTCGAGTCCCGGACCTGGTGGCTTGCTTTCTCACTTCTTTTCTCTCTTTCAGTCTCTCTCTGGTCAACTTCAATAAAATAAAATATGACAATGAATAAAATTTTAAAAATTGGGTTGTGTTTTCTTATTGTTGAGCCTTGAGACTTCTTTACGTATTTTAGATGTAAGTTCTTCATCAGGTTCGCAATTTGCAGATATGCACTCCTCACCTCTGGCTTGTTTGTTTTCTCAACAGCGTCTTCCACAGAGCAAAAGTTGTAAATTTTGCTGAAGTCTAATCTACTAATCTACTACACTTTTGGCATAATACAAAGCATAACCCAGATCCAGAACCTAATCACCTACCTCAAAGTCTAAAGGTCTGCTCCCGTTCTTCACTTGCGATCACGCTAGTTCTCCACCTCACGTCCAGGTCCGCCCTCTGCTTGAGCTCATGTGCACGCGCTACGTAAGGTATAGAGTGAGGCTCGCTTGTTGCTTGTGCATTTCGATGGTCACGTCTTGTATTGAAAGAGGATCTTCTGAATTGCATTTACAACTTCCTCGGAAATCAATTCACTATATTTATTGGAATCACTGGCCTCTCTGTCTTGTTCCATCGGTCTATGATTCTACTAATACAAGCGCCAAACTCATTCGTTCACTGTAGTCTAGGAGCTGTCTGTTTGGTTTTGTACACAGTAGTTGAGCTTTTCCAGATGGATCATCATACAAGTTGTATTCCTTCCTTTCTACTCTGTATGCCACTTATTTCTAAATCTGGCTTTCCTGCCCTGGCTAGGCCTCAAGTACAGCACTGATAAGGAGTAGTAGGAGAAATGTCATCGCTTGATCTTTTTTTTTTTAATTTATTTTATTTTATTTTATTTTATTTTTTGGAGAGGTTTTTTCGCTATAGGGCATGTGCGCTCGCCAGACAGACATAGAGAGACAGAGAGACAGAAAGCGAGAAATCATCCCCCAGGGGGGATGGTCACACCGCAATCCCTTCTCCTCCATTCTCCTCTCAGGATCTTGGGCACACACGCACACGCGCCCGGCGTGAGTTTTAAGCCACCGGGTCTGGGACGCGAACCGCGGTCGACTACGTGGGAGTCCAGAGACATAGCCCTTACGCTAACTGCTGGTTCCCGTCATTGCTTGATCTTGAGCTTAGGAGAGTAGGTCGTTCGGTCAGTCTGTGACCTAAGTGGATGGCAACTTCAGCGTTTTGTAGATGCCCTACGTCAGGCATCTGAGTTGAGGTTCCCTTTTATTCCTGTTTTTTGGTAGATTTGCTCATGAATGGATATTGACTTTTGTTGAATGCTTTTTTCTGTGTCTGTGTATATGATGGTTAACAGGGTGAATTATACCGATTGAGTTTTCAAATCCTAACCTTTACATTCTCAGGACAAAGCTACTCATTCATGGTTATCTATTCTTTTTCAATATTGCTGGCTTGTATTGCCTGTATTTTGGGAGGTTTTTTGAATCTGTGCCCATGAGGGCTCTTGGTCTGTTGCGCCTTTATTATGTCGACATCCGAGCAGTGCTGGCCTCGGGAAAAGAGTCATGAAGTACTTCCTCTCCTACTTCCAGGAAGCAATTGTGTAGAATCCGTGTTAACCCTCGCTTACGTGTCCAGTAGAATTTGCTAGTAAAACCTTCTGGACCAGGAGTTTTCTTTGCCTGGAGGTTGAAGCTGTCCCATAGATTTCGGAGGCAATGTTCTTTTGTCTCCATCCCATTCTTTTATTGTCTTCTCTGTTCTTCAAATGGGACAACTTGTACTCATCTGTCTGCGAATTCTCAGCTTTTTTCCGTATCTCAGTTCTACTACTGAAGCTTCCTCATGATTTGTTCTGCTTACAATGTTTTATTTTTCAGTCCTAAAACTTCCATTTTTAAATGGGTTCTATATCTCTGCCGACACGTCTGTTTTTCCATTTGTTTCCAGAGTGTTTGTCTTTATCTCATAGAGCATGGTGGTCACAGCTGCTGTAAGCCTTTTCCTGATCATCAGGCCCCGCATCATCTCAAGGCTGGTGTGTGCTGATCACCTTTAACCTTGAGAATCGGTCAGATTTTCATGGTTCTTAGGATGCTGAATATTTTGAATTATATTCTAGACACATCGAATGTTATGTTTTCCTCCCAGCAACGAATGATTTGGTCAGAATGCCAGGAGTGAGTGCTGAGGCTGAGAAGCCCTCGTTTAGATCTTCAGGAGAGTGTCGGGCTCCCACCACGGGGCTCTCTTGCCTCCTGCGAGTAGTGATTTAACTGCAGCTCAGCCAGTTCCGTTTTCGGAGCCTTTGCTGTGAGCTGCAGACTGATCGCGTTGCCCCCAGTTCCTGTGTTGCAGTCCTGTCCCACCACCCGCCGTGTGACGGTATTTGGAGGGGCCTTGGGGATGTGAATCCACCTTGATGAGGTCAGGAGGGTCCCTCACCATGTGCCTCGTGCCTTAGCGAGGAGATGAGGACACTCCGATGGAGAGCGCAGGGACCCTGGCCCTAGCTGACCTGGGTCGAGTCGGCACCCTGACCTTGCGCTCCTGGCCTCCAGGACTACAGAAGGCCCTGCCTGTGGTGGACTGCCCCGCTGTGCTCTTCCGTTACGGCTCCTGGCTTGACTAGGCCACTGCGTTCTTTGGCTTCCATGCATGCTCAGCTGAGGGTGGGCGTGGGACTCCAGCCGGGTCACATTTAATTAGGAATCTTGAAGTGTCTTCCTCCAGGATTTCACTATACTTTCTGGATGACAGAGGTGCTTTCTTCCAGTCCTTTTTTTCTGGTTTCTTTCGGAGTCTTTCAGAATGGATTTCAGGGCAAAGTAACAAGAGAAAAGAGAAAATACAAGTGAAGTACCAGTGCTTTAGGGCCCGGGGCCCGTTTTCTCAGTTCCCGCAGCCGGAGTGGTGAGCTCTCCTTGGCACTGCAGGCGCCGACCTGCCGCGGTGGCCACAGCTTCAGGACCGACTGCCCCTTTTCCAGTCCTCTGGGTTCTCTTTGGGTTATTCCTGCCCTGCTCCCTGAGCAGTTCTGAGACTCCGCCTGCCTCTAGGACAAAGCCGCGGTTCCTTCCTGGATGGCCTCAGACGCATCGGAGTAGGCAGGTTCAGATCGGGTTAGGACGGCACTGTCCCGTACAGCAGCCCAGGGTTGCCGTCCTCACGAGGGCTGTCGCTGCCTGCCTACCGGCCTCGGTCATGGACGGCCATGTGCCGCGGTGGTCCCCTTGGTGGTTCTGAGAGCCTGCACGTGGAGGGCTGTGCCAGTGATGTTTGAGTGTGCGTCGGGTCACTCTGCGGCGTTCACATGACAGTGAGGTCGCCGATCACGCCCGTCGGGACGCACCCGCTCATCAGGCCGCGTGTGGCGGGTCTCCCTGACTTGGCCACCGGGTGAGCTGCCCGGCCTTGGCGACTCCGTCCTCACCTCCAGTCGGCCTGACCCCGGCACGCGGGGTGTAAGAGCTGACGCAGCGGGGTGGCCTTTCCTTTCCACGGCAGTCTTGAAGGACAGATGGAAGCCATCTTCGGGGAGTTGGCGCTCGGAGGAGAGCGAGCACATCAGCCGGGCTGGCGTGGTGTCCAGCCCTGCTCTGCGGAGCACAGAGTTGGTCACCCCTTACCTGCGACGGGGAAGCGTCGCTTTGTGGCTGGGATCTGCGGGTGGTCGGAAGCACGCCGCCTCTGCCTGCCCACTGCCGCCTTCCTCCTGGGGCCCTGGGGGCACCTCTCGCAGCGTCGTGCCCGAGGGCCGCCGAGGAGCTGGGCGTGCGTCAGCAGGGCCTCTGGCACCGTGTTCCCGGGAAGCTTGCAGGGGCCTGTCCACACCGCGTGTCCGAGGTGGCTCATTAAGCGCGGGGGTCACTGCAGAGACGCGCTGCCTCAGCGGTCTGGAACTGCCTCTAGGAAACTGGTGACAGCTGAGGCGTCCTTGGGAAGGAAGCTGTGGCTTCTCCCTGCCCCCACGGTGGGCAGAGTCAGTGCTGGGGGGGTGGGGTTGGCATTTCCTCCGCCCAGCCCAGCAGACTCCCCTGTCAGATGCTCCTCAGGCAGGCCTCCCTCCCCCTTCCAGACCTTTCTCATCTTGACGGAGTGTGGATTGACCTGTACTTGCTGGATGTGATACGAGTGAGTACCGCCCAGTCCCCTCTATCGTAGCATCTTGCCAGGGCACCAACGTGGAAGAGGCCACCCATCTCATTGGCATGTGCCCAGTTTCGTGTCTACTTGTCTGTGCCTCGGTGCATCCCGGGCTGTGCACGGTTTTGTCCTCTTTTCTATGGAGTATGTTCACATGCCAGAGGGACAGAGAAACAGAGTGAGAAATCACCCCCGTGGGATGGCCACATCACAATCCCTTCTCTTCTACTTTCCTCCTGGGATTCTGGGCACACAGCGCATGTGCCTGGCATGAGTTTCAAGCCACTAGGTCTGGGGCTTGAACTGTGCTTGGCCACGTGGGAGTCTAGTGCCTTAACAACTATGCCACCTGCTGCCCCCCCCCCTTTATGTTTTTGTCTTAGGGCACATGCGCCTGCCAGAGAGAGACAGTGAGAAGGAAAGTGAGAAATCACCCCCAAGGGGGATGGCCACACCACATCCCTCCTCCTCCAGTCTCTTGCTGGGATATTGGGCACACGCATGTGCTTGGTGTGATTTTCAAGCTGCCAGGTCGGGGACTTGAGCTGCAGTCAGCCATGTGGGAGTTCAGTGCCGTAGCCGTCACGCCACCTGCTGGTCCCCAGGGCTGTGCAGTTTTATCACGTGTGGCCCCTCCTTGCAGGAGAAGACAGGTCCCGCACGGTGTCCCCAGCACCTGGAGCGTTGCTGGAGCGCGGGGACCCGTGAGTCTTGGTCGAACATGCTGTCAGCTTCCGGTTGCAGAGGGTGTGGAGCTTTCATGCCAGGTCGAGGGAAGCTTGTCCCACAGGTGGGAGACCTGGGGAACCAGAGTGTGGCCTGGTGGTGACTGTCCCCTCTGGGAGCATTCCTTTGTGTGTTCGTGTCTGTCCCTGCGTTTTGGAAACTCTCGGAGGGGTCTTGCCATCAGAGCCACCCCTGGGCTGCTGCAGCAGAGCTGCACTGGCGCTCAGTACCAGCGGGCAGAAGCGTGTCCACGGCTGGAGATACTTCCGTCCCGCCAGTGCACGGATTGCCGTAGGCTGGAAGGAACCTCTGGGCGTGTGGGAGGAGCTCCGCGGTCTCCACGGCCTGCATTCCCCAGCCCCTCCGCACTTCCACCTGTGACCCTCAGCTCAGGGCATGCTAGCACAGAGTGGGGGGTCTCAGTGGCCCACAGCCTCGGCGATGGACACGTGTGCACGCTGACGTGTGCACGCCTTTGTGGATGTGCTGGTGCCTGCACGCCCCCCGTGTGGTGTCTGCATCAGACCCATGCGGTGTGGTGGCGTGGTCTGTGTGTGGTGTCCCCTTGCGTGGTGCCCCTGCACCCTGCTGCTATGCGGTGGCGGCCTGCCATGGACAGAGCAAGCGTTCCTGTGTTCCAGCTCCGAGGCCTACTGGGCCGGTCTGTGCCTGCCTGTCCTTAGCGGGGTCAGCATCATCGTCCCTGGGCTGCACACCGTCTCGGAGGTGGCACGTCACAGAAGGCTGCCACGGGCTCCAAGGCCATGGCAGGTCCCAAGCCAGACTTGCTTCCACTTGTGGGCAGCGGAGTGACTCGCGGAGCCTCCTACAGTGCCACAGGTGTCTCTTGTGGTGGCATCGCCATCTTGGTGCTGGGTGGGTCTGAACCTTGGGAACCTTTTCTAGATGAGGACTGTTGTGCCAGGCACTTTCTACATTTTCCAACGAAGGACCCATAACCAAACATCCACATCTGTAGAGTAAACTGCTCCGAAGTAAAATATCCCGATACAGCCTCCCCTTCCCTCCCGGAACTGGCTCTCAGCCCCTGCATCCCAGTGCAGGGGTGCAGCCCTGCGGGGCCAGGACGTGGGCTCGCCTGTTTACCGAGTTGCCCTGCAGCGCCCTGAACGCCTCTCCCTGTTCCCGTGTGAAGTCTGGCCGGCCCTGGTGGGGAGCCGTCGATGGGTGCAGGGCGGGGGCTGGCGGGCTGTTGGGAGAGAGCGACAGACCGAGAGGGCCAGCGCTGAGCCCCGTGAGGGTCGGACGCGCTCCGGGAGTTTTCTGGAGAAGCTCTGAGCAGGCGCAGGCAGGACTGTGACGTGTCGGCAAGACCCAAGGAAACGCCCGGAATGGGAACAGCCCACGGGAAAACAGTTTAGGGAAGACATTAGTGACAGTGAGAGACTTACAAACGTGATGCAGGTAAAACACAAACACTGCCCTGTGCGGGAGGAACAGGGTGCTGCGGACAGACCAGAGCCCAAACGGCCACCCTGAAGCCCCGTGAGGAGGACCGCGCAGGGGGACCAGGGTCCCACATGGTTGACCGTGATCAAATCCTGGCCCACTGGCACACGTGCCTGTCCAGGACCCTGATGGGGGAGGGATGCAGCAGGCCCACCCCTCGGGGTGTTCTCTCTCCCTCCCTCTCCCACACGTCTCTGACAATGAAAAAAATCAAGAGACGGAGAAATTTTCTACAAAGTAGAACAGAAGAGAAATAAAGAACAGGAAGGCTGGAGGAGCTGAGAGGCTGCTGCGGGGACGGACATCAGCCGTGGGGTTCCAGGGAGACGGGACGGGGACAGCAGCCTTGCCAGATGGCTGACTCTCACTCCCAGTGCCGGCAGGGACTTGGGGCCGTGGTGGCAGAGCCCGGGAGCACAGGAAGAGCACGGCCAACATTCAGAACAGCAGGTTTAAAGGAAGACGGAAATATTAAAGAAGAAAGGATCCAGCCACAAAGAAATGAAAGCTCGCCTGGCATTAGATTTTCACAGCAATGTGGAATGGCTACGTTCGTGAGGAAGACAGAGCGAGGCTTTTCAAGCTTTGAGAACAAAGTTTTCCGCCTCGAGTTCCACCTCCAGACACTTACTGATCGGGCGAGGGTTTCAGACACGCACTGACTGTAGCGTGGACTTCCCGGTGTGGTGGGCCAGGGCACAGGTGGGAGAAGTCGGGGACCCGGAGGATGGGGAGCATCTCAGTGCCTCCGGTCTCTCAGAGGTGACCACGTCGGCGACTGTGACCACCACCACTGGCTTTGGCTGTCTGCAGTTACGAACCTCCTTATGGAGATGTTTGAACACCTAGGACGGGAGTAAACAGGGAGAGGGGTGGCGGCTGGGCTGGAGCTGGCCCGACTGTCTGGTCCACACAGTGTGCACAGCAGACAGCGTTCCTGGGGAAGGCAGTAGGCCGGGGTGGGACGAGGGTGTGGGCACGCACCCATGAGGGGAAGGTGCAGAAGAGGAAACGGGCGGGCGGCCAGAGCGTGGCATGGGCACATCCTAACGGCCGAGCAGCCAGCCAGACCCAGAGCGCCTTCCTGCTGGGTCACGGAGGAGCCGGTCGGCCAGACGACCAGTTCATGTGATTCCACAGAAACCGCAGCAACCGCAGAGAACGGGCCAGGTCCTGAGCAGCCTCTGGAAGGTGCGCTATGTCCCTGTCCCGGTGAAGTGAGCCAACATTTCCTTCCCCCGGCGAGGAAAGGGGCAACGTCCACGTGGCACAGACGTGGCAGCAGCAGGGCGGTGCTGGACGCCGACCAGTGTGCAGGAGCTGCATCCCTGAGCCTGGCACCAGGAGCTGCTCCCAAGTGCCTTGTGCACTTGTCCTGGGCGTGGGGGAGAGGGGCTGGGTGGGCTGGGCTCCGCAGAAACAAGGCAGATGGATCCTGTGACTCACGCCAGCCAGCCGCTAGCCTGGCACCTCCCCATCCGCTGTCCCTCTCGATGTGCCTCTGGGACAAGCTCTGTCCTACCTGCGTGAATGGAAATGACCCCAGGCACAGCCAGGCCTGGCCCCTGCCACGCCCCTGTGGTGCTCCCTGGGGCCCCTTCCCCCACGGGGTGACCCAGGGCCTGTGCACTCCGTGACATGAGTGGGTCAGCAGCGCTCCGCCACCTGGGCTCTGCAGGAGGGGCGCCCTCTGCGCACAGGCACGCAGGCCGGGGTGATTGGCGTGCTTATGACGCTGCACTCGGGTCTGTCTGTTGCAGGAATCGGCCACGCTCATGCAGGTTAATTGGCGTTCAGCTTTTTAGACTCTTAGACAAAGCACAGGGGACTTGTTAGGGGCAAAAATAGAGTAGGAGCTGCCATCCCTCCAGGTGAGGGAGCCACAAAGAAGGAGGGCAGGGAGGGCAGGGAGGCCGTGTGGTCACCGGCCCGAAGGGGCAGCCTGTATTCAGGGCGTTGGTCATCGACACAGCTCCACATGAGGCAAGGGCAGCTGAGGTGCTGGCAGTGCCCTGGGAGGGTGGGCGTGGAGGGCAGACGGAGGGGGCAGACCCACATCTGACACAGCAGGACTGCACCACGGGACCCGGGAGCGGGGCTCCAGCTCCTGAGAATTGGGGGTGACCCGGCGGCCACCTCTGCAGGGCAGGTCCCTGGGCTAGGGCCCTCTCTCCATCCTTGCCCCGTGTTCCCCTCCCTCCCTGCCGGCCCCCTCCCTTTCCTTCCTGCCCTCCCTCTCTCTGACCCATCCTCCTCAGCCCTGCTTTGTATGTTAAACACGTGCGTTTATTAGTTTCATTAAAATGTCAGATATTGGGTCATCGGAAAAGTCGCCACGCAGTTTTACATAGAAAACGACATCACGTCCTGGCCGAGAGCCAGTGTCTGGAACACCCGAGGTAAGAAGGCGCTTGGAACAAGGTCACTCAGGAGAGGACGCACGTCTGTGGCATCCCGAGGGCCCTGCCCCTCGGACCTCATCCTTGCTTCCCCGTCAGCGTCCCAGGCGCCTGGCCTGAGGCCGGCCTCCCGTGCACCCCAGCTTTCACCTGACTGCCAGGCTCGCGCGTGGTAAGTGGAACCCTTCTGGCCTACAGCGGCCACCGTGCTCCTGCACTTGGGTTCCTGCACATAGCCGAAATCGGACTTGGGCTGTTTTTCTGAGCTGGTTGCTAGGTTACGGCCAGGCACAGCAACGAGGCTTCAGGCCGTCGCAGGCCCCTGCCTTTAAACGGTGTTAATGCAGACAGGCTTCCAGTGTGACCAGGCCACGCTGCTCCCTGCCCCGCCTCCACTTCCGTTCCTGCCATGTCACTTTCCTTTCCAGAACTTTAGTACCGACTTGACCACGAGGCCAGCCAGGGTTGTCTGGAAGTCTGGGGTCAGTGGCTCGATTTAAATCGTGTTAAAATTTGCTCAGTGAAAATGCTACTCTATTAACTTGGCTCATTCCTTTGTTAACACGTGGGCCTAGTGTTCAGGCAGCAGCTCCGCGGGGGTGGGGGGGGGGGGGGACCCGAGGTATGGTCAGTTGTGACGACGCTAGTGGCCAGGCGTGTGCAAAGCTGTGTCTTGGACCACCCCAGGGGCCTGTTAAGTGCACACCACACGGGCCACGTCATAGCCCAGGGCAGGAACACCCGGGCATGGCGTCTCTAGGAAACAGGAGCTGCAGGACTGCATGCAAGGTCCCCGTGTCCCCTGCACGGAGGGCTCCGAGTGCCTGTCCCTCTGCTGCCAGAGTGTCTCTGCCTGCCAGGCGCCCATGGTGTCTAGGCCGGGAGAGACCACGTGGCAATGGTGGGTGCTCCAAGGTCCTCTGGGCCTGACTCTCCAAACGTGGCAGCTCTCCCTCTTCGTCTTCCCCCTCCTGCACCGCAGGCTCCCCTGGTGAGGGCGAGCTCCCGCAGACTCAGCCCTGTCCGCAGTGGAGGAGAGCGGGGCTGTCCTCCGTCTCTACCCGGCAGGACGGAGCCTCTGGGCGATGCCGTGGGTCTGCGTGGCCATGCCCCATGAGCGCCCTGGGTGGAAGGACACTGGGAGGGTGGGCAGGGAGAGGGCTTTGCCCCTGAGCAGGATGCAGGCACCAGCACCTTCTCCCTCGTTTGCGAAACTCACAGGAGCTTTGCGGTAAGGTATGGAGTCCCCTTACAGTTCCTTTTCACTCAGCTCACGTTACCGCGTCGTCGATCTCACGCGTCATGACAAATACATTCCAGGCGGGGCAGGACCCCGTGTGCGAGGCGAACTGGGGTCCTCGGACGCCCGACCGCTCTCCCTCTGTTAACACAGGCTCATCTCCCCTCCCTGTCTGTCTTCGCTGCCATGTCCTGCTGGTGAGCCCAGCCCTGCGCTGTCTGGGTGGCTCTCAGACCCAGAGCTAGCAGCTCCCTGAACCGTGTCTGCACGTGACGTGTCCGTCCCCCCGCCATGCTGCCAACTGGCTGGACGGAGACAGCTTTCCTTTGCAACCTTATCAGGTGCCATCAGGGCTGACCCTGGCCATTCCTGTCCTCACTCAGTCCTCCCAGAGACTGATGTCACGTCTGTTCTGCTCCTCATGTGCACGGCCTTCGCAGGGCAGCGAGGGTCCCTGTGCAAGCGCAGGTCTGAGGGTTCTGACTGATGTGAAGGCACGGGGCCTGCTGGAGGGGTGAGGTGGCATGGCGCTGACCATGCGGGTTTGCAGTGGTTACCAGGGTTCCAAGCGGATGGGATCAGGAGGCTCACGAGAGACAGATGTATCCGAGGGTGTGTGTGTCTTTGGGGTGAGCAGGGAGGATGGGGGCAGGAGTGTGCCAAGACCTCCCTGAAGCGGGCATGGCCCCAGGATGCGTACTCTGTCAGGGCAGAAGAGCAAAGCCCTCTTGGCATCGCGGCCTGGGCTGTCCATGGCGAGCACGCAGTTCCTGCTCTCAGCTGTGTAGGCCAGGGAGGCCCAGGCCACGGAGCCTCTTCTGTGGTGGAAGTCGTCCCATGGAGGAAGGGGAGGGAGGAAGAGTGTGGACCCGCACAGCCACTGTGGCAATGGGCACTGTGCCTTCTGGTGGGGACGGCCGACCGCTGTGGGAGACTACGCCGAGCAGTGCGCAGGGCCGAGGGTAGGCTGGGTGTTCAGGCTCACCTTCCAGGTCCACAGCTTCTTACTGAGCAGGGCCGTGTCGCCCGTTGGTCATTCATTTAGACGAATGCGGCAGGGCAAGAGGTGAGGCTGCTGATCTGGTTGTGGCCAGAGCAGACTGAGGGGGTTCCTGAAGGGAGGCCCCAGCCCTGCAGGCCCTGCGGGGTCAAGCAGGAGCTTTGGCAGTTGGGGAGCTCAGAGAAAGGGGGTGCTTGGGGGACACCCAGGGGCAGACGGTGGCTCTCTCTTGAGTCATGACTGAACTCAGCAGCAACGTCACTGACCTCGGGCCACACCTAGGCTTTGATGTCCCCGAAGGAGCAGGCTGAGGGGGCACAGAGACCAGTGGGTCCTGGTCTGTGGCCAGTGAGGTGGAGGTTGAGGAGAGGCAGAAGGCGGGAGGTGGTGGCTGCAGGTGAGGTGCGAGGCTCCTCCCATGGAGGTCTGCAGCCTCCATGGACAGGCTCAGAGTGCGCCAGCCCCCAGTAGGCCTTGATGTGGAGTCGGTTCGCTTTAACGAAGAAAGGGGTTTTCAGGACAGTTGGCTTGTGCTGTCCGAAGTGCAGTCGCGCATTCCGTGCTAGCTGAGAAGGCGCTGGGGTGGGGAGCCTGTGGCAGACCAAGGCTGGTGCTGCTGCCCGTGAAGTGGGAGCCCAGGACGTGGGGTGCGTGGTCAGTAAAGCCCGCCTTCTCTTAGCCTGTAACTTGGCCTTCCTGGTGGGCAGGCAGGTGCCAAGGCTCTCGGCCCGGCCGTGGTGGAGGAAGAGTGCAGGCACTCAGTCCCGACGCTGAAGAGGTGGAGAGCACTCAGGAAGGAACGGGAAGGGGAACCAGTCTGGGCCAGAGGGTGAGGTGGTCTGGGTCTCAGCTGACCACGCCCCCTGTGTGCTGCTGCCTGGGCCTTGGCCAGACACCGGCTTCCTCTCGGGCACCCTCTTCTCCGCAGCCCCACCTGGAGCAGGGTGGGCTCTGCGCTGCAGCCCCTGGCTCCACTTCAGTGCTCAGAACATGGAACTGTGTGTCACAGACACCTCCAGCTTCCCTCCCTCCCTCCCTGCCCTGCCTTTCTCCCCCTCCCTTCTGGGGACGCGCAGGCCCAGGAGTCTGCCAGGCCCTCAGCGTGGCCCTGGGCAGGAGCAGACCTCAGGCAGCACCGAGCAGGAGCTGCGCTCCCCTGTTCTGGACCAACCGCGGGTGCAGACAGGGCGCCTCTCTGTCCCAGATAGGGGCCTTCAGGGCACGGCCCGCAACCGCAGCTTCTCGGCTGTACTCAGCAGGCCTGGAAGCTGCTGCCCCCAGGTGGGGTCCCAGTGGCTCAGGTTCGCTGCGTGCCAGGTGGCTCGGGCCAAGCCCAGATGGCGGCCCCCAGCTGGGCCCTCACAGTCGGCCTCGTGCTGGCCAGACCTCGAGCGGCCCAGGTGGTGGGTGCAAGGCTGCCACGTGGGAACGCGAGGGCCACCCCCGGCACTGGCAGGCTCCTGGGCAGTGTCTACACAGGCATCAGGCAGGGCCTCTGTCACATCGGACTGCTCATGATAACCACGTGGGACGCACATTCTGCCTCACGGATGTGAGTTGGGGGTCCGGAACTAGCCCAGGCCGCAGGCTGGGAAGCTGTCCGGAGGACCGCCTGATTCGCTTGGGGCCCTCTGCCTTCGAGTCACCCTGGGCCTGTTCCGTGGTGACCTCAGGAAGGCGAGTGCCAGCGAGTAGGACAGTCCATGCGAGAGGGCCTGGGGAGGCGCTGGGTAAAGCCTGGTAAGTTCTTGAGGTCTGAAGTGCCCACTCCAGCATGCCCACCCTGCCTGGCGCCCACGAGCCTGGTGCCCACCTACAGCACACGCTGGAGGAGGTCGTGGTGCCCACACCTGGCTGGCTCTCTGGTGGCCCTGGCATGCTGCAGGGGATAGGAGGGAAGACTCCTGACAGTGCTGGGGCCAGG
This sequence comes from Tupaia belangeri chinensis, assembly GCF_000334495.1. Lineage (NCBI taxonomy): Eukaryota > Metazoa > Chordata > Mammalia > Scandentia > Tupaiidae > Tupaia > Tupaia belangeri. Next base: position 949,125 of record NW_006159879.1, read on the forward strand.
AGGGCTGACACTGGTGACCGCCCATGACCGCAGTGACCACCCGCAGAGGGTGTGGAAGAGCCTGGCCAGCCACCCGGACATCCTGCCGTGGCACTGGGGCACCCAGCCGTGCTCTCCCCTCGCCGTGCGAGTCGAGGCTGCTCTCTGCCTGGCCTGGGGTCCCGCCTCAGGCTCCGAGGCCTGGGGCTTGAAAGGCGGGTCAATTCTGCTGGAAGTGTGGGAGGGACCCATCTCAGGCCTGGCCCTCTTACGCGGTGGGTTCAAGGACCCTGCACAGCCAGGTGCACCAGGTCACCGTGGCCGGCCCTGAGTGTCGCCGTCCTCTGGAGACCTTCCCCACCTGTGACCCCAGTGTGCTGGCGGGGGGGGCCCCGGGTGGGCCTCGGCCACCACTGCGGCCCTGGAGGGGTTCTGTGGGCATCGATCTTCCCTCTGAAGGGCGCGGAGGCCATTCCTATTCCAGGGACGGCTTTCTCAGTAAATTGCGGTCAGGTGTGAGAGATTGAAGTCCCTGGAACGAGGTCGCTGGCACCCTGACAGACTGGAGGCGTGTAAATCACCGGAAGGACGACGGCTTCCAGATGGAAACGGGGCGGAGGGCCTGGCTCAGCAAGGCTCCTCCATAGGAGGGCGCCGGTCAGGCAGGGCAGAGCGCGCTGGTGCAGACCAGCGAGGCGCGGGTGGGCCCCGCACCGCGAGGCTGCCAGGTGCGTTCAAGCGTCACGCACGCGTCTCACTGCTCGGTACCTGGGTCATGGAGACCACGGGGCGCAAAGCAGGTGATGCAGGCGGGCCAGGGCGCACCCCGGGCGGGCGGAGGCGCGGGGCCCTGACTTTCCCTTGCTCTGCCACCTGATAGCACCGCACCTGCAAGGCAGCCCAGGCCCTATTCTCAGCGCCGCCTCCAGTCTGAGGGCGGTGACATTCCCAGTTGGAAGGGAAGGCGCAGAGAGGCTGGCACAGCTGCCCAGGGCCACACGGTGCAAGGGACATGCCAGCATTGCGGGCATCAGCCGCCCGCCTGTGTGTCCACCCTCGCCAGTGTGAGCCCAGGTGGAAGTCACATGGCGCGTGTCCTGCACCATCCAGACAAGTGACGCTGGGCCAGAGCCCGCAGGCGCCCTCTGGGGGTGAGCACATGCCTTGCTTTGGACCCGGCGAGGGTGTCTCCTGGGCCCTGCTGGGCTGGCGTGAGCCTGCCGTGAGCACTTGGCCTCGCCTCCTGCCTGGGGATGCTTTACACGGCGGCTCCGAGTCTCCCGAATCCTAGGTGTGCAGTCGTGCCCCTGGATAGCTGGGGACTCCGAGGCCAAGAGGGTAGTTGACTCACTCCCAGGCACACGGTAGGAAGTGAGGGCCAGGGCTGAGCACCTTCCATGTGTCCTGTCCCCGGCCTGTGTCCCAGGACTGCGTTGGTGCTGTGTCTTTCCTCGGGGCTCCAGGAGAGCTGGGGCTAGGTGACATGGCACCTGGTGTCCATGTGAACAGTGGATGGGGCAGGCGTCTCCTGAGGGCCATGCACCCTCTGAGCTGGGCTGCCCCTGCCACCAGCAGCCCTGTGGCACAGAACCTGGCGTCTCCTGAGGGCCATGCCCCCTCTGAGCTGGGCTGCCCCTGCCACCAGCAGCCATGTGGCAAGGACACTAGGCTGGCTTTGAGCCTAGGTCCCCGGCCAGCAGCCGGGGCAGCTGCTGCCTCTGCTCTGGGTCCCAGCTGCCCTGCTGTCCACTGGGGAGAGATGCAGAGAAGACAGCTGTGCCTGGCAGCCAGCCCCGGCCAGGCAAGGACAGATGTGCAGCCTGGACCCCTGCCCGCCCAAGCGTCCCTTGAGCCCGCTGCAGGGTGCCTGCCGACCTCTCTGCCTGCAGGGTCGTGGACGGTAGGCCAGCTTGCACTGGGCCATGGAGTCCCAGTGGTTTGTGATGGGACAAGCCAGCAGGCAGGGCGAGCAGGCCGATTCTGTCCACGGGGCAGGAAGCAGGTGTGCACTGGCTGACCTGGGCTGCAGAGGCGAGTGGCAGTGGAGGAGCACCTTCCTAGAGAGCGTGGGAAAGCTCGGGACGGAGGAACACCTGCTCAGGGCTGTCTTCCTAACACCAAAGGATGGAGGGATGGTTAGAGTCTGCGTGTTCTGGAAGAGCGAACCAGGCCAGGCCATGGAATTCACAGCAGCAAGTGAGCACAGCAAATGCCCACATGCCGTCCCCCAGCCCCCAACACAGAGCAGGGGTGGGTGCAGAGAGGTGGTACACACCAGGGGAGGGCCGCACTTCAGAGAGGTGGTACAGATGGGGGGAGGGCGGGCATGCTGCAGAGAGGTGGTACAGATGGGGGGGAAGGGGGGCCATGCTGCAGAGAGGTGGTACAGACCGGGGGAGGGGTCATGCTGCAGAGAGGTGGTGCAGACCGGGGGAGGGGCCATGCTGCAGAGAGGTGGTACAGTCTGGGGGAGGGGGCAT
>NW_006159879.1:951918-957988 GCF_000334495.1 Tupaia belangeri chinensis
TGCAGAGAGGTGGTACAGATGGGGGGGGAAAGGGCCATGCTGCAGAGAGGTGGTACAGACCAGGGAGGGCCATGCTGCAGAGAGGTGGCACTGCAATGTCCCCAGGGCCTGGGGAAGCAGAGGGACAGGGCCAGTTTTCGTCCCAGCAGAGCTCCCCATTCCTAGGTCCAGGACCACCCGTCCTGGCTGCTGCTCTAGGAGCCCAGTCCCATTGGCCTCTGGGTGGGGCCTGAGGGCAAGCGTGAGGTCAGGAACTCCTTCAGTACTAACTGCCCTGACCCTACAATCCCACGTCCCGGCCCCGGCCCTCTTTCCCAGCCCCTTCCCAGCTCTGACTCTGCCCTGCTCAGGAAAACTGTCCCTAAGATTTGCTTCGAGATTGGCTACTGTATGTCTGTCTGTCTGTCTGTCTGTCTGGGCTGCTATAGGAAGGCTGTAAACCCAGTTAGAGAGAGGCAGCTGAGGGTGGCGTCTGGCGAGAGTGCACGTGCTGGGGGCTCCCCACTGTGGTCACATGGACATGGAGGGAGGGGCTGCCCGCCCACTCTCCAGGTCCCCCCTGCTGTGCCACTCCCTGCCACGCCCTCACCAGGGCCTCAGCATCTCCCAGTGGCCTCGCCTCCTTGACTGTGACCTTGAGGTTTGGTTTCAAGGTGTGGCTGGGGAGGGGTCACAGCTGAGTTCTGATGTCCCTAGAGAGTCTCTGTCCCCTCTATGCCCTGGTTGTGTATGATCACGTGCTTTCTCTAATGACTGTTCTCTTAAAGTTCCTCTTATTTATTTCTTCCATGAGAAGGAGAGGCAGAGAGAAAGCCACGATAACCCCGGCCCCGGCCAGCCCGGATCACGAGCACACGCGTGTGTGCCTGGTGTGCTCAGGGAGGCCTGCGTGGGCCCCATCCCCTGCTGTGCCGCGCCCTGCCCCTGGCTAGTATTTTTTAAGTTTTAAATTTTTTCCTTGTGATGGAGTGTGCGTAGACTCGAGAGTGAGCGTATGAAAGAGAGGAGCCTGTCCGCACGTCTGGGCACGCGGAGACCGTCGCCCATCCTCAGCCACCCGGTCCTGGCGCGCCCACACACGCCCAGGTGTTCTGTGGCCTGCAGGATCAGGGACTTGAACACGGTCATGTGTGGGCTCTAGCTCCCCCGAGCAGCGTTTGACTGCTACACCACTACTACTATAATTTTAGTTTTTCTATAGGGTGCATGTGCTCCCCAATAACAGAAACAGAGAAAGAGAGGGGAGAGGGTAAGAAATCACCCCCGGGGGCCGGCCACACTGCAGTCCCTCCTCTCTCCTCTCCGGATTTTGGGCACACGTGCACGTGTGTGCAGTGTGCTGTCTAAGCCTCCGAGTCCGAGCAGAACCACACGTTCAGTCATGTGCGGTCCAGAGCCTAAAACTTTATACCACCTGCTGGCCCCTGAATTATTTTTAAACGTAAACCATTTTCTTTTCCTGTTTTTCTGTTTTCCTCTCCCTGAAACATCGGGGATCTTCAGCGGGGATCTCCCGCTCTCTCTGTCGTCTGAGAACCTGCCTGCGTCTTCTGAGCGCAGCCAGACCCTGGCGGCTGGGGCTGATGGCAGGGGTGCTCCTGGCCTCCGTCCCCTCCAGGCTCTCACCTCGCATGCTTGCCGGCATTGCCTGCTTGAGCCTGAGGGATCTGACCGCCCCGGGTGAGCCGCAGGACCTTGGGACTTGGCAAGGTCAGGGCCTGTGGTGGGGGATGGCGTGCGGGGGACAGGCTGAGGGGCTTTTTCCTTTCCCCGTATGGTCTTCCGAAGCTGTCCCTAAGCTGTAGGTCGTCTTGGCAAGGACGCGCGGAGAGGGTGTGGGGACGCGAGCTGATCCTGCGGAGGTGCTGCGCTGGACCTGCTGCGGGGCCAGGTTACTTAATGACCGGGGCAGGTGTTTCCCTGGACATTTTTACAGCCAGGAAACAGGAGCTGAGAGAGCTTAGGAGACTTACCAGCACCCGGGAGAGTGCGCTGTCCCGCAGCAGGGTGGTCGTGGTGGGCGGTTGCTCGCCGTGGACAGTTAAAGTCCGTTAACCCTGGGTTAGCCTTTCTTCATGATTTTTAAGAGATTTTTGCAATATGTGTGTGCGCTAGCCGGAGAGACAGCCAGAAAGCAAGAAATCACCCCTTGGGGCACGGCCGCACCACAGTCCCTCCTCCATCCTCCTCGTGGGATTTTGGGCATGCACAGGTGCCTGGTGTGTCTCTAGCTGCCGGGTCCAGGACTTGGACTGTGGCCGACCACGTGGGAGTCCAGCGATGTAACTTATGCCACGTGCTGGCTCTTTTTCTGATTTTTCAAAAAGTTTGCTTATCCATTTCCACCGCGGGGCTCTGCTTCTTAGCCAAGGGACAGAGACAGAGACAGCACCCAGCAGGGTCTTGGTGCCGAGATCCACGCCCAGCCTCACCCAGCCCTGGCTCACGGGCACCCCTGGGCCAGCGTACCCAGAGAGGTCCCTGGGCAAGCCCAGAACCTTCCATTTGGGTCGGCACTGTGGAGCGTTTTTGCTGGGCCACTGTCCAGCCCCGCCTCTCCTGGCTTCGTAATCAGTGGGTCTCCTGGAAAGTGCAGAGCACCTGTACTCCGCCCACCGCCTGCTCTGCTGGCCCCCACCCCGCGCTCTCCCCGCCATGCTCTGGCCATCTTCTGTCTACTCTGCCTCACCCTCCCAGCCGTCATCTATAAAGCAGCCGTGAAGACACAGTGGGACCGTGGCCAGGACCGCACAGGCTGGGGGGGGCAGCCGAAGAGCACACCATGGACTGTGCCGTCCTGCGTCTGCGCAGTGACTTGGGCTTACGGATGGCCTCACCTCTGCGCAGAGAAGACGAGACCTTCCCTGGTCGACGTGTGACGCAGCGTGGCCAGCACGGGCCTGGGACATAGCCGGTGCCCCTGCGGGCTGAAGCCCCGCCCCGTGCCCACTGGCCCTTCCTTCCCTCCATCCCACGGCCTGGCCACTCACGTCCGTAGATTTCCATCAACCCCGGCCTGTCGATTTCAGGCACTCAGTCTCGGAGGGAGTGGACTTCGAGAGGGTTCCCCACGTGTGCGCCAGCATCAGTACCTCTGGGCCGGGAGAGCTGAGGGCCTCCCGGGGGTGAGAAGACGGGACTCTGGGTTTTCAGTTGTCACCTGGTGTCAGGCTCGAATGCTGTTCTCAGGGAGGGTTCGTTTCTGTTTTACAGGGCTTCACGGACGGGATGACCAAACAGAGACGTACAACCTGCGGCCCGACTCGTGTTTTTGTTAAAACACGCTCAGTTCACAAGAGGTGCTCATGGTCAGAGCTGAGACGAGCTTCCCAGTGGTGTCAGTGGGAGTCCTCCACCTGCGGCTCAGGTAAGAGCATCGCCCTGCGCACACGTGGCCCTCGGGACGGCAGGGGCCGACCACGTTGTCCTGCCTCCTGGACGGAGCCCGCCAGTGTGCCGCCTTGCTGGGGCCGCTGCAGCCAGAGTGCCCGATAGCTGCCAGCAGCTTCGTGGGCTGTGTGTGCACGTGGCAGGTCTCCCGTTTCAGGCGTGACCGCGCGTTGTACGTTTACAGAGGTGTACAGCCATCGCGCGGCCTACGTGCAGGACCTCGCCCTCGCCCTCACCCTGCCGTGGCGCCCCACCTGGCCCCCAGCGGAGAAGTGTTACCCTGCCTTTGGCCTCTGTGTTCCGTTGTCACTCAGGACCCACAGGGACTGGCTCCAGGCCCCCGGGAGTCCCCACACCTGTGGCTGGTCCAGCTGGCTGATTTCCTCCCCGAGTTGCTGACTCTGAGGTGCGGAGCCCACATACAGAGGCCAGCTGTATGGGCCTCTCCTGGACACTGGGCATGCGTGCAGTCCCACGCCACGTCTCTGCGTCTGGAGGTCCTTACTCAGCTTGAGGCTTCAGTTCTGTCACAGCAGGTGCTGTAAGTGTTCCCTTTCTGCTGTTTGTGTTTTTTACGTTTTGCCATTTGTCGGAGAGAGAAGGAGAGGGAAAGTGAGATACCACCCCACCCTAGGGGGTGGCCACGCCACAGTCCCTTCTCCTCCGATCTCTCTTGGGTTTCTTGGGCACGTGCATGTGCCTGGTATGAGTTTCAAGCTGCTGAGTCTGGGACTTGAACTGTGGTTGGCCGTGTGGGAGCCCAGTGCCTGAGCACCATGCTAGCTGCTGGCCCTGAGGTGTCCGCCCTGCTGTCGTGCGACCTCACGGATATGCCACACGTTGCCCATCGCGTCACCACTTGGCAGAGCCTGGCCATTGTGAGGGAGGCCGCTGTGAACGTGTGTGCAGGCTTCGCGTGGCTTCGTGTGGCGTACACACTTCTCACTTTTCTTGGGTGTGTGTCTGGGAGTGGAATTACTGAGTCATATGGCAACGCTGGGCTTGATATTTCAGGAAGCTGCTAATCCATTTCCCAGAGCAGCTCCCGTGCCCCACCCACTGTGCCATGTGGGGTTCTGGGTTCCCCATGACTCACCGGCTCTGGTTACCCCCCAGGCCGCCAGCCCGTGTATGTGAATGGAATTTGGTTGCGTTTGGAGTGGCATTGCCCCCACCTGTGCTCACGTGCTGTCTCTGTCAGATCCTTTCAGTGTTCGGGGCCGGGCTGCCCCTCATGCCTGTGCCTGGCCCTTGCCATCAGGCTGGCTCGGAGAGTAGGCGCCACGCCGCCCCGGCAGGCCCTCCTTCTCCGCCTGCTCCACTGCAGCTGCTGCAGGGATGGCTGGCGGGGGGGCTGCCACGGTTCGGGCAGCAGCGGCCAGCTGGGCACCTTCTGTCCACCTGGGCCATGCACTGGTGTGAGACGTGAACCCATAGTGCATGCTGCGGTTTCACACGCGTGACATGCAGCCTTCCCAACGGGCCTGCAGTTCCCAGCTGACCCGTTTGTCCAGGAGGAGCCTGAGGCTGTACAAGACCACTCAGCGAAGCAGCGGTGTGGCCCTGCCCTCACGGCAAGGCCGGGGCAAGGAGAAGCGGCGTCCATGCAGCGGTGCTCACCCTCCACTCCCTCGGCAGGCTGCCTGCCCTCTTCCTGCCGAACTTCCTACAGCACGAGGCCCAGGAGGGACTTGCTCTCAGCCATTTGAGAGTGTGGTCGAGTGGCAGGAATCGCTCCCACGTCATTCAGCCATCATCAGCCGCCCCAGAACTTCCGTCCTGTCCCCATGAACAGGACCCCTCCCCTGGCGCCCACAGGTCTGCGTCCTGTCCCCCTAGGAACCCCTGTGAGTGTCTTTGTGACAGACTTGGTTCAGTTTGCACGGGGCCACAGGGCTCCTCTGAGCCAGGCGTGAGCCAGAACCCCCTCCTGCGGCCAGCTCATACGCCTCGAGCACACGGGTCCGGCCCGGGTCTCCGTGCCACACTCGGGCCGTGTCCACTCAGGCTCTTCGGAGTCACGCTGCCCCGAGGTGGGAGCTCGTATCTCTCGGACGCCTGCTGCTCTTCCCGGGGTCCCTGAGGTGGGGCGAGGAGCCCTTGGACGCCCCACGCGCGGCTGTTTGAGAAGCCACCATGGCATCCACAGTGGCCGCGTCATCGCACACTCTGCCATGGTGCCCGCGGGGCTCTGCTTCTTAGAAAGGCATTAAAAGGTAGAAACAGGTCAGTCTAGGACTCGCAGCCTTCAGGGAGGCAGACTGAGGCCAGCAACGTGGGCCCCAGGACCCCATGGAGGATGGGGGCCCCTGAAAGGCGAGGGGGCAGCACTTCCCGCACTGGGAGATCCACAGGCGCCTTGATGACGGGGGCGGTGCCAGCTTCAGCTCCTCCCTCGTCCTCACAGACGTCTGGTCAAGTGTCGGTGCCACCAGGCACTTAGCGACCCGAGAGCCCGACCACTCTCTGCGTCCTCAGCCCCCTGCCCTGCAGCTGTACAGTGCTTCTCCCCTCCACTGGGCAGGGAGACGTGCGGGGGCATGGAAGGGCACTTGGGGTCTTGTGAAGTATGCCGAGTGGGGCACGGGCGCACTCTTCCTGGGACCCGCGTCTCACAGCCTGGGCAGCGCCAGCCAACTCCCCGTCCTGGGACAGGGACATGTGGCCACTGGCTGCAGGG
>NW_006159879.1:959413-961179 GCF_000334495.1 Tupaia belangeri chinensis
TCTTGATGACGGGGGCGGTGCCAGCTTCAGCGCCTCCCTCGTCCTCACAGACGTCTGGTCAAGTGTCGGTGCCACCAGGCACTTAGCGACCCGAGAGCCTGACTACTCTCTGCATCCTCAGCCCCTGCCCTGCAGCTGTACAGTGCTTCTCCCCTCCACTGGGCAGGGAGATGTGCGGGGGCATGGAAGGGCACTTGGGGTCTTGTGAAGTATGCCGAGTGGGGCACGGGCGCACTCTTCCTGGGACCCGCGTCTCACAGCCTGGGCAGCGCCAGCCAACTCCCCGTCCTGGGACAGGGACATGTGGCCACTGTCTGCAGGGGTGCGGTGAAGCCCCTCGCCCTCGGCCAGGACCCATACTGGGTTGCGTGTCACGTGTTCAGGTGGAAGGGAGTGGCCGGTCCTCTGTGCCTGCTAAGAATGCCCTGGAGCCACCCCTGCCCTTCTGATCGGTGTGGAGGACCAGGCGGGGCTAAGCCTCGCTTAGCCGTCCTCGTGCACAGCGCTTGTACGCTAAGGTGTAAGGAGCTCTGCGGGCACAGAGGGCCTGGGCCACCACAGAGCCCGCACACGTTACTCTCCGAGGAAGGCAGGCAGTGCGGGCGGATGGCTGACACCCGAGCCACCTGGATGAATTCCAGGGAGACGGACGGGTGGTGGGTCTGGTGCACTTGCTGGACAGCTCTCAGAGTGGCGCCCACAGGGCCCGAGTGCACGCTTCCCTGTGCTGCTCTGCCCCCACCTCGCGCCCTCAGCAGACGCCCACGGTGCCCGTGCCGTGCGGAGCACACACCTGTGTCTCTGAGGCAAGGGAACGAATGCGCATGCCCCGTGCGGAGGTACCCACAGGCAGAACCGGGGTCACAGCGCTGCTGGCCTTCCACCGAGGCGCTCCGTGGTCCAGCCGCAGGTCGGCTGCTGCCCTGGGGAGTGCACCCTCGCCCCTCTTGCCTGGGCGGCAGCTCACAGAGACCCCCGACTTTCCGAGGTGGAAGTTCCTCCATGTTGGACACAAGGGGCGTCAGGAGGATGGAGGAGCCGCCATGGCTGGGAGGAAAGGAATGGGCTGCCTTTTCTTGACGCTTTCCCGGTTAGTTAACCTCCCGGCGGCTTCTCTGGCTCAGCGGAGGCCGTGTGAGGCACATGTGTGTGCTGAGCCGCTCCGCCGGCGTGGTCGGCCTGCAGTGCCGGGGCTGACCTTTTGCAAAGATCTGCTTCATTCCGATGATTGATTCTCTAACGGCATCTAACGGCGATGCACCGAGGCTGCCAGCGCGGAGCGCCCGAACTATCGACCGCTCCTCTGGGACTCGCGGGGACCCACCCCTGTGTTCAGGCCCTGCCTCACAACCCTGTACACTCTGGGGGGGCCCCCACTTCCTGCTCTGCCGCCAAAGCCAGGGTGCCCACCAGGGCTCCCCACCCTCCAGCACAGCCCTCTCCCTCGCACCCTGTGGCCCGGCCTCCACCTCCTCGGCCTGCTGCCGGCCCCGGCTGTGCCCTGGCACCGCGTCCCGGAGCCCGTTCTCCTCCCATCCATCTAATCCTACTGTGCTTTCACGACTCGTCTCAAATATCATTGTGAATGTCAGGTAACGGGGTGCTCCGTAGAGACACGATCAGGGCAGCCCTGCGCTCGGAACCTTCACGGTTTCTGATGGCACAGTGATGAGCGCTCCGCCTGGGTGTCCAGCCACTCCCTCGGTCCTTGCCCCAGCCCCGGCCTGGCCAGGCGCCCCCGCCCCCGAATGCGTCATGGCTGTCGC
>NW_006159879.1:962183-965844 GCF_000334495.1 Tupaia belangeri chinensis
CCAGCCCCGGCCTGGCGAGGCCCCCCCGCCCCGGAATGGCTCTTGCTGTCGCTTGCTGTGCGGGGGCGGCGTTCCTTGGTGTTCACGTGGCCAGCTCCATGTTGACAGCCACGTCTCAGTGTAAATGTCACAGAATCTGGCGGGGACCTCCCCAGCCTGACCTAGGACAGCCCCGTGGTGGCAGAGCGATGGCCCCGAGAGGCCTGTGCCCGGCTCTAACCCGTGGACGAGCTGTGATGTGCCAACAGGGACTGGCAGGGAGAGCGGGTCACAGGCTTAATGGGGGCTCTCCTGCTTACCACGGCGGGCCTGGCCCAGCCGCGGTGCTTCTATGTGAGAAGGATGGAGGGCCATTGCTGGCTTCGAGCTGTAGGAGGGGCTCCAAGCAGAGGGTCTTGGGGTCCCCAGAAGCCTGGAGCAGCCTCAGAAAGGAAACTTCAGTCCCACCACCACAAGGGACCTGAAAAGTGGTCCCCCCGAGAGACTCCGGAAGGGACGCAGTGCAGACGCCAGCGCGCTCACCCGCAGAGACCCGGGCAGGGAGAGCACAGACGGTGGGTGAAGCCGCGGAACACTGGTTTGTACGGCACTGGGCTGACGGCAGCCTGGACCCCCACCCTCTCAGGGAGTCTGCTTCCTTCACAGCTCTCACCATCCTCTGAGATGAGAGTGCTTTTCTCCTCTGTCGTGATGAACCCTGAGGACGCTGCGCTAAGTGAACTAAGCCAGTGGCCAAAGGACACCATGTGACCAGCTCTCCCGAGCAGCAGAGAGAGGCCTCAGGTCGCTAGGGCCTGAGGAGCTGGGAGGGGGCTGCCTGCTGGGCCCAGAGCCCCAGATTCAGAGACGAAGCATTCCTGGGGTCTGGCGGGCAGCAGCTGGCAAGTGGCCGTGCTTTCTACTCGGTTTCACTACCCACAGTGGCTGGGTCTCATTCCTTCTGAGTCCCCAGCCCCTCCCAGCGTCCCACTGACAGCAGGCCTCCATCTGCCTTGTCCTGGCCGCTCCCCTGCCACCTCTGGGAGGGAGTGGCGGCCTGTGGAACAGCAGGTCCACACAGGTCCACGTCGGAGTATGCGCAGGGCAAAGGGCTTCTTTCTGATCTCTTCTTCTTTTTAAAATTTTTAGAGAAGTTTTGCTATAGGGTGTGTGTGCTTGCCAGAGAGACAGAGAGATAGAGAGATAGAAAGTGTTCTCTTGGGATCTTGGGCATGCATGCACGTGTGCGCGGCATGAGTTTTTTTTTTTTTTTTTTTTGAGGGATTTTTGCTGTAGGGCACGTGCACTTGCTGAGGAGACAGACAGAGAGACAGAAAGTGAGAACTTACCCCTGGGTGGATGGCCATACCACAATCCCTTCTCCTCATTCTTCTCTTGGGATTTTTGGGCATACATGCACATATGCCTGGAAACACATAGTTTCAAGCCACTGGGTCCAGGACTTGAACTGCAGTTGGCTACATAGGAGTCCAGTAACATAAATGTTACGCCATTTGCTGGTTCCACCCTGCGTGAGTTTTAAGCTGCCAGGTCTGGGACTCGAACTGGTGGGCTACGTGGAGCCCAGCGAGGTAACGGTTATACCATCTGCCGGCCCCTCTTTATGATTTCCTAATGTTTCATTTTTTAGCAAAACTGATTTATTCAGATACACATAAGTATGACTTATTAAACCTGTTTAAAACATCCCAAATAAATTCATGAATGAGTTTTATTTGGGGGTGGTCGGGGAAGCCTACTTCTCAACGTCTGTTTTTAAAAACGCAGTTCTCTGTCCTCAGCTCGCTTTGTCAGTCGCCTCAGGCGAGGAAGGGGGTGCAGACCCTGTAGGCCCGGCCCACATTAGCATTTGCTCCAGCCCTGGGCCCCCACATCCTCAGGGAGGTGCTGGGGAGAACTGCTCACTGGCCCACCGTGGGGTCTCAGGGTGGCTGGCTGCCGAGCTCCCGCCCCCTGTGTGCGCCCCTGTGGTGCCTTAGAATGGCCCCCGTGGCTGGTTCAGGACTGAGCGCTGAGGCTGCTGCACCTCCCGGGGAAGGTTGTGCCCTCTGGGGGACCCTCGCTCTTCTGCCCTCACAGATTTCCCTTGGGGGGCTGGGAGGTGGGGGCAGCACAGGGCTCCATTCAGTAGTGAAGGCCGCTCTACCGGCCCTGCTGGGGCCAGGGCCAGCCCTGTAAGTGCATCGGCTACCCCGTGGCCGAGTGCCTGTCCCACTTGCCACCAGCCCGCCCCAGCAGCCACTCGCGGCTCCGTCAGCCTGTGTGCAGCTGCCCAGGGAGCGATTTCAGGGCCGGGATGGCTGGTCGCTGCACGGTCTCCATGGGAGACGCTGGCACCTAGGAGACAAAGCGACATGCAGCTCAGAGCCAGTGTAGCTTCTCCTTGGGAGATGCTTCCTGGCAGGTGGACAGCAGCTAATCAAAACTGGGATGGCATTTTCTTCCTCCCAGAAGATGAAATTGCAGAAGCCAAGCCACAGTGGGCACTGCCGAAAACCTGCACGAGGTCGTCTGCAGACGAGCGCTCTGCTCGCTCCGTGTGCCAGGGCACGTGAAGTGGCCTTCCGGGCACAGTGGCAGCTGTCAGCCCAGAGCGTTCCTGTCACTAGCCGGGGTTCAGCATCTGTCACGGAGATCAACAAAGAGCCACAGCTGTCGGGTGCTGCGCTGCGGTTCCTGACTGGAACAGTGAGTCAGTGACTCCGGCCTGAGGCTCTGGCTCGGGTGGGGGCGAGGCGGGAAGTGTGCCCCTCTCCCCGCTCTGTGGCTGGAGCCGGCTGGCAGAGGCCACGTCTTCAGCCATGCCCCACTGCACTCAGGCCAGAGCAGGTCCAGGCTGGCTTCCGTCCCCAGAGGATCGCCCACTGTTCCATAACGTCCCGGCCAGGACAGCAGTGCCTGGTGCTGTCGTTCCCTCTCCCTGACTGACAGCCACCACGTGACTTCTTGTCCGAAGCAAGCCCCCCTGTGCAAAGTACACCCCAAGTCCTGCAGCACATTCAGAGCTGCAGTCCTGCTGGCTCACCGGGGCTTCCCGTGGACCTGTCTGCCTGGCCTCCTCTCTGTGACAGGCGGCAGGAACAGCGTGGGGACAGGGCTCCAATTCATGAGTGAAGGCCTCCATGGAGTGTAAACAATTTGGCGAGGCCGGGGCCTGTAGACAGGTGGGTGCGACAGGAGGTGAGCAGATCTTACCCAGCCCACGTGTCGACACCCACACATTCAGCCGTCCTCCCTCCCTGCCTCCTCCCTCCCTCCTTCGCACCCTGCATGGTGAGGCCATGGGGGTGCTCCGGGCCCCTCCCCGCGTGCCATGGAGGCCCAACCCCCAGGCACGTGGCCACCCGTGCGCACAGTGGGGCCCTCCCCAGAGAGCTGCAGGCTGTTGAGTAGGGAGGACCTGACAGTCCAGGGAGGGGTGGGCAGAGGGGAGCAGCGGTCTGCGGCCTGACTGTCCCTGTACCTCTAAGTGGCCCTGGGGCTCACAAACCGAGGGCGAGGGGCGGATGAGGGGCTGGAGAGGTTGTCTCCTGCATCAGGCAGTGCAGCCAGGTGGCGGTGAGAGCACCTGTCACCATTGTCTTCGCGTGGTCTTCAACCATACAGTCCTGCTGGGCCTGCAGAGGCTGCTGCAGGGGGGGGGGGGGGGGGGGGGGCGGGC
>NW_006159879.1:966623-970809 GCF_000334495.1 Tupaia belangeri chinensis
TGCCGGGCCACAGTGGCAGCGGTCAGCCCAGAGCGTTCCTGTCACTAGCCGGGGTTCAGCATCTGTCACGGAGATCAACAAAGAGCCACAGCTGTCGGGTGCTGCGCTGCGGTTCCTGACTGGAACAGTGAGTCTGTGACTCCTGCCTGAGGCTCTGGCTCGGGGCGGGGGGGGGGCGAGGCGGGGAGGGTGCCCCTGGGTGGGGGCGAGGCGGGAAGTGTGCCCCTCTCCCCGCTCTGTGGCTGGAGCCTCCTGGCAGAGGCCACGTCTTCAGCCATGCCCCACTGCACTCAGGCCAGAGCAGGTCCAGGCTGGCTTCCGTCCCCAGAGGATCGCCCACTGTTCCATAACGTCCCGGCCAGGACAGCAGTGCCTGGTGCTGTCGTTCCCTCTCCCTGACTGACAGCCACCACGTGACTTCTTGTCCGAAGCAAGCCCCCCTGTGCAAAGTACACCCCAAGTCCTGCAGCACATTCAGAGCTGCAGTCCTGCTGGCTCACCGGGGCTTCCCGTGGACCTGTCTGCCTGGCCTCCTCTCTGTGACAGGCGGCAGGAACAGCGTGGGGACAGGGCTCCAATTCATGAGTGAAGGCCTCCATGGAGTGTAAACAATTTGGCGAGGCCGGGGCCTGTAGACAGGTGGGTGCGACAGGAGGTGAGCAGATCTTACCCAGCCCACGTGTCGACACCCACACATTCAGCCGTCCTCCCTCCCTGCCTCCTCCCTCCCTCCTTCGCACCCTGCATGGTGAGGCCATGGGGGTGCTCCGGGCCCCTCCCCGCGTGCCATGGAGGCCCAACCCCCAGGCACGTGGCCACCCGTGCGCACAGTGGGGCCCTCCCCAGAGAGCTGCAGGCTGTTGAGTAGGGAGGACCTGACAGTCCAGGGAGGGGTGGGCAGAGGGGAGCAGCGGTCTGCGGCCTGACTGTCCCTGTACCTCTAAGTGGCCCTGGGGCTCACAAACCGAGGGCGAGGGGCGGATGAGGGGCTGGAGAGGTTGTCTCCTGCATCAGGCAGTGCAGCCAGGTGGCGGTGAGAGCACCTGTCACCATTGTCTTCGCGTGGTCTTCAACCATACAGTCCTGCTGGGCCTGCAGAGGCTGCTGCAGGGGAGGGAGGTGGGGGAGGGGCTGCAGGCAGCGGACGTGCTGTCCCGCCTCCTGTCTTGCCGCGGGACAGACTTGTGACAGTTGCCGCTGTTTAGTCATCGTTAAAAATCCTCTGCGTGGGGCTGGGGTCCCCTTGACTTGGGGTCGGCTCTGGCGGGATGAATCGCAGCAGCCCTGGACCTGCTTCAAGGTCGTGTCAAGGTCGCCGCCTCCTCCAGAGCGGGTTCACGCTGTGGTTGCTCCTCTGCGCTGCAGCTCTTCCCAGGAAGGCGGTCCCTGTTGGGATTTGGAGCTGGAAGGCCTTTCTTCCCTCCAGTGGGAGCAGAGTGCAGGCTGCCAGGCCTGGGGCATCCTGTGGGGTCCAGTCGCCCTCACCCTGCGGGCAGGGCAGATCCCCTTTGTGGGGAAGTCCGGGTTCTTTGGTATTCAGGTGGATTTGGCAGCTGTATTGAGACTATTCTGTAGAAAACAATGTTCAATGTGAAAGATAACGGAGAGAGGGCTGGAGCTGGAGACGTTGTTCTCTTCCTGTGCTTTCTAAGATTCCTGTGAAAACAGATCGCAGGCATACCTAACCTCCTGCCTGAAATTGTTATTAGAGATTCTTTCTTTTTTTTTTTTTTTTGGGGAGGTTTTTGCTTATGGGCACGGGGGGTGCCCAGAAACACAGCTTTAAGCCACCGGGTCCGGGACGCGAACCGCGGTTGACTACGTGGGAGTCCAGCGACATAGCCATTACACTTACTGCTGGTTCCCTAGAGGTTCTTTCTTGAGATACAGGGAGAGAGACAGAGGGAGAGGGGGGGAAAGAGGGGGAAGTGAGAGGGAGGCAGCACCCGACAGGTCCTTGGCACCGTGCAGCCCCACCCAGCTCAGCCCTTCTGTGCCAGGGTAACAGGCGTCACGGGAGAGCCCGGAGCCTGCGGGCCTACGTGCTCGGCCTCAGCGTGTCCTGTTTTCTGCGCAGTCACCAGAGGTATTTTCACCCCACACTGTTGGTTTCTACTTTAAGTGGTATAGACACTGTTGTAGTCTGCTTTTCTGTTCCCATACCCGAATATCCCAGACTGGGTAATTTATAGAGAATGAAGGCTTATTTAGCTGATGGTTCTGACGGCCAGGTTGATGGGCCTGTCTAGGACCTTGCCTGGGGTGGGGGTCTCTTCACAGTCAGAAGGATGCCAATGTCTCGGGTGTCTTGTGGTGGGAGCCTCTGTTCCTCCCTCCTTAAAGCCCCTAGGACTCAATCGCAGGGCCCCACTCTAATGGTCTAACCTGGTCCCCATCACCTCCTGACGGCCTCACCTCTTAACGCCATTCTTGGATTAATTTTTTACCCTCCCAATACCGTCACAATAGCAAGCGGCCTTCAACACATGAGTTTTGGGGAAACATTCAACCACAGCATGCACTGTACCCATTAAACTCACACAGCTCTTCTGGCCCATTTTTGGAGGCTTCTGAGTACAAGAATTGCTGTCTCTTTCATGCCATTTTTGCATTTCACTGTCCCAGCAACGTCTTTCTCTCTTTCTTAAATTAAAAAACACTTTACCCCTCCAAGGTAATACATTTGTATTTACACTTTCTGCCCATTGTCTAGTGGTTGTTTCTTGTAACTCACCTTTATAATCCACCAGCCCCTTCAGAGTGTACTGTGAGCACTTCTTTCTCTCTTTCTTAAATTAAAAAAACACTTTACCCCTCCAAGATAATACATTTGTATTTATATTTTCTACCCATTGTTTAGTGATTATTTCTTGTAACTTACCTTTGTAACCCACCAGCCCCTTCAGAGTGTACTGTGAGCACACATAAACCCTGTTCATTATCCCTCTCTGTTTTTTCTAACGCATTTTTTTAATTGCCAGAGGGTGCATGTTTTTACCTGAGAGAGACAGAGATGAGAGAGAGAGAGAGAGAGCAAGCACCCCTCAATGTTGGGTGGTTACATTGAAATCCCTTCTCCATTTTTCCATCCTGTGGGGGTATGGGGCATGTGTATACATATACCCAGCATGTATTCCAAGCCCCTGGGCCAGGATTCGATCTGCAGTTGGCCCTGTGAGAGCCGCCTGTCTTAACGTCTAGGCCTTAAGGCTGGTCCACATAATTGCTGTACTTAATAAATTCTAATACGGAATTGACTGTGTGCCAGGCTTTTTACTTTTATTTTGCTAGTTTGCTATAGGGCATTTGCACTTGCTAGAAAGAGACAGAGAGAAAGAGAGGGAAAATGAGAAAGCACCCCCTAAGGGGATGGCCACCCTGTAACCCCTTTTCCTCCATCGTCTTCTCATGATTCGGGGCATGTATGCATGTGCACCTGGCATGTTTTCAAGCTGCCAGGTCTGGGACTTGAACCATACAGTCAGCCATGTGGGATCCAGCTGCTTTAATCTTCATACTACCTGCTGACCTGCCAGGCTTCTTTGAATGTATTAAGTTTAGTCCTCAAAACAGTCCTATGAGGTCAATATTACTATTATTCTCATTTCCCTGATGGGGAAACTTAAAGCAAAGAGAAGTTAAGTGACTGGCTTAGGGTCACACAGCTATGGGGCGTGGACACAGGGTTGGTTCCAACCCGACGGCCTCGCCGTGCCTCCGGGCTCTCAGCCTCATGCTGCCCCACAGCCCCGCGTGCCAGCCCGTGGTGTGCACTGACTCTGTACACACCTGGAGCTCTGCTCCGTCCTCGTGGTCACTGCGTGTCTGCCGTGCCTCTCACACATTCACAGTGTAGCTTTATTTCAACACAAAGTGTCCTTTGTGCATCCGTGTGATCTCGTCTGCAAAGTGCTCTTGCCTTTCCTTGCTTTTCATTTTTTAGACGGCCTTTACAATCAATTTTACTTTAAAAATCCTATTGGAACTTTGATCAAGTTGCATCAAATTCATAACTTAGTTTGGCAAGAACATACATCTTCCTAACATTGACCTTCTGAAATGGAGCGTACAGTAGCTCTTCATTTGCTCACATCTTTCTCCCAGGTTCTGTGGCTCTGTGGCTTAGTCATTTATGCCTGGCAAGTTTCTTCTAAGATACCCAGTTCGACTATCATGGATGGATTCT
>NW_006159879.1:970828-975867 GCF_000334495.1 Tupaia belangeri chinensis
AATGCCAGCACATAGGAAAACCATTGAATTTTGTATACAATTAATGGAATTTTAAAATGTACTGATTTTAGATTTTTTTTTCCTCTTCAGGTTGTCATTTATTAGGTCATTGGGAAATTCGTGTATTTTTCTGTTTTTCTCTGCAAAAATGCATCATGACTTTCCTGATGACCTAATAGATCAGGTCTGAATAATGTCAGTTTTGCAGATCTCCTTTCTATAATTATATGTGTCTGTGTGTTTATGTGAAAATATTTATATATAGGGACTTTGAAAATTATGTCAAAGTGAAATTAAGTTACAAGTATTTTGGTGCAGAAAATTTTTGCAATCCATGCCTAATTTTTTCATAAGACATGTTTTCCATGAACTCTTTGAAGACTCCTGTAGATGGGTGTGTGTGGTGGCGGGGGAAGGGGGTGTTTTTTTCCCTTTCTTTCTGTTGGGGGGCTGGGAGAATGCTGGCCAAGGCAAGCTGCCTTGTCTCTCTCATGATTTCTGTGAGAAATTCAGTGTTAGGTGCTTATTGTTAAGTATTGTTTTTGACTTTGTGTTTTCAGTAGATGTTTTTAATCATGTTAAGAAAATATTCTTCTTTCCTAGCTTTTTTAAAGTTACATCTTTGGGCATGATCACAGTATTTTTCTCTTGATACGTATTTGCATTGAGTAGATCACTTAATATTAAAAGACTCTTGTTCCTGGATTAAACCTGACCTTGTTTCAGTGAAAGCGCTAATCTTGAATAGACCATTATAATGTATTTCATGGACTCTGATGTTTCATACACAATTTTGGTATTTATATTCATAGAAGACATCTGCTCTGGTTTCCTGTTTACCTCTCTTTGCTTGGGTCTCTAGGATATGCTGGCTCTGGGAAGTGAATCAGGAAGCATGCCATCTTTTTGTATTCTCTGGAAACACTTATCTAGCATGGAAATGATCTGTTCCAGGACAGCCTGAAAACCTAGCCTGTAAAAATGTCTGGGCCTGGAAACTTGTGAGAAATAATTCTTGAACAACATTTTCAATTTTATACATGGATTTCTTTTATTGATTCAGTTACAGTGATTCATTTTTCTGGAGAAGATAAAACATATATTGTCTAGGTATCAACATCGAGAATGAAACATATTTATTGATCTTCCTTGTATAAATCGAGGAAATTGGTATATTTATTTTCTGTTTTCTTCTGGCTCCTGTGTGTTTTATCCCTTATATTGTGTCTAGACTGTTGCTTTTTTACAATAAATTTTTTGATTTTCAAGAATTACACATGACAAGAATTACATGTGACATTGTTATAACAATTACTTAGGTTTGTTCAATTACATGATTTAATGCTCCCTGCCAAACTTTTATTCCATGCTTGCCTCATCTTTGAGAGCTTTTGTCTTTTTTCCTTTATTTTTTGTTGATGGTATAGAGGACATTCCTGAGAAAGACATGTGAATATTGGCTCTGAAACCTTAGCTGGGTATAGAATTTGAGGTCATTACCTTTCCTGTTAACTCTGAAGTTGCTGCCTCATTGTTTTCTAGTACTTAAAGTAATGAAAAGGAAATTGAGGCCAGGCTGACACTCATTTGTTAAAAGAAGCTTATTTTTGCTGACTGAATTTATGTATTACTATTATATTTTCAATGGGGTGTGTGTGCTTGCCAGAAAGAGACAGAGAGAGAAAAAGAGAGAGGGAAGGTGAGAAATCACCCCCAGGGGTGGTGATTGGCCATGCTGCAATCCCTTCTCCTCCATAATCCCTTTAGGATTTTGGGCACACATGCACACATGCCTGGCATATTTTCTTTTCTTTTTATTTTGGAGAGGTTTTTGCTATAGGGCACGTGCACTTGCCAGAAAGAGAGACAGAAAGTGAGAAATCACCCCCCAGGGGGGATGGCCACGTCGCAATCCCTTCTCCTCCATTCTCCTCTCAGGATCCTGGGCACGCACACGCGCCCGGCGTGAGTTTAAGCCGCGGGGTCTGGTACTCAAACCATGGTCAGCTACATGGGAGTCCAGCAACATAGTCATTATGCCAACTGCTGATCCCATGCCTGGCATATTTTCCAAGACACCAGGTCTGGGACTCTTTAGGTAATGACTCTCCATTGCCCGCTCCTTGTAGCTTCTGGTAACTTGTAATTTACTTTCAATTTCATTTTTTAAAATTAAATTAATTTATTTACATTCATTCACTGTATATCATTACAACATACAAAGTGAGATTTTCCATCCAGAGTACAGTGTATATTGGCTCAATCAAGCACATCAACATACATGTTATCATCCAGAAATAATTTTCCATTTCTTGTTTCCTGTATGGTTTGCTTTTTTTGCACATTTCATGTAAATGGAATCATACAATGTATGGCCTTTTGCAGCTGACATTTTTACTTAGCAATGTTTTTAAGCTTCATCCGTGTGTCATTTCTTGATTCCTTTTTATTGCTGATAATGGTCCATTGAGTGGATTCACCGCATCTTGTTTATACATTCATCATCTAATAGACATATTGATTATTTCTGGTTTTTTTTGGCTGTTGTAACTAATGTAATTTTCCTGCAATTTTATCAATACTTGTTATTTTCTGTCTTTTTTTTAAAGTTTTTTTAAAAAATTTTTTAGAGGTTTTTGCTATAGGTTTTTTGCAATAGGGTACATGTGCTCATCCAAGAGAGAGAGAAAGAGGCAGTGAGAGAGAAAGTGACAAACTACCTCCTGGGGGGGATTCCCATGCCAAATTCCTTCTCCATTAACCTCCTGGGATACTGGGCATGCACACATGCACACACACCTAGTGTGATTTTCAAGCCTTCAGGTCTGGGACTTGTACTGTGTTTGGCTATGTGAGAGTCCAGTACCTTAACCATCATGCCATGTGCTGGCCCCAACTCTTTGTCTTTCTAATTTTAGCTATCTTATGACTGTGTAGTTGCATGCAATTATAGTTTTGATTTGCATTTCTTTAATGTCTAGTGATGTTGGGCATCTTTCATATATGTATAGTCCCTGTGTGTATTTTCTTTGGGGGACTATATATTCAATTATTTGCCCTTTTGTTTTTGAGATAAGAGTTCCTTATATATTCTGGATGTGACAGTTTTATAGAATATATGATTTGAAAATAATTTCTCTCATTAAATGGGTTGTCTTTTTACTTTCTTGATGGTGTCCTTTGAGGCACTGAAGTTTTTAATGAAATCCAATATATATATTTTTTTCCTCTCTTTTTACTTACACTCTTGGCATTATATTTAAGAAACCATTACTCAATACAAGAGTGAATTGACACTTTTGTCATTATTAAATGTTCTTCTTTGTCTCTAGTAATGTGTTTTCTCTTACAGTCTATTTCATCTATTATAAGAATAGTCACTCCAGCTCTTTAGGTTATTACTTGCGTTGATCTCTTTTCCCATCCTATTACTTTCAACCTATTTGTGTTTGAATTTAAAGTGTTTCTTACTGACAGCATATAGTGAACTCATGTTTTAAAATTTATTCTGTCAATCTCTGCATTTTTATTGGTTTGTTTAATCCATTTATATTTAATTTAATACTCTATAAGCTAGGATTTATATCTGTCACTGTATTGTTTGTTTTCAATATTTATATCTTTTTTGTTTCTCTATTTGTTCATTACTGCCTCCTTTTGTGTTAAATAGATATTTTATAGTGTATCATTTTAATACCCTTATGTCTTTTACTATATATATATATATTTTTTTTTTTTGGAGAGGTTTTCGCTATAGAACGCATGCGCTCACCAGATAGACAGAGAGAGACATAGAGACAGAAAGTGAGAAATCACCCCCTAGGAGGGATAGTCACACTGCAATCCCTTCTCCTCCATTCTCCTCTTGGGATCTTGGGCACGCACGTACACATGCCCGGCATGAATTTTAAGCCACCGGTTCCGGGACATGAATCGCAGTCAACTATGTGGGAGTCCAGCGACATAGCCATTATGCTAACTGCTGGTTCCCTTTTACTATATTTTTTGAGTTATCATCCTGTTGATTAAAATAATATTTCAGGCTGGCCCTGCAGTGCAGGCACTTTGTAGACTCAGTCTAAATTTTCATGCTTTTTTCTGACTCTTGAAAATTTTATTCTATTAGGTAAAAAAGCATTTTCTCACCTCCTATCATTGCTTTCTCCCTATGCAGCTCACATGTATTGGCTTGTCAGAAAAGTCATGACTCATTTTTGCGTAGAAAACATAGAAATACATCATGGCTTTTCCGATGACCCCATAGAATGCTCTGGGTCGATCCTTTGTGTCTTGACTTTTTCCCTTGTATTTTCTGTATCTTTCTCTTTTTACTTTATGTTTTAAATGTCTTCTCAGGTCTGTCTTGTAGAAAATGAATTCAGTCCTCAGCTCCACAGTATTTCGTTGCTTGGTTTTCCAGAAATTCCCTGGAAACCTTCACTTCGGTATCTGAGTACCCGTGCGCTATGTCGGCTGCACCTCCATGACGCCCTACTCTGGCCGAATGGAGGTAACCTGTGGGATCTCCCTCTGTGAAAAGACTCCACAAGGCCTCCGCCTTCTCGCCTTCTCGACTTCTCGCCTTCTCGACTTCTCCTTCGCTTTCCTCTCCTGGGGAATTGATCTGGGTTTCCAACTCGATGCTGTGGATGTTCTCGAACAGCTGACGGCTCTCGATTGTGCTTGCTATTTCTGAGAGAAAACTCAGTTAAAAGCAGAGGCACTTTCCATGGGTTTCCCCTACACTTTTTAATCCATCTTCCCAGCAGGCCCTGCCCTGGGGTGGGGGCGAAGGGAGTGGGCGAGTCCTGATGCGCCTGTTCTGTTGGGAGGTGGGAGAAGACCCCTTCTTCCTGAGCGCCTGACTCTGCTTTGGATTTGGTCCTGAGGCCGTGCCAGTGACAGCGGCTGTGGCCCACCCTGTCGGTGGGATCCTGGCATGCCTTCCTTCACTGCCCACGTGTCTGCCCAGCTCGCCCAGCTTGCTCTGCCGTGGCACCTGCCACCCTGGGGGAAGGGCCCCCGCTCAGCGCCCGACT
>NW_006159879.1:976183-976909 GCF_000334495.1 Tupaia belangeri chinensis
CCAGCGCCCCCGGCCACTGCTGAGTCCTCCTGCTGGCAGGTGAAGGGCAGAGCGTCCTGCAGGGAGGGCTGGGATGACAGAGGGCGAGTCCCCGTCCCTGTCCCGGTCAGAGCCCGCTGCCTCCAGCAGCTAGCGTGGTTTCTGGAATACCCTCTCCACAGGCCGAAGTGATCACTGTGTGTAACTGTGAAGTGCTTCCCCTGGTCCAGACTCATGTGGGCCTCACGTCTTCCTCTGGATAAAGGGACGGAAATTAGTTAATTATTGTTACAAATTGGCACACGATTCAGGCTTTTGATTTATAACTCCCGATTTTTAACTGGGTCCATTTGAATAAACGTAGTGCTCTCTACCTCCTTATTCGCCGAAGGAAGATTAAAAAGTGAGCTGGAGACTCGGTAGCTTTGTAACAATAGCATAAATGTGGAATAATGAAGTGTAAATGTGCCTAATTACATAAATAATGCATTTGTGTAATTGTCAAGTAAGGGGGTGTGCTAATGAATCAATTATTTTTAATTGTAGGATGCTTGATTGTTTCAGAAATATAATTGATTGTAATCAAGAATCAATTAAATGTTGATAGTAATTATGTTTATCAGGCTTAAATACATGACATCATTATGCCATTACTGCTTCAGGAGACACGGCGAGGTTATCACACGCAGGAGCCGCTCACGTCTACGCCGCCAGCGGCAGCAGCACGGCTGCCCGGGAGGGCGACGG
>NW_006159879.1:977301-978460 GCF_000334495.1 Tupaia belangeri chinensis
CCCCTCCACAAAGCGAGGAAGTGGCTGTGGCCGCTGGCCGCGTGGGCAGCACGGCGCTCGGCAGTGTGGAATCCACCTGGATGCCTGAGCTTGCTTCCCGGCCGGCCTGTCCAGCTGGACGTGGCCAACCCCGCTGGCTGGAAAGACTGCTGAGTGGGTGGGTTGCAGCATGAGATCCTGGTGCTGCTGCTTCTCTCTCTTCGTTAGGAATGAAACCAAGGGCCAGCCAGTGGCCTGGTGGGTAAGGCACTGGGTCCCACATGGCCAATTGCATGGTTCGAGTCCTACACTTGGCAACTTGAAACCACAGCAGGCACGTGTGCATGCATACCCGAGATCCCAAGGGAGAAAGGAGCAGGGATTGCAGCGTGGCCATCTCCCCTGGGGGTGATTTCTCACTGCTTTCTCTCCGCTCTCTGTCCAGTCAGCACATATGCTTTATAGCAACTTTACAACAACAACAACAACAAAAACAAGAAAGAACGAAAGAAAGAAAGAAAAGAAGCAAAAAAATAAATAAACGGAAAGACAAAGTAGCTGCGACCCGTTAGCTCATGGGGCTGGGCTTGGACGGCCTCTCACTCCCAGTCTAACGGCGCTGGCTCGGTCCGGCACTCAGGCACACACATGCGGAGCCGGCCAGGAGCCGCAGCTTTCAGACTCAGGTTTAGGTGAGGCCTCCCTGCCGTGCAGGCTTCTAGGAAGTGAGGAGAGGTGGCTGTCAAGATGCTGTCTCAGCAGGGTGACAAACGCTGCCCGGTGGGGCGGCTCGGGGTGTCCCCGCGGGGTGCGTGGGAGGGTCTAACCTGCCTGAGCAGAGGCAGAGGCTGCAGTGAAGGCCGGGAGCGGGTTGGGCCGGGCAGCGGGCACTGCAGCGGGGTGCCAGCGAGGAGAAGGCTCCCAGCCCAGGGCACGGCCCGGCGCCCAGGCTCAGGCTCCTGCACAGCCCGCGGCCCTCATCTCCTGGGTCTGGCTCGTTCCACCCGGAGCGGGGCTCTCCCTGCCCTCGTGCTGCTGAGACCCCGCTGCCCGCATTACTGTCCTGGCTCCTTCCACCCGGAGCAGTGCTCTCCCTGCCCTCATGCTGCTGAGACCCCGCTGCCCGCATTACTGTCTCGCCCCTCTCCGCGGCCGGCCCTTACTCCCTCTGCCCCACCTA
>NW_006159879.1:978661-987679 GCF_000334495.1 Tupaia belangeri chinensis
GGAATCGCCGGGGCTTCCAGAATCTGGCCCAGGGCTGGGGCTGGTTCCCAGGTGTTCAGCAGCAGTTGACTCCCTGTGTTCCCAGACTACTGAGACGGACTTGTCGGTGCCAGGAACAAACGCTCAGGGTCTGGCCGCGTCAGGCCTCCGGGCAGAACCTGCAGCTGCTGGGCCACAAGAGGCCAAGGGTCTGTGGTCAGAGAACACGGGCGCTGGTGGAGCCCACATTGCTCTGGCTCGGCCCTCTGTGCTCGGCCCTCCCCAGCTTCCTCCTGGTGGACCCTCAGGGTTCTTCTGGGCACCCCAGTGAGACGTCAGGCTTTCAGGGGAGAACATCCATGTAAGTGAACGCATGTACGAGAGCACAGGGCCAGGCCGGGGAAGTGGGCAAGTGGGGTGTCCGCGAAGCAGGCCTCCCAAGCTAATGCTGGTGCTGCTCCTCAACTCTCAAAAACCTTATTCTATAAAAAGAGCTTTCCAAGCCCGAGGCAAGCAGATATCCGCAGGCAGGAGGGACACTCAAAGGCAGGGTGCCCAAGAAGCCTACGGTGTGTGAGGACAGTTCCTGGGGTGGGGCCCTCAGGGCTAATGGGACCCCCGCAGCTGGCTGCAGAGCGTCCTGGGCACACTCGCGTGCTGAATGAGCGGTGTCGGTAGCTGGCTCTGCGGGGACCGGCAGGCATCGGGGGGGGGGCCCCGCCGCGGCTCTCTCGTGTCTCGTCGTCCTTGAGCACACCCACTCTAGGGTGCCCAACTCTGGCCCAGGTCCCACACGTCCCTTAGGGCCATGGCGAGCTTTTTTTTTTTTTTTGGGAGATTTCTGCTATTAGGCATGTGAACTCAATGGAGAGACAGAGAGATAGGAAGTGAGAAATCGTCCACTGGGGGATGGCCGTGCCACAGCCCCTTCTCCATTCTCCTCTCAGGATCTTGGGCACACGTGTACACATGCCTGGTATGAGTTTTAAACCTCCAGGTCTGGGACTTGAACTGCGGTTGACTACGTGGGAGTCCAGCGACGTGACCATTATGCCATCCGCTGGTCACCATGATTAGCTTCTGCAAGTAGAAACATGAGGCAAGGTTTGTTATTTACCATGGAGTTACCGGGTCCCTCCCACAGCCTGGTTAGAGCTGTGCATGACATCGTGTACCAGAGAGCTGCTTCTCACCGCCCAAGTCAACAGGCTGTGGCCATGGGCAGGCAAATGAGTAACTGAGGAACATCAAGACAAGTTGACAGTGATCAAAACGAACAAACCTACCCTCTGATTCTCCCTCCCTCCCTGCATAAACATGGTTAAAATGAGTAAGTCTCTCGGACCTGCCTGTGGCATGGGGGTTCAAGCAGCTGGATCTCACATGGCCCGCTGTGGGCTGAGTCCTGGACCCGGCGTGTTGAGAAACAGGCTGAGTGCATGTGCACGCACACCCGAGTCCTGAAAGGAGGGAGAAATGGACAAGGAGGGGTTGCAGCGGGGCTATTTCCCACAGAGAGGGGGTGTTTTCTCACTTTTCCTCTCTCCTCTCTCTCTCTTCTCTCTCTTCCTCTCCTCTCCTCTTCTCTACTCTCCCACTCTGCTCTCTTCCTCTCCTCTCCTCTCCTCTCCTCTCCTCTCCTCTCCTCTCCTCTCCTCTCCCTCTCCCTCTCCCTCCCTCTCTCTCCAGCGAGCACACACTCCTCTGGAATCTCCCCCCCCTTTTTTAAATGAGTAAATCTCAAGAATCCGATGGTGAATCAAAGAAAGCCAGCTGAACAGTGGTTCCAGCATGATATTAATATAAAGCTCGAAAATATGCAGAGCAGTGCTTCAGATTATGTTTAGTATGATACATATGCAGTAATAAAAGAAATATAAAACAGGTTCAGAATGGTGACACCAAATTCCGGGGTTACCCTGGGGAGGAAGGTTAGGAACACCTACAGATACATACTGGGCTTTCATTTTATCACCGATGTTTAGGGTTTTTAAAAATGCTTGGTGTTCTGTATTTCACTCTGTGCTTTTCTGCATGTTTGGTTTTTCGTGATCGTGTGGCTGAATTTTAACTGGCTGAAGCACGCGAGGCACGGACAGGACAGGCCCCTTTTCCTCCCAGGAGCCTCCCGTAGAGCTGGGCGGCGTCTGCCCTTCCTCTGGCGTCCAGGCTGGGTGCACAGCGCTGCCTCCCTTCCGGCCCAGGTGAGCCCAGGACGCTTCTGCCTGGCCCAGATGGAACCTGCTGCTTGGTTCGGTTCAGTTTCCCTTCCCTGCTCTCGTGTGGCTGGAGTCTGGGGCAGCTGGGTCTTCCTTCAGGCCTCTTCTTGTCTTGTCTCTGGTTTTCTGGAAGGAGGAGGACGAGATGGGAGGCGAGAAGGCTTCCACTGGGCTGAGCCTAGTGGTGCTCGGTGCTCGCCGGCTGGCAGGGTTGGTCGTCGCTGGCCAGCGCGCCCCGGGAAGCGGCTCACCCTGGGCTGCATGTTGGGGTGGCCGCCGTGTGCCCTGCAGTGGAGCTGGTGGCCAGGCTCCCTCACTGTGGCCCATGGCCCATGGTCCATGGCCCTTGGCCGTGCCGCAGCCTCGTCAGGGCGTTCCCTCGGCCCGCGGATGCCCTCCCGGGCCAGGTCTCCTAAAGGCGGCTGCCTGTGGCTGCTGAGCCCAGAGATGGCCCTCGTGTTGATGCCTCGCCCAGGGCAGGGCGGTCACCAGGCTTGGTGCTCATGCCTAAAGCTCTCCACTACACGACACTCGGGTGGAGACTTGGGGAAGGGGGCGAGGCCATGTGTGCAGTGAGCGGCCAGCAGGGGCATGGCACCCACTCACGCGACGGGTTCATAGGACGTGGGGAGACTCCTGCTGGCCCTCGCAGGGGAGACTCCTTGTTGCCCTCCACGGGGGAGACTCCTCCTGGCTCTCCACGGGGGAAACTCCTCCTCGCCCTCCACGGGGGAGACTCCTCCTCGCCCTCCACGGGGGAGACTCCTCCTCGCCCTCATAGGGGAGACTCCTCGCCCTCCGCAGGAAGGGCAGGGCCCAGCCCCTACTCCATGAGTCTCTGTAGGCCTACGTCCTCCCGAAGCGCTGCCTCCTCTCCCTGCAGCCCAGCTGGCTGGGACGAGAGCAACTCGGCGTGATCGCTCCTTTTCAGCCAATTCAGGATTCAAGGCGACAAGTGGGTTCCCATGAACTATCCAGCGACAAGAAGGAAGTGGAGCTGGCTGCAGCCCTCCTGTGTGAGGCGGCTGAGGACATTAGGGCTGGTGTCTGCTCTAGGAATGCTACCCCAGGACGCCCCGAGGCTGCCGAGGACGTGAGCTCCCGTTAGCTGGGATGTGCCGTGGTGGGAGGCTGAGTGGAAGGCCGTGTGATCCCGAGAAGATGGTTTCACTTGTATGCCTCGGGCATAGCATACGTAATTATTTAGAATGTTCCTCTTCTGTCTCCAACTACATGTGATATTATAAAAATAAAAATATTAGACTTTTAAGGTGCTCAGGTGAATAGACTGAATTGTTAGGTAAACACGGTGGGAGTAACCCGAACAGGAATGCGGTCTTAAATGGTACGAGGGTCCCTGTGGTGGCACCACCCACCGTAAGTGGGGACTTCTCTACACAGACACACCCAACTTCGTGGCTTCAGCTGGAGTCGGAGAGCCTTTTCATTATCTCAATTTGAGTCTTGGCTGTCTCCTCAGTCCCCGCGAGCTCTCTCCTCAGTCCCCGTGATCCTCAGTCCCCACGATCCTCAGTCCCTGCGAGCCTCAATCCCCATGAGCCCTCTCCTCTGTCCCTGCCATCCTCAGTCCCCAGGAGCCCTCTCCTCTGTCCCCGCGATCCTCAGTCCCTGCGAGCCCTCTCCTCAGTTCCCCTCTGCGCCTGGATAGCTCCTTGGGAAGCCTGGAGTCTTGCATCCTGCATCCAGTCCGCCTCACTAGAGGATCGTTTCTAGTTCTGCTTTTCCCTTCTCATGCTAGACTATGTGGTGTGCACACGAGAGAGGCAGTCCCCATGAGCCCTCTCCTCTGTCCCCGCGATCCTCAGTCCCTGCGAGCCCTCTCCTCAGTTCCCCTCTGCGCCTGGATAGCTCCTTGGGAAGCCTGGAGTCTTGCATCCTGCATCCAGTCCGCCTCACTAGAGGATCGTTTCTAGTTCTGCTTTTCCCTTCTCATGCTAGACTATGTGGTGTGCACACGAGAGAGGCAGAAAGATAGAGAGCCAGAGCAAGCCATGCCGTGTGGCTGTCAAGTTCAGACAAAAGAGTGCAGCCCGGGAAGGCTCCAGGGAGGTGATACACGGCACCCTTGAGCTGCCCCTCAGGAAACCCCGGGCAGGTGAAACAACCGGTTCCTTGAGCACAGGGCTGTGCCGGCCTCTCTGTCCCAGCATGCTGCCCTGGGAACGGGGCTGCGTCTCGGCCACCCCGTGCTGGCCAAGCAGGTACATCAGCCACGAAATTTCACGGCCTCCTTCATGACCAAGAGTCTCTAGGTTGTGAGTGTGGGGTCGAGTTCCAGGGCTCTCAAGCCAGTTTGACTCCCGCTGTCTCCCAGGTGAACGCCTGCTGGAGTGGGGGTTGGGTTCCGGACTTCCTGCCCCGCCTTTTGGGGCAGGGGATTTTTTTTTTTTTTTCCGGAGAGGTTTTCACTATAGGCTGCGTGCACTCACCAGACAGACAGAGAGAGACATAGAGATAGAAAGCGAGAAATCACCCCCCAGGGGGGATGGTCACGCCTCAATCCCTTCTTCACCATTCTCCTCTTGGGATCTTGGGCACGCACACATGCCCAGCGTGAGTTTTAAGCCACCGGGTCCGGGACGCGAACCACGGTCAACTAGGTGGGAGTCCAGCGACATAGCCATTACGCTAACTGCTGGTTCTCTCTGACCACCATGCATTTCGCCACCACGCATTTCGCCACTGCGGATCTGACCACCGCGTGCACCCTGTTTGTTTCTCCCGTTCGTGCAGATGCCGGGTGGGCGCCGTCTTGGTATCTCACAGCTGGGGCAAGCATCTTCCTTTCCCACGTGTGTTCTGGGGACATTTAGAAGAACTGCATGGGTCAGCAGCTAGCACTGACGTTTGGATCAAAGGGCATGTGGATACTCTTTTCAAAATAAAACACAAAATGACTTGAAGAAGAGCCCCTATGCTATTGATGAGTAAGCACGCTCCGTCCTGAAGCCTGTCCCCTGTTCAGGGCCACCACACTGGCCGTGGTCTCCCTAAGCCCGGGGCTCGGTGTTGTGTGCTTCGTAAATCATTCCCGGTGCATCCCCATGAAGATGTTACGAACGGAAAGACATACCACGAGGAGAGTTTTCACCCTAGATCTAACAAGGCAGCTCCCTCGGGGGCCGGGGAAGGAGGTGGGCTCAGCATGTGCGTCTCGTCCCCGAGGTGACTGGCCCGTGAGCCCCGGGGACCTGCGCCAGGTGCCATGCAGGCGGAGTCTGCCGCGCTGGGAGCGCAGTGGGTAGGCTGGCCCTGGCTGAGGAATCCTGGTCCCCCAGTGGCCTGTAAAGGAGACTCGAGGGCCTGTGAGCAGAGCCGGCCTGCTCTGGAGCCCAAGTGCAACTGGAAAGGTCCGAGGGAGGCATGGCCTCCATGCAGGCGCTTACGGCCAGACCTCTCAAAGGCATTCCCGCAGGTATTTTACTGCCAGAGGGCACACGTACTCACCAGAGAGAGAAAAACTAAGAGCAAGCACTCCCTGTGGGGTGTGGCCACGCTCCACCGTCAGGATGGGGCCACGCTCCACCTCGTTGGAACATGGGGCACATAGGTACGTCCACCTGCATCGTTTTCAAGCCACTGGTCCAGGGTTTGAACCACAGGCAGTCATGTGGACTCCGGTTCCCAAAGCTTAACCACTTTGCTTTGGGGCCAACCCTCAAGAGCGTGTGTGTTTGGGGACACTGAGCTGGGGAGAACGCCGCCTCACGGGCTCCTCCTCCTTGCCTGGGTGTGGACGTGGCGTCGGGGGCAGGGAGCTCGCAGGTGCAGGAAGGGGAGGTGGGGATCCGCGTGTGTGCACAGTGGCCATCCACATCATCTCTTGTCGCACGGCACAAGTGGCCGGGGTTCGGCCTCCGCTCACAGGCGAGAGACTGTGCCTTCTCCCTGGGCAGGCCACCTGCTCCGCAGCCCTCGGAGGTCACTGTTGTCCCTCCTGGCCTGCAGAGTGACCGTAATCCAAAGTGACTGTTCAGGTTTATTCTTCGGCGAGAGCCTCCTCCCCGCCCCCATGCCTGTGTCTGGGGCTCCAGTTACCCGAGGCCTGTCACCGAAGGGCCTCACGGCTTTCCTTTCTGTGCAGAGACAGTCAAGCTTCAGTGAGTGCCCGTGTGGCCGCGACCTCTGTGCCCGCTCACCCACAGGTAAAGGAGCCGAGGTGTGAAGCGCAGGGGTGTGGCCACAGCAGGGGCGCTGCGCCGCCCAGGCCGGGGCTGTGGAGCACCCCTCACCCGGGCCTGTCCACGGGCAGGAGGTTCTGTCCCTACTGTGCGGTCAGCCCCCGTGTGCTGTCCCTGGAGGTCGTCTTTCTTGGCCAGCTTGGAAAGGGCCCTCTCGGGGTTTCCCACCTGTGTCCGGGGCCCCTGAAGTCACGCGGGGGCCCCGTCCCTGGAGTGGCACATCAGCTCTGCCTCCACGGCCAGCTGTGGGGCCCTTCTCCATCTCGCGTTCCTTCTTGTGGGAAAAATCCATCTCGCGTTCCTGCTTGTGGGCACACGCTGACTGCTCTGAACCTGAGGCCTGAGCCTCACAGTCCGAGCTCCCGGCCCTCCTCCCCGACCCCTGCTGCCCGCCGTCCATCTGAAGGCAGCGTCGCTGCCCGGTTCCCAGCCCACGTGGCGCAGCGAGGAGGGCTCGGTGTCTGTGAGTCTCTGCCTGACTCCTGGCTCGTGCCATCTGGCGCGAATACAGTTTGGCACTAACTGCGGTTTAGTCGAGACTCATCCTGGAATTCGCACTTGATTTGCCAGTTAGCCGTGACTTTGGGGTGACCTGCGGTAAAGAGGGACAGCTCCTGGGACCAGCAGGTGGCGTGGCGGTTAAGGTGCTGGATACTCACACATGGCCGACCATAGTTCGAGTCCCGGACCTGGTGGCTTCATTTCTCACGGTCCCTCTCTCTCTCTCCGTGTCTTTCTCTGGTCATATTAAAATAAATGAAGGAATAAATAAAAGTAAAATAAATAATTTACAAAAACAAAGAGGGACTTCTGATTGAGTCCCATATGTGAGAAGCAGAATTGTGAATGGTCCCAATGTGGAACGTCCAGAAGCCCTCAGACTTCACGTCGCTGAGCACTTTGTCTTGTGCTGGAAGGGAGCCTGTGCTCTTTCTAGACAGTCACTTCCCTGGAGAGAGGGAGGTCACGGCAGGGGATTCGGGGAGGTTGGGGGGCCGGCCTCCAGCTGACCTTGCCCAGGTCACCCAAGGTCAGGACGACACTCGGCCCTAACGGGCCTCAGCCTTCTAGTGTGCCCTCCTCTGCGGCGAGCGTGAGCGGAGGCCCGTTCCCGGAAGCATAAGGAGTGCCGGGTCAGGACCCCGGTGTCCCCGCCCGAGCTCGGCCTCAGTCCCTCACTTGTCAACCGGGGGAGTGACTGCGCCGGGGAGGGGGTCCCTACACTGTCCCGCAACCCCAGCCCAGGGTGTGGTGGTCGGCGCACGTGCCACAGCTGGGGAGTGGCCATCTGTGTGTGGGTCCTTGTGGCTCCGAGTGAGTGGTTCTGAAATGAGTGACTCGGGGCCTTCTCTGAGAGAGCGGCATTCTGCCCGTTCTATGGCTCGCAGTGGAGAGGCCCGTGTCTGGTTCACTCACAGAGACGGGGTTATTCCACTCACAGTTTGGGGGCCGAGGCCCAAGGCTGCAGCACGGTGGAGGCGGGAGTGTCTGTGTCCTTGGATCTCTGTCTCCTTCCCACCCCTCACCCACCCTCCAGCCCAGTCACGGGGCCCCCCCCCAGGTGACCTCAACCCCAGCCTCCGGCTGGCTGCACCAACCAACATCATAGCTGGACTGCAGCCTCGTCACAGCCGGGCCTCGATGTGTTCTCGGGGACGAGCTATAGCAGGTGGGGAAGGGCCACTCCAGGACAGCTGGTCGGGACTGAGAATGACACTCTCAGGGACACTTCCTCAGCTGGGGCGGGGGCTGGGGGAGGTCGGGACACTGCTCTGATGGAGGGGAGCACCATGCGCTGCTGGTGCAGGGGACCGTGCGGCTCAGGGCCTCCCGGGAGCGGGCAGCAGCTCTGGCCTCGGCAGGCTCCGGTGCTCTGAGGAGCAGGTGCTCATGCAGAACCCCTTCCCAGCTTCCCTGAGCACCTGCTGTGCTCAGGGCCTGCGGCAGGTGCAGGGCGCCTGAGGGCCAGAACGGGCCGAGCAGACCTGCAGAAGTGTGCAAACGGGTCAGAACTCCGGATGGTGAGTAGCAACGACGTCGTGGCAGGAGAGGCGGCCAGGGGGGCCGACAGGCAGGTGCCTCTCCTAGAAGGGGCCCAGCCTGCAGCCTGGGGTGGGTCGTGTCGCACGGCTTGTGCTCACCCCGAGGAGAAGCCGCCTGTGCTCAGGGGGAGCGTGGACGCTGCGGGCTCCCTCCTCCTGCAGGCCGGAACATTGTGCCAGCACCCACAGCAGCATGGCCTCCTTCACCCGACGGCACAGAGGGTAACTCCGGTGTTGGCAGCTGTGAGACCTGGACACTGGCCCCTGTACTGAGGGGTCTTCTGCAGGGCCCAGCCCCTTCACGCCCCCAGAAGTGACCCTGCAGGTGGCCTGACCGCCTGCTCCTCTGGGTGTTGGGAATCCCGGCTGCTATGCAGGGATAGACTGGCTCCCTGCTGTTGAGGGGCCTGGAGTCTGGAGCTCCCTTGGCTGAGCCCAGGATGGTGGTGGGGGGTGAGGGTGTGTGTGGTCAGTACAGCCCTTTGAGCTCGAAAGGCCTGACCTTGTCCCTTCCCACGTAGCCTGCCCAGGCCTCCTGCCCGGGCCTCCTGCCTGTCTTGGCTTGGCCCCGGCCCC
>NW_006159879.1:988558-996339 GCF_000334495.1 Tupaia belangeri chinensis
CAGTTTGTCTCCCCTTTCAGCCTCGGCAGAATCATCCGTGTGGCAGGCCAGATTAATTCTGCGGTGGGGACAGCCAACCTGGTGGCCTGTAGACCCGGGAGCGCCCTGCTGCCCACCCGGAGAGGACAGCCACGCCTTTGCTCTGTCGTGGAGGGTGGAGCAGGCCACTTTCAGCGTGCCTGTCTGGGTGTCGGCATTGATGAGATTTTGCTTTTTCTTTGAGAAGGTGTTCGGAGTGACTGGAGCTCTCTGAGTTACACAATAATTAAAAACGCGAAGTGCAGCAGGCTCCCCCGGCAGTGTTTCTGGGCCCTAGGCCGGGGATCGATCTCACAGTGACGGGGCTTTGCTGTGAGTGTCTGGGCTTTGCTGTGAGTGTCTGGGGTCACCAGGAGTCGCAGTCAATACTCCCCTCGGCTGCACCCTGCAGAGCGGCGCTGGGTTCCGCCAGCCCGGAGCCTTCCCCGCGGACTGCGATCCTATTACCCTGAGCCGTGGTTACCGTCGTCAATAATAATGTCGTCCATCAGCTTTTATGTCCCTGTGTCTCAGAACCTTCTGCTTCGAGAAGGTCGTAGGATTTCTTAATAGAAAAAGACCTCGGGATACCTTTCAGTGGAATCTCAGTATACTCAGCGTTTTAAAAGCCAGAGCTTGTAGGGGAAGGATAGAAATGATGAGGAATTCATTCATGACCCTCTCTCACAGTCTCTCCCTCCTTCCCTCTTCCCTCTTCCCTCTTCCCTCGCTCTCTCCTCCCCCCCCTTTCTTCCTAAATACTTTCAAGGGAAATACTTTGCATTTTAAAACAGATCTATTATTACTTTATTTTGGCTAATTCCAGAAAGGATTCAAGATCGCTCACCGTACTGCATCACACGGGGCTCCCAGTCGTCCGTAACAGACGGGCCCCAGGAGGAGCGGGGCTCTCGGGCACTGGGGAGTCAGTGGCTAACCTGGTCTGTTTCGGGCACTGGGGAGTCACGGCTAAACTGGTCGGTTTTGCTCAGAGCACACGGAGAGCCCGATGAGAGTGAAGGAGAGAAATGCGGTGGAGAAAGAGGTGGAGCTAGAGCCCCAGGAGAGAGAGGGCACACCCCGGGCCTCACCGTCCAGCTCACTCCGTGGTCTGCAGGGACACCCGCTTGTCAGGGATGCGGTTCTTACGCTACAGACACGGCCAGCCCAGTGGCACCATGGTGACACGCTGCTCAAGATGCTGATGCTGGGGGAGACTGGGTTCAGTTCTCTGGTTGACCTGTGTCCACGGGGCACTGCCCATAGTCCGGCTGGAGAGGCCGTGGGCAGGACATGGCGTGAGGCCCTGGTGAGGGTGCTTGTCTCTGTCCCTCTCTGTCTCGTATGCTGACGCAGGACACAAGCACCTCTGAAAGAATCGTGGACATTGTTAACACGAGGGGAGGCCTTTGGCCGTGGGGACTGGCTGGACACGGAGCACAGAGGGAGAGGGAAACCGCATCCCCTATGCTCGCTCATGCCGAGGTCTCGGTGTGCAGCCGCGCCCGCCACCCCTCTGCCGCCTGGGCTGCCGCATGTGGGCTGTGCCCCCGGAGGACAGCCCTGCAGCTGTAGCCTGACCTGCCGGCCTCCCAGGGCCTCTGTGCCGACTCGCTGTCACGCGTGTTCCGAGACAGACGGTTGTTACATGGCCCTTGGCGAACCAGCCCTAACCGAACGCTCGGTCTGCCAGGCAGGAGGCCATGGCTGTATGGACGTTATCTCATAGGGTCCTCTCGGTTTTCCAGGGTGGTGTGAAGATTATGCCCACTTTTGGGGAGCGAATAAGTAAAGAACAGCTAAGTGATTGCCCCGAGGCTCAGGGGTGTTTGGAGCCTGGCCCTGGCTCAGAGGGGCGAGGGCCGAAGCCAGGCTGCTTCCAGCCCACATGAGCACCGGGCGCACACTCTCCTGGCACCTCCGAATGTTCTGTGTAAGGGATCTCCTGACCATGCAGGTCTTGACAGGAGTAACAGGACCCAGGGTCACCCGCACGTGCGCAGCCCCACGAGTGAACCCGAGCTTGCTACTGCTCCGGCTTGTGTGTGTGTGTGTGTGTGTGGGGCGGGCATGGCCGCGCATCAGCTGGGGCAGCAGCGTCCTCAAAGTAGCCTTGGGAGTGGACAGGCCTCAGCTTGCCAGGTCGGAGGGGCCACGTGTGAGCACGGGTTCACTGACCTCCCAGAGGAGGCAGAGACAGTGGGCTTCTGAAAGGGGAGAGCGCCTTACCCTGTCGGCCAGCCTCGCCTCGCGGTGGGGCTGGCGGGGGGCGTTGAGAGTCTGTGAGGGACGCGTGTGAACGCGTAGGGTGACAGCAGCTGCGGCCTTTCGAAAACCCGGGGGCCGTAGGCTCGGGAGGAAAGGTTGCTTTTCCTGGGTTGTGGTCCGCTCTAAGGACTTTGCCTTGTCTTTGCGGTCTCGCGATTTACAAAGCATGCCCTGATTACTTTGGTGCCTTGACCCCTGGGCACCTAAATACTGTCCGTCTCTGGAGTCTCTGCTCTGAGCTTCCAGGGGAACAGCAGAGTGACAGGAGCAGTGGGTCGGGGCAGGAAGGAGCGCCGAGGTGCCCTGGAGAGCACGGCCGTAGGAGTGTCCCGGGCACCACTGATGGGCTGGACAGGCACCGGCCACTCCCCCGTCACCTCACTGCTGCTCTGAGTCGTTAATTCTGGTGACAGGCAGTAACGACTGGGCGAAGGACACGCACTTTGTGCAAACACCACCACCACGGTCTCCAGAGCCCTTTTATTTCTTTAATTTTAGTTTAATTCTTTACTTTTTTAGGTTTTTGCCATAGGGTGAGTGTGCTCATTGGACAGAGAGAGACTGAGAAGGAAAGTGAGAAATCACCCTCCCAGAGGGCATGGCCACGCCACAGGCCCTCTGCATTCTCCTGAGACTCTGGGCACACACACGCACACACACGTGCCCCAGATCCTGAGACTTTGGGCACACACACACACACACACACACACACACGTGCCCCAGATCCTGAGACTTCAGGCACACATGCACACATATGTGCCCCAGATCCTGAGATTTGGAACATGCACGCATGCACAGGTGCCCGGAGTATGTTTTGAGCCTCTGGGGCTGGCCTCGAGTCGCAGGTAGCCATGTAGGGTCCAGCTCCCTGAAACACTCAGCCCAGGCTGGCCCTCATCATGGCGTTCTTGGTGAGTTTATTTATTTACTGAAGAAGAAAGGGCGACAGGCCAATGGACTCCCAATGGAGTCTTCACGCCAAGCTCTTCCCCAGCTGTCCCAGGCCACGGTGCACATGTGCTCGCCCGGCTGTCCAGGGGTGCCTTGGGGACAAAGCCTGGACCTTCCTCGGGACCCAGCCCTGTGGAGCCTGCGTCGGAGCTGCACCTGCTCTGGCCCTGGGCGTGCCTGGATTTCGCTTCCCTGGTGATGAGTGAGGCCGAGAGGAGGGCTTACCGGCGTGTGTATGCCTTCTCCCGAGACGTGTCTGCTCGTGTCCTTCACTCGCTTTCCAAACCCGAGTTTGGGCGGTTGCCATTGGCCGGGGGGCTCTTTGTGTGCTCTGGGCCAGCGCTGTTGATTACGGACACTCCAGACTGGCACCGAGGGCCTGCTTCTAGTGGAGCACTTCCATTAAGCAGCTGCGTTACCTGAGTGGGAGCCATCGTGACCCTCGGACGGTCAGCAGCGTGTGAAGACCGTGGTGACGCGGCTGCAGGGTGCGGTGCAGGAGGGTGGGCGGTGGCACGCATTCCATGACAGTTTTCTGGCCCCGATGTCTGAGGTGCCGAGGGCGAGCAGGGCATGAGGCTGCCCTCCTGGGCACCTTCCCGCCTTCGTCGCTCGTGCCGCCATCCCTCTGGCAGCTCTCAGAACGCTGTCTTGTCTTCTTGGCCACAGCATGCCACGCAGCCCACACCCTTCTCAGCCTGCTGAGTTTATGGTTCATTTTGGCATTTTCCCCAGGCTGGCAAGGGCCTGGGGAGAGAAACCCCCCCTTCGGGATCCCTTCCCCAGCTTTGAAGGGGACCAGGCCACACGCAGGAAGCGGGTGCACTTGGCCATGGGTCTGGTTTGACCCCAGCAGCTCGGTGTTTCCTCACGGTGCCTTCTTTAGCCGACACCTGCTGGGGTTACTGGGGGCTACCCTGGGGGCCGAGTAACCCCCACGCCTCCTGGGCTCAACGCGCTTGTGCCGAGAGGGAGGCAGAGGTTAATGCAGAGGCCAAGGAGGTGCCATGAGAGAGTGTGGCACAAGCTAAACAAGCCGCACTCTGGGCACGCAGTCGGCGTCATCCATGAGCGGTCCCTGGTTCGCGGAAAGGCTCCTCTGGGAGCCATCCAGGCAGTGACAAGGCAGTCACCCCGCGGTCATGGCACTGCAGCTGGTGGCACCACCTTGGCCCGGGGGACGTGTCTCTCCAGCGTCCAGCCCAGAAATCCCAGTCCCAGGACGTGTGTGACACCGTCAGCGTGGCGGAGGAGGGGTCAACCTGTGCTCCACTCAGCAGGTCTGGGCTGCTCTAGGCGATGGCGCCTCCCAGCCCTGGGGTTCAGGGTGGTCTCAATTGCGCCGTCAGCCACGCCCACCTGCTCTGGGTCTTAGCGGCCGTCAGCCCTGTGCACGGGGATGCTTGCTGGGGAAAAGCCCCCTTCCTTTCCGGGCACATTCTGAGAAGGCTTCCCACAAGCTGTTCTCTCCCGGGGGTGCTGGGTGCTCTTGTCATTAAACAGACTTGGAGGTGCTTCCCCCCAGCCGTGCCCCCCAGCTGCATGAGCCCCTTGACCTAGTGGGGTTGGGTGGCGGAGGGACACGTTGCCTTGACAGTTGGAACTGCCTTGTGGGCCACCCAGGCAGGGCTGATGGTGCGGCCTTGCACCAACAAGGGCAGGGAGCCGGTGTGCAGGCCCCAGCCAGCGGCCTGTGTGGTTTTCAGAGCTGGGTGCAGGGCCGCCTACTCCACCAATGCCCTGAACCCAACAGCTCCATTAGGCAGACGGGGAAGCTGAGGCCACGCGTGGCTCAGAAGGGAGGCTGTCATAGAGTGTGCTGCGTCGTGGCCGGTCCCGCCGCCGGGGCCGTTCCCGGCCAGCCTGCACAGTCGGCGCTAACCAGGGCTCTCGGAGCAGGCGCTCAGCACGGCAGAAGGATGAGGCCAGTTATCCGTGGCCAGACAGGTCAGGACAGGTGAGCCAGGTCTTGGCCACGCTGGGGCCACGCCGCAGCCACTCTCCCACGCGCTGTGGGCCCCGCCGCACCTCTTCTGTCATTTCTGGCGTCGGTGCACTCAGCTCGCGGGGCCTTGTGGGGGAAACGGGGCAATGTCGGGGCCTCTGGGCTGAATGTCAGGTGTCAGGTTAAGGGTGGGGGGTGCTGGGCCGCCTGGTGGTGACAGGTGCCATGGAAGGCTGATTGCTGGAGCCCTGCCTGTGCCCCTGGAAGGGCAGGAGAGGTGGCCAGGGTCCTGCTGAGCTCAGAAACTCAGTTCTCAGGACAGGAGGTGCCTGGCAACTGGGTGGACTTCATGGATAGCGCTCTGTCCTGGGGTGATGGTGTGAGTGAAGGCGGCCCGTCCAGATGCCGGGGAGTCCTGGGCATGGCGGGGTGGTGACTGGCTCTCCTGGCCGGTGTGAGGCGCTGGGTGGTCCAGAGTGAGATCAGGAAAGAGCCAGGCTGGGCCCAGCCAGAAGAAATCCCCGGCTCTAAACATGAGCATCTGAACCAGGGTCCGCCTCGCCATCCCTCTCCACACAATGGGAGGTACCCGGGATCACGCACCCCCCGGTCTGGTGCTCCACGGTGGCCTGCGCTCTGCACAGCCCCTGGGTGCCCGCTTGTCCTGGCATGGCAGAGCTGGCTAGGGGCAGCCCCGTGTGTGCCCAGGCAGCGGGAATAGGGTTGGCGTCTGCGCCTCCCTCTTGCTGGTGTGCCACCTCCATTCACTTCGGTGACATCCCGGGTCACTGCCTGGAGCACTCGCCCTGGGAAAGCCCTAGTTCGCACCTGATCGTGCCTGGTCAGGGCTCTCCTAGAGAGAGGACTGAGCTTGGCTGCAGGCACAGCCTCCGGCTGGGTGTGGCATCCCACTCAGCCCCTCAGCCGCGGGGCCTTCTCAGGGACGTTGACTTTGTGGTTCGAGACTCCACCCTGAGCGGGTTCTTGTGGGTCCTGCTGCTGGGTCAGCAGCAGGACAGAGGCGCTCCAGGAGGCAGGGCTGGGGCTGACGGTGGGGCTGTGCAGTGCGGTCCCCAGCTGCCATCGCAGAGCACATGGGGCTATGACTCCCTGAGGGACGGGTCACAGGCAGCACGCCGTCCTGACCTGCCCAGGCGCACAGGCGGTGGGAGGCAAGGCACGTGCCCTGCACTTCTGTGCTGCCGTGGGGCATCTGCAGAGAGGAGGGTTATCCGTCTGCCAGCCTGTCCACCGGGAGATGAGGACGTGGGGGCTCTGGGATCCTGACGGTTGTCCTCAGTGATGACAGCCGGGGCCGGCCCAGGCCTCTTGCTGGGCAGCCGGATCATGTCAGAGCCTGGCAGAAGGATGGCAAAGCACGGCTCTCCAGAGCCGGGGCCGATGTTGTCCGCTCTGGGGCGAGTTCACATGTGTTGTCTGGTGCGAGCCGCGCTGTAGGAGGGTGGATGGCTCAAGAGGTGTGCTTGGTCCCATGATCACTTCCACGGCCGACCCCAGGTGCTTCGTGCCCTCCCGGCTGTGCCGTGCACAGCTTCGCAGTTCCCTTCGCAGTGGTCCTACGGCACAGGTGTAGGTATGCCCGCTGCTGTGGGGGAAGCTGAGGCCCAGAGGGTTGAGCAGCTTGGGCAAGTCAGCCAGGGTTGCTCCGCCAGGTCTGGAGCGAGGGCTGCAGCTCTCCGGTCTCATGCCTCCCACGGCATCGCCTCTTGCTGACACATTGTCACGTATTTGCGCTCCTTGCTCAGGATCCGTGTGCCCAAACGGCCCAGTCGCAATGTGGAAATGGCGGGGACAACGCTTCTGCCCTGCACACCTTACAGCGTCCAGCAGCCCTCCCGGTCCACAGCTCCACGCAGCACACCGGCCCGCGGTGGATCTGGAACGCAGGGCTGATGGCTGGGCCTGAGCTGGGCTCGCGCGGACAGGGCCCTCGAATGACTGCCTGGATAAGGCGTGCCGTGCACACACTAGTGTCGCACTAACCGAGACGTCTGCAGTGTGCGGAGGGCGTGCACGGTTACACGCACACACGCACCCTGTTACGTGGAGGGCGTGAGCACTGGTGGGTTTGGTATCTTGGCGGGCCCGGGCACCGATAATCCAGGACAGCCTGTGGGATAACTAGATAGGGTAGCCCTGTGTGCGGGGTAACTGGATAGGGTAGCCCTGTGTGTGGGGTAACTGGATAGGGTAGCCCTGTGTGCGGGGTAACTAGATATATGGTGGCCCTGTGTGTGGGGTAACTGGATAGGCTAGCCCTGTGTGCGGGGTAACTGGATAGGGTAGCCCTGTGTGTGGGGTAACTAGATAGGGTAGCCCTGTGTGGGGTAACTGGATAGGGTAGCCCTGTGTGTGGGGTAACTGGATAGGGTAGCCCTGTGTGCGGGGTAACTGGATAGGGTAGCCCTGTGTGCGGGGTAACTGGATAGGGTAGCCCTGTGTGCGGGGTAACTGGATAGGGTAGCCCTGTGTGCGGGGTAACTGGATAGGGTAGCCCTGTGTGTGGGGTAACTAGGTAGGGTAGCCCTGTGCGGGGTAACTGGATAGGGCAGCCCTGTGTGCGGCGTAACTAGGTAGG
>NW_006159879.1:998454-1011735 GCF_000334495.1 Tupaia belangeri chinensis
GCCCTGTGTGTGGGTTAACTGGATAGGGTAGCCCTGTGTGTGGGGTAACTGGATAGGGTAGCCCTGTGTGTGGGGTAACTAGGTAGGGTAGCCCTGTGTGCGGGGTAACTAGGTTGGGCAGCCCTGTGTGCGGGGTAACTAGATAGGGTAGCCCTGTGTGCGGGGTAACTAGATAGGGTAACCCTGTGGGCTTTCATTAGAGCCCCTCCACAAGGCTGTCCATGTCTCGGAGACTTGACGCCCAGATGCAAAGCTAACTTCCCCACGGTCACGGGCCTGCCCGGGACACACGTCCGTCAGGCTGTCTGCTCCTCAGCCGTGGCTGGTTGGGACAGTGTGGCTGTGCGGCCGAGCGTCCAGGCATCTCCGCCAGTCGCAAGGAAGCCCGCCTGAGGGACGGCTACGCACGGCCTCTGCCCCTGGATTGCAGGCGAAGAAGGCCCAGAGTCTCCCAGCCTTGCCCAGGGCTGCGGGCGGCCATCATGGTGGGGCCCACGGGTGTCCTTGGGCAGCATCCTGGCCCAAGCACTGGCCGCAGGCGTGGACAGACAGACCTGCTCAGTGTCCCCAGCCACAAGCCCTTGGCAGGCTGAGGCGCCCCAACTGCGCCATCAGAGGCATGAGCAGACGCCTGAGCGACTCTCCTCTGAGCGCAGCACTTTAAAGAAATAGGGGATACATTTTTTTAAAAAAAGGCTAATTTTTGATTTGACAATTTCCTTAGATACTTTATTTACTTTAAAAATTGTTTCCAAGGTCCCCTGGAAAGA
Source organism: Tupaia belangeri chinensis (assembly GCF_000334495.1). Lineage (NCBI taxonomy): Eukaryota > Metazoa > Chordata > Mammalia > Scandentia > Tupaiidae > Tupaia > Tupaia belangeri. Next base: position 999,225 of record NW_006159879.1, read on the forward strand.
TGATGCCTTAAGTGAAAAATAGCTTGTGTCTGGAGCAATTATGCTCAGAATTAACTACTGGACAAGTTTGGGTTAAATAAAGAAGTCTTGAAAAAATGTGCATTTCTCCTAGCAGTTGCCACCCCTCTTACTGCATCAGCAGGAGTCACCACTGGGTCCGCTCCTCTTCCAGGAGCTGTCCGCTACTTCTCTGTCCCTCTGCCTTCTGGGGGTTTCATGACGTAGGACGCTTTGCCCACCAAGAGCAGACACGAGCCCGGGGAGGGTGGCAGGGGAGGCCCGGGTGCGCACGGGGCCGTGCCCAGGGGAGACCACCTCTCTGGGCTAGTCTTCAGGGGAGGCCTGGTGGCCCACGGGGCCGTGCCCAGGGGAGACCACCTCTCTGGGCTAGTCTTCTGGGGAGGCCCGGGGGCCCACGGGATGCGGGGGCCGTGCCCAGGGGAGACCACCTCTCTGGGCTAGTCTTCAGGGGAGACCTGGGAGTGCACGGGGCCGTGCCCAGGGGAGACCACCTCTCTGGGCTAGTCTTCAGGGGAGACCTGGGAGTGCACGGGGCCGTGCCCAGGGGAGACCACCTCTCTGGGCTAGTTCTTTAGGGGAGGCCTGGGGGTGCATGGAGCCGTGCCCAGGGGAGACCACCTCTCTGGGCTAGTCTTCAGGGGAGGCCTGGGGCGCACAGGGCTGTGCCCAGGGAAGACCACTTCTCTGGTCTAGTGTTCAGGGGAGGCCTGGGGGCACACAGGGCCGTGCCCAGGGGAGACCACCTTTCTGGGCTAGTTCTTTAGGGAACAACAAAAGCCAATAAAATGACTTTCAGCCTTCCCTTTTAAAAAAAGTTTATTTATTTACTTCTTCTATGAGTGAGGGAGACAGACAGTGAGAGCAAGAGATGGGGAGCAGGGCCCCAGCACCGTCCCGATGCCGTGATCTGCCCTGGCCTTGGCCAGCCCCGGTCAGGGCACACGCATGCTCTACACTCGGGGGTCTCTGCACACAGACCTGGAGCCTGCCCGTGTGTCCGCTTTGTGGAGTGCTGGGCTTTACCTCTGTGCCACTGTCTGTGCCACTGTCTGCCCCTTTCCTTGACTGGGGACGATAAAAAGGTGTATTCTATACACTCATAACACATACATGTACACCTGTGTTCACGTGCATTTATCGAGCAGGGCCGTGTAAAGGAGCTGTATCACATACACGTGCCCCGTGTGCCCAGTCACTCTTCCTCAGGTTGACCCTGTCCCCACAAGGACCCTGGGCACGGGCACCCCATCTCAGACTGTCCACGTGTACACGCCCACCTCTCCCTCCCAATTTCTTTTGAATACATTAGTTTATTTCCTGAAAGATGAAGTGAGGAGAAGATTTTTCTCCCCTGTCTGATGCTGAAAAGGATGTGGGCGGGCTGGCCAGTGGCATGGTGGGTAGGTGGCTCGATCCTACCGAGCCAGCTGCATGGTTCACGTCCCAGACTCGGCAGCTTGGAAAACTCACCAGGTGCGTGTGTGCCCAAACTCCCAAATGGAGGGAGAGCTGGAGGAGAAGGGCCTGTGCTATGCCCATGCCCCATGGGGGGGCTGTCTCACTTTCTCTGTCTCTCCCTCTCTCTCTGTCTCTCTCAGGGAAGTGCACATCCCCCCACCCCCGGCAAATTTTAAAACCAAAACAAGCACCAAACAGAAGAACATAGGAGACCCATGTCATGTGTGCCATCGGTGCCCTTCAGCTGCCGGCCTATCTCTTTGACCCACTGAGTGCTTCAGAAAGTACACGTCCACCCTCAGCCTGATCGGAGGGTGCTGCAAGTCGCTCACAGAAAATAGCTGTGCCACCTTGACGCTCACTGTCGCTCCCTTCTGTAGCCCCTGCCCCAGCACCAAAAGGCTGCCCCAGGCCCCGCAGTGTCCGGGACCCCAGCCCCACAGTGTTCAGGACCCTGACCCTACAGTGTTTAGGTCCCTGGTCCTGCAGTGTTCAGGACCCCAGCTCTGCAGTGTCCAGGACCCCGGCCTCACAGTGTTCAGGACCCCAGCCCAGCAGTGTTTGGGACCTCGACCCTGCAGTGTCCAGGACCCCGGCCCCACCCATAGTGTTCAGGACCCCAACCCCGCAGTGTTCAGGACCCCAGCTCAGGATCCTGGCCCCGCAGTGTTCAGGACCCCGGCTCAGGATCCTGGCCCCACAGTGTTCAGGAGGCCTGGCAGGCTCATAGCAGATGAAGGGGCACCATCTACAGAGGGCGGGCCGGAGCTGTGGCATCAGGGCTGAGTCCCTGTCCTCCAGCCTCACATCCACGCTGGATGCAGGGCTAGGGTGAGGGCAGATGGGACCTTGGGACTGGCCCCCTCGGCAGCCCTTCCCGTGGGTAGGCCAGGGCTCCTCGGGCTGAGAGGTCTCTCACATGTCATGCTCCACGACCAGGCCCTCTCTGCACATGTAGGGACTCGGATTAGAATTCACATTAGACCTGTCAGTGGGCAGACACTCAGTCCCCCGCAGGTCTAGAGCTACTGTAACCTCACTGGGCTCTGTGCCTGGGAGGCCGACCCAGCCATGACACCAGCACAGAGGTGAGTCGAAGAGAGGGGGTCCACACATGCGCTCCCTGCTCCACCTTCCCTGGCCCCTCCAGCCTAGAGACCCCTGCTGCTAGGCCCTGGGTGCCCTGTCTTCCTAACCCTGTCCACACCATTGTAAATCATGTCTTTAATCAACTCCTTTAAGTCACCCTAGACGGCCGCTCCTGCCTGGCCGAGATCCTGAGGGGACAGGAACGATGTTCTGGTGCCGTAACTGCTGTCGCTGTTATTAATCTTTGTGTTCTCTGCTGCCTTGCTGGCCACGCCAGACTTTCTCCTTCCCTCTGGGTGCCGAGCCACGCTGCCAGTGTGAGGACAGGCCAGGAGCTGTTGGTAACATGAAGAAGTCAGGCCGGCCCTGGACTACAAGGGCTTGCCACGCAGGACGGGGAGGGGCTCAGTGTTCAGCTTGTATGCACCTGCTGGTGCCCGCATGGATAGCTTGGTGCAGTGCTCCTAACTGGCCTCCCAGTCTCCTGCCTCTCTGGGTCCTGAGCCTCTCTGAGTTGGGCGTTACCCTCTGTGCCCTCCCGGTTTCTGGAGATAAGCTTGGCTCCTGAATTTGGACCTGGGACACGTCTGTTGAATGAAGGCTCAGGGTTAAACAGTGGCCAACACCGAATTGAAGCCTTTTCAGAGCCAGGGTAGACCCTACAAGGACATCCTGAGATGCTGCAACAGTTCGCTCTCCGTAGGGCAGGGCGACATGCTTGTGTAGACAAGGCGTGGGCTGGCCTTCTCGGATGGCCAGAATGCCATTGCCCTCTCTGAAACCAGCACTCTGGCACACACTGTGACCATGTAGAAGTGACAGAGTGAGGCACTAACTCCTGCCTCCTAGCATTCCATGGCGACCTGCCACTAAAAACAGAAGGCTGTCAAATATGTGGGATTTTCCAAGTGCGTGTCATATCTGTCAAGCCGTGTGCTGAGAAAGGGAAACGTGGCCTGTTAGCGGACAGTGAGGGGAGGCGGCTGAGTGAAGTGCCACGAAGGCGCTCCTGTTGTTTGTGATCACGCGTACTGTGATTTACATTCGCCGTTTCAGATACTCCAGATCTATGTATGATTATCGCTAACAATAATTCACCGTGTTCAAAATCAAAAAGCTTGTCATTTCTTATCTTTCAGGCCCCGCATCTTTAATTTGGGATTGCTGGTGAATCGCTCTGCTGGGATGATGTACTTGAACTTGTTCTATCTTTTCCATTGGGTGTGGAAATGATGAGCGTTTTTAATTCCATGCTCATTAATTAGTGGGATTTCACTGCTAGGGATAAAAGAAGGCCGTGTGTGTACATTCTTTTGTAGAAATATGTCAACATTTTAAGAACTAGAGTTACTTGAAAGAGAATTCAGAAAAGTAGAACAAGGGCCAAGAAATATAGAGTAGGAAAATGGCACGATATCATCCTAGTCATCACCATCACCACGATGGTCATCACCAACAGCACTGCTATGCTCACCATCACCATTGCCACCATGGTCCTCATCACCATTACCACCATCACCATCATCACCATCATCATCACTACCATCCTCCCCATCACTATCATTATCACCGTAACTATCATAAACATCACCATCGACATCCCCACCATTTTCACCATCACCATCATCACCATCATCATCACTACCATCCTCCCCATCACTATCATTATCACCGTAACTATCATAAACATCACCATCGACATCCCCACCATTTTCACCATCACCATCATCACCATCATCATCACTACCATCCTCCCCATCACTATCATTATCACCGTAACTATCATAAACATCACCATCGACATCCCCACCATTTTCACCATCACCATCATCACCATCATCATCACTACCATCCTCCCCATCACTATCATTATCACCGTAACTATCATAAACATCACCATCGACATCCCCACCATTTTCACCATCACCATCATCACCATCATCATCACTACCATCCTCCCCATCACTATCATTATCACCGTAACTATCATAAACATCACCATCGACATCCCCACCATTTTCACCATCACCATCATCACCATCATCATCACTACCATCCTCCCCATCACTATCATTATCACCGTAACTATCATAAACATCACCATCGACATCCCCACCATTTTCACCATCACCATCATCACCATCATCATCACTACCATCCTCCCCATCACTATCATTATCACCGTAACTATCATAAACATCACCATCGACATCCCCACCATTTTCACCATCACCATCATCACCATCATCATCACTACCATCCTCCCCATCACTATCATTATCACCGTAACTATCATAAACATCACCATCGACATCCCCACCATTTTCACCATCACCATCATCACCATCATCATCACTACCATCCTCCCCATCACTATCATTATCACCGTAACTATCATAAACATCACCATCGACATCCCCACCATTTTCACCATCACCATCATTATCACCGTAACTATTATAAACATCACCATCACCACCGTTTTCACTATCACCATAATCACCATCACCATGATCATCACCATCAATATCACTACCATCCTCACCATCACTATCACCACCATCATCACCACCATTATCATAAACACCATCAACATCACCACCGTTATCACCATCACCTCCAACATCACAACCATCACCACCATCATTATAAACACCATCAGCATCACAGACGTCACCACTATCATTATAATCATCACCATCACCATCATCATAATCATCACCATCACCACCATCATTATAAACACCATCAACATCACAGACGTCACCACTATCATCATAATCATCACCATCATTATCGTAGTCATCACCATCACAGCACCCCCACCATCACCATTATCGTAACCATCAGTATGACATCATCACCAGTGCCACCAGCATCACCATCATCACTCTCACTCTGATGTCATCATGATTTTCACCACCTCTGTCACCACCACTATCATCATTACCACCACCATCTGCTACACTTTCACTGGTAATGCCATCGCTAACACTAACACTTCCTCTGTGACAGGTGCTGTGTTAAGCGTCTTTTATGTCTTGGTTCAGTTATTCTATATTCTTTGAAGTGGGTAGATTCTTATCCCCATTTCATAGATGAGGGATGTGAAGTGCAGGAAAGTTTGAAGACGTTGGCCAAGTCTCTAAGCCAGCAAGCACTGGAGCTGGGGTTCAGGCCCATGGCCGGACTGCAGAGTGTGTTCTCAGCAGCGACCCGTGCTAACGTGTGTGCTGTAGCCGTGCGCCAACTTTAACGAGGACGGCAGGCCAGGCGTGTAACCCTGAGCCACGGTTAGTGTGTCCAAGCCCCAGACGGGGAGGGAGCAGCTTGCATTTGTGTTCGTGGCTGTTGGACTGCCCTTAGACCATCCCTTTCCTTCCTCCTCCTTCATCTGGTCTCATGCATTCGCCAATCCTCCTCTCCTTCAGCTGTCACTTCTTCTCAGCCTTTGACACACATGCCCGATGGTGCCGTGTCCTGGCTGCCCCCTCAGCGTCCGGGTGCAGAGTCTACCCAGCCCCATCACGAGCAAGCAGAGGAAGCTGTGGTCCTGTTTTGGCAATGTGGACTCGCCGGCTGGGCGGCCTCGGCAGTGACGCCTGCTCTCTGGCTCCCGTGGGAAGAGGAGGAGCAGAGCGACCTTCCCTTCTCAACAGGGAGCCTTCTTTCACCGTTAGCCCCTCCTCTCCCTCCCAGTAATAGAAGGACTTCATTAATAGATTATGTTTATCAGAAAGTGATTTGCTCTCTTTTGTGGCAAAGCCTTCACTGGCTCCTCAGCGCCACGACCAGCAGGGATGGCCAGCGTGGTGTGCGGGCGCGGCGCTCCTGCTCACGGGCCAGGGCCGCCGTGGGCTCGGACGGCAAAGTGCTAGGTGTGCGAGGTGTCATGTTTGGCTCGTCGGTGTGCAGGCCGTGCAGCATGCCAGGTGTCTGAGGCATGTTCGTGTATTGGGGTATTAGGCATGTCGGCCTGCTAGGTGTGTTGGTTTGTTAGTCATGTTAGTGTTTCAGGCGCGTTGCTGTGTCAGGCATGTTGGTATGTTGTGTGTTGGTGGAGGAGGGTGCCTGTGCTCTCTGCAGCCCTAGGTTTCGAGCCACCCCTGCCCCAGGACTGGCTGAGCCCGGGCTAGTCGTGTCTGGCCGTTGCGTCCGAGTGCTCCCCGTGTGCAGACCGCACGAGCCCCTTCCTGTGCCCTAACTGCCCTGCGCGGGTGCAGCTGAGACGCAGGGCTGAGCTGCTGAGTGGCGACGGCAGAGTCGTACAGCAGGTGCGTGGCTCCTGAGCCCTGGGCCCTCTGCCACTGACCCATGAGGCCGCCGTCTCTGTCTGTCCTCAGTGTTGCCAGGAGGCGCGGAGGCGCAGTTCAGTGGGCGCTCTGGGCGATGGCATGCAGATGGCGCGTCGGAAGTGAGTGACGACAGCACACCAGGCCTCACTTAGTAAGACACGAGCCTCTTTCGGAAAATTGTCCTTAGTAAAGTAACCAGTTCTGTTGCAATGCCTTTTAATTCACATACATGCTAATGACCTCTGACATGGAACCAGTGCAAAGTTCTTGCCCCCTTTCTTCCTCCCTTCTCTCCCTCTCTTCTTCTCTGGCTGTCCCTCCCTCCCTCAAGTCCATCATGCAGCGTGAGAGCTGAAGAGGAGCCAATTACTGTGGAAGGAAAGAGGCAGAGGGCACCACCTGCCCCACCAGGTGTGCACCCAGCCCAGCTCCTGCCCAGGTGTTCCTGCTGCCTGGCTCCTCCACCACCTGCCCCTCAGGTGTGCACCTGGCCCGGTTCCTGCCCAGGTGTTCTTGCTGCCTGGCCCGTCCACCACCTGCTCCCACCCCCGAGGCATGCTCACCCAGTCCGGCTCCTCCCCAGGTCTCCGTTCTATCCAGCCCTCCAGCACCTGGCTCCTTCTCCAGATGTTCGGAGAACTGAATTACAGAAGCAGATGGAGGACTTCTGGTGCTTACTTACGATAAATGCTCTGTAAGTCAACCCTCTTCGAGGGACGAAGATGCCCTCCAGCGTGACCGCTGGCCTGTGGGTGCCCACACATGCATAGTCCCGAATCATGACTGTTGTGGCCCCTTGGGAGGGGCCGGATGGAGCCGAGGGGTCCAGTGGGCAGAACGAGGACACAGTGGAGGAGGGCGACGTGTCGGCGGGAAGCAGGTCTTTCCTCGCTCCCAGCCGGGCTGGCCTCCCTGCGTGGGCCTTGGGTCCTGGCAGTGCCTCTCAGGGACTCGGTCCTCGTGACCCTCTCTAGCCTGGTTTCGTCCATAGCTACTTCTGTGGCTGGAATTCCTGACTCACCTCAGGAGACTGTCAGCCACCATATCTGTCACATTGGGTGGTGGAGAGGGGACGGCCGGACACCCCCACTGAAGTGGCCTTCCTGTAAAGGCTTAAAGTTTAAGGTAAGACATGGAGGGGTGCCGAAGCCTTGTTACAGACACTGCAGCGCTGCCCGAGGCGTCCCTGCCTATTCCGGTCTCCTCGGCGTTGGCCCTGGCCAATCTGCATGTGGGTACGGGCCGTCTGAGCACTGCTGGGCAGGAGCGGCCAGTCCTCCAGGTGCTGCACCCTGCAAGGAAGAAGCCTTCTGGCAGCTCCAGGCGTGTGGTTTCTTTGCAGCGCTGAGGCCCTGCTCTTGTCCGTCTTGTCCCTTCTCTGGGCCGTGTTCTCTCTCATGGAAGCCTGGCAAGGTCCAGCAAGGCTGAGAGGTCGCCTGAGCTCCAGGGTCACCGAGGCCACGTGTTGTGCTCACGCCACTCCGCCCCCTCTCACCTCTGCTTGGTTTAACTCTTTTTTTCCCCCTTAAACAAACATCTATCTGTTGACATCTATCTATCTATGAACTGTTGTGATTTTGTTTTTTGAGAGCTTTCTTGCTATAGGGCGCGTGTGCTTGCCAGACAGAGAGAGATAGAGAGACAGAAAGCGAGAAATCACCGCTCAGGAGAGATGGTCACGCCGCAGTCCCTTCTCCTCCATTCTCCTCTCGGGATCTTGGGCGCACACATGCCCGGTGTGAGTTTTAAACCACCGGGTCTGGGACTTGAACGGCGGTTGACTACATGGGAGTCCAGTGACATAGCCATTATGCTAACTGCTGGTCCCAAACTGTTGTGATTTTTTAAGCCACTGGGTTTGGGACTGGAGCCGCAGTCAGCTGTGTAGGCCCAGCACCCTAATCACCATGCCAACTGCTGGCCCCTGCTTAGCTTCACTCCGAGTGGCTTCTCCAAGTGGCAATAAGGTGACTACTGGCTGTCAGTAACGCTTGGGGAGATCTTGGACACAAAAGGCAACAGTTTGGGTTTTACTTCTGACCACAAGCCCAAGGAGGCTCTGCTTGGCCCGTTTGGGTCTCATGCCTGCAACAGAGGCTAAGGGCCTGGGCGCAGGCAGGGGTGGGGGCGGGAGGTGGGGGTGTGGGGGAGCCTAGGAGCTCAGTGTGGCTGTCCTGTCGGAGTTCCCCAGCTGACTCGGTGCCCAGGCAGTGCCCACTGGGGGCGGGGAGGGGGTCAGTCCTGGCCTGTGCTATGCAGACTGGAGGAAGAGACTCTCCTGGAGGAGAAAGTTCCGGAGAGACAGCATGGGTGCCAACCACACTGGTTACTCCAAAGGGATCGTCTTCTTAAAACAAGGAATGTAGAAAGAGTGAGGTATTGTTACTGCAGAGTGGACCCCGAATCCTCAGATTGTGGTACCACGCGACAGGTATTCTGACGCAGAAGGAGAGGTTTCATGTGGTCTGGAAGCAAGCCTTCCTCCCGCCGGCCTCGGAGGGTACGCTGTCCTCTGAGCAGTCTGCGGCCACTCATGAAGCACTGGGCACTGCACATGAGGGTGGCTGGCCGGAGTCACGGGTGTGCTCTGCCTTGGAGCCGTGCAGACAGCAGTGACGTGTCGGTGACCGTGGACAGTGGCATACAGGACGTCGCCGTGTCCCGGGCTTTGTGGTACTGACTGTCGCCGTGCGGGCGGTAAGAGGCGAGAGAGGGAGGGCAGTGAGGGGGCAGTGGAGGACCTGGGAGATGCTAGAGGCAGGCAGGCTGGGGAGAGGGGGCAGTCACCAGGGGACAGACTTCGCTGCCGCCCCTGGGGGCTTCATCTGAGCCCCACTTGAGGAGAGGAGGTCGAGTTCCCGCTGTGCCCGGCATCCCTGTCTCTGAGGTCGGCCTCCTCTTGCCCGGGGCCCGGGAGCTCAGTGCGGCTGTCCTGCAGAGCGCCCGGCTGACCCGGTGCCCACGCCTAACACTGTAGCTGACTTGGCCGCTGGGACTGCATGTGCACAAGGAACACCGTGCATGTCACTGGGTACTGTGACAGACAGCGGCCGGGAAGCTCCAGCAGGGTGGTGACAAGGTGACATGGGCAGAACTGCTGCAGGGCGGCGGGAAGGCTTCTGTCCGAGTTTGGAAGCGCTCAGTCAGCACCTCGGGTAGACGACCCTCCAGGACCAAGAGAGAGGTCGGGGCGGGGCTGAGGGACATTGGGCCTGTCTCCTGGTGGCAGCAGCAGGTGTGGGCTGGGGACCTGAGCACGGGGCAGTTCAGATCCAGCTGTGTGACCGCAGCAAGTTCAGAAACTGTCCGGGCGTCACATCTCTACCTGAGGGAAACAAAGGCCCGCGTGGGTCCCCGCTCTCACTCTCCGCCCTCGCGACGTGTGTCCATCCGAGCACTCAGCCTGTGCCGCCTGCCGTTCACCGTGTGCATCTCCTCTCGGTGCTGAGCTGCGGGCCCTGTCGGCGGCAGCGAGGTTTCTAAAAGCGCAGGCAGCACCGTCAGTCCTGTCCAGTCGTGTCAGCATGCTGGCTGTGCCCCTCCCATGGCTCTCTGTGGACTGTGACCAGGAGCCTCCCTCCTGGTGCCGACCTGGCATTGGCGCCGACCTCATGGGCTCCAGTCGGTCGTCCCATGGCCATGTGGCCCCAGCCGAATGCACATATCTTGATAGGAAAATGCACTCATATCTGGTTTTTGGTGAAAAATGTGGACAGCACATCATACGTCCACTATAATACCATTTTTGTAAAACAAATAACAGCAGAAAACAGCCACCTTCCCTCGAATGCATTTGCAGGGAAGATTCTGGAAGGACGGACACTGGAATGGGTGTCGGATGTACCAGGCGCTCAGATGTGGGCTGCTTGCCTTTTGGATTTCTCCTGTTTAGTGTTTCCTGCAATGGCTCCGTGCTGCCCGGGAAGAACGGGGCGTTACGTGTTGTTTTGTGTTCGTGGCTGTCCTCTCTCGGCCCCGGGACATCAGGAGGAGTCTCAGAACCTTTGGCGCGGAGGGCCAGCTCCGGGCTTCTCGGCTGTTTCTCGTGTCTGTGGAAGCAGTTTCTTTGGAACCTCTGAGCAGGGCCTATTCTCACATGGTCTCTGCTCCTCTCCTCCCGCCCGGCTTGCCCTCCTCGCCCTCCTCAGCGATAGCTCCCCACCCGCCCCTTCCCGGGCCTCCAGCTCCCCCTTGGCCATGCACAACCTGCTTTGTGCCTCCTCTCCAGCTTCCCTTCCCGCCAGGGGTGTCCCCCCCACGCCAGCCAGCGCGCTGCCTGCTGTGGCAGCTGCTGCACGGCCGACTCTTGTTAAGGCCCAGTAGTGCCCTCCTGCATATCTGTGAGTGGAGTGTGGTCGCAGCGGCCACCAGAAGCCAGTGGTTCAGACCTGCGGGCAGCGCTCACCCCTTCACACTTCGTGTCCTGAGAAGTGTCGAGCTCAGCTGGAGGAAGAGCAGACCCTGATAGACTCATGCACTGCGTCCCCTCTTTAGCTTCGAACGGGGGAACTGTCACAGTCCGAGGAGTGCCCTCACTCGGTCACCCCCACAGTCGCCCTCCGCACTGCAGCCGCCTCACTGTCTGCTGCTTTCCTTTGCAAGAATATTTTCAAGCCAATCCCAGATATGCCATTTCACCTGTTAACACCTCGCTTACCTTGAAAAGAGAAGGATTTTTTTTAAGCATAAGCGCATTGTGGCACGTGGGAAAAGTAGCAGTTTGTCACTGTCACCTGTGTGTTCGGGCAGCGGTTAGGGACGATTTGCTGTAATTTCCTAGTCGTGAGGACATGGCTGGAGGAAGAGAAGGCCTGGGATGCCCAGTTGTGTGGAGTGAGGCCAGGCTGGGGAGTGTGGGCTTCTCTCCTGGGTCCCGGTGACTTAGATCGTTAGACTGCGTGTCCGGCCGGGCGTGAGCTGTGTGATGTGACAACGCGTCCCCCTGGCTGCAAGCAGCAACTGAGCAGGATTCAGCTCACCTCTGGCAACGGGGTCGCTGGTGCTGGGGTGTGGGAGCCCAGCCCGGAGGTAGTCCACAGGAATATCCGCTTCTGTGACCCCAAGTGCCCTGGCTGGTGGTGTGGGCGGGTGTTCTCGGCTCACCAGTGTCCAGGGAACATGGCGGGTTTTGCTCAGACCAGAGCCAGCCCCGGGACCAGGGCAGCCTCAGCGTGGGGACCTTGGAGAAGGTGTTGTCCTGTGTAATCTGTGACACCTGCCAGCCCACTGAGGCGTTGCTATGGCAACCAAGCAGCGGGACAACGCAGGCTCACAGACGCAGTGTTGGGGCCACCAGGAGACGCCAGGGCAGCTGTTTCTCCCACAGCTCAGCGCCTCAGACTCAGGAAGGACTCACACGCCTTCTACTCCTTCCACAGTGTTGTCGGCTTACGGCAGAGGGGCCGGAGGCCAGGGGTGACTTGGGAGCAAAGGTGCAATGAAGAGCCCCAGGGCACTCGGCCTGAGAGGGGCTCCCTGGTGCCCTGTGGCTGGGGGGGAAGGGGGGGCGGGGGTCTGGCTGCTGCCTCAATCTCCGCTGTGCACTCAGGGTCCGAGCTCAAAGCCGGCTCTTAGTGTGCCTCTACAGTCCGAGCTCGGGGCCTGCTCTCACTGTGTCCGGGTCCGAGCTCAGGGCCGGCTCTCACTGT
>NW_006159879.1:1011877-1015887 GCF_000334495.1 Tupaia belangeri chinensis
GCAGGGCGGAGCTCGGGGCCGGCTCTCACTGTGTCTGGGTCTGAGCTCAGTGCCGGCTCTCACTGTGGATCTGCAGTTCCGAGCTCGGGGCTGGCTCTCACTGTGGATCTGCAGGTCCGAGCTTGGGGCCGGCTCTCACTGTGGATCTGCAGGTCCGAGCTCAGGGCCGGCTCTCACTGTGGATCTGCAGGTCCGAGCTCAGTGCCGGCGGCCCCTCGTGAGCTCTCACTGTGTCTAGGTCCGAGTGCGGGGCTGGCTCTCACTGTGTCTAGGTCCGAGCTCGGGGCCGGCTCTCACTGTGGATCTGCAGGTCCGAGCTCAGTGCCGGCTCTCACTGTGGATCTGCAGGTCTGAGCTCAGTGCCGGCTCTCACTGTGGATCTGCAGGTCTGAGCTCGGGGCCGGCTCTGGCTCTCACTGTGTCTAGGTCCGAGTTCGGGGCCAGCTCTCACTGTGGATCTGCAGGTCTGAGTTCGGAGCCGGCTCTCACTGTGGATCTGCAGGTCCGAGCTCAGGGCCAGGGGCTCCCGTTGAGTGACAGCTGCAAGTGTAGCTGGTGGTGTAGTCCGAGTACCCTATGGACGCACCTCAGTGTGGCCGATGGCCCCAGGCAGGGCTCGAGGGCCCAGAGCCTAGTCCCTAGTTGCCATTGCTGCAGAGGAGTGGGAGGGACATGGGTGGATGGCCTCCAGTGGCCTGCTATGCTGGAGCACAGCCTGCAGTCCGCCCTGTGGGGCAGCTGTATGGGGAGGTGCCGAGAGCCAAGGCTCAGGGCAGTGGGGCTGGACGAGGCGGGGTGGGTGCTGACCCGGGGCACTGTTGCAGGAAGGGTCGGAGACGTGGGCAGGTGTCACCCGGCGGGGCAGCCGCCCTCCCCATGTGGCCATGCTCACGGCCGTGTGCTGTGCACTGTCACTGCTCCTGCTGTCTCACCCTTCCCTCCCACCAGCAGCCAGAACTGGGGTCAGCACCAGGGAGACCCGGAGACCGACTGGGGGCCCGGTGTGGGGACGGGTGCTCACTGTACCTGTGCAGACACAATGTCACACCCACACACATCCCCACAGGCAGCACACCGCATCACACACATGCCACACATGCACGCCACATATACACACAGGCACCACGTACGCACTGCACACCGCACACACTATACTTGGCATGCGTACACACAGCGCTCTTTACCTAGGACAAAAGAGAGAGAGAAAGGACCCTGGGAAGGGCATGGGCTGCGGTGGTCCCTCCTCCGCCCCTCCGTCCTGTGTGGATCTGGGTCACTCAGAACCCAGCGTGTCTTTCCAGCCCGTGGGCTGGGCCCCGAGCGGTGGCTGCCGGGGGCCCGCGCCCTCCTTTAACTTGGCGTTCCGTGCTGCACGGTGGGAGTTTGTCGTCCATTCTAGACGCTGGGTTCTCGATACGCAGTGCAGACACTTCCCCCACCCTGTGGGCTGTCACTCCCCTCTCCCCGCAGTGAGTGTGGAAGCCGGGAGGTCTGAAAGTGGATGCTGTCCGACTTCTCCACGCGGTCCTTGTGCTGTGGTTGTACCCGAGGGACTCCCTCCTGATGAAGGCCGTGAAAGCCCACACCTGTGTTCCGTGCGCCCTGCACAGTTTTAGTACACGTATGCTTTCCCACCACGCACACTTTGGCTTGGCCCTCGAGCCGAGGTTGAGCACGCAGTCCCTCCCTCTGAGGCTGCATGTCGGCCTCTGCAGATCTGCTGGAAGGAGCCTGAGGTCTCTGAGATGAGAGGGACCGTGGCTGAGCCCCTGAGACAGACATGGGGAACGTTGTGGGGTGGCTTCCCAGCCCCAGGGCCCAAGTCCCCTTGAGCCAGAGGGGCCCTCTCTGGCCGTGTGTGCTCCACACAATCCTGCTGTAGGCTCCCAGGCCTCTGAGCTGGCGGGGCCCAGGGTCCACGATGGACTGGCAGGCGCCCTCGTCCCGGGGCACACAGGGGTCCCACCCCAGCTCCCAGCCTGGACTCGGTGTCCTTCGAGGCTCCAGAGCTGTGGGGGTTTGCACAGAGCCCTCTAGCCCGCCCAGACACCTGTTCTGGATGTGGCCTGTGGGTAGCTCCTGCCAGTAAGCCCTGACCTGAAGGCACCCAGGAGCCCCCTCCGGAAAGCCAGCTCATGTCAGTCTCCTCCTCTCCAAGCCCTGGGAGGCCTTTCCCTAAGAAGTGCTCCTCTCTCCCGGGGGCCCAGCCAAAGAGAGTCCTCCAAGCAGGGGCCTGGGCTCGGGACCGGCTTCAGCACAGCCTGGCTACGCCCTGGGGCTGAGGAGCACTGGCTGCTGAGGTGGGGGAGGCCTGGAGGGGGCCGAGGAGACCCACTGTGAGGATGGGGAGGCCCAAGGCAGCAGTCCCGATCGCCCTCAGTGGTTCAAATGTAGCAGCAGCCATGACCCTCGATGGACTGAGAGCAGAACGGGGCCTGGAGACGCCCGAGTGTGGCAGTGGTGGCTGCCAGCCCTGTCCCTGGGCCAGCCGGCCAACCACTCTGTCTGTTCAAGGGAGCACCGCAGGCGTCCTGCTGATGACGTGTGCATCGTTTAGTGATTGGTGGCCACGCCGAGACAGAATTTGACCCCAGGGTGGACGAGCCGAGGAGTGACTGACCCTCCAAATCTGACCCTGACTCAAATCCTGGCTCCAAACACTGAAGGCAGATTCCCACTGGGCTCCTCCTCCCAGGGCTTCGCTCGGCACGGCAGTGTTGGGGTTTCCCTGCTGGGTTCCAGAAAATGCGTGCGAGACTGACTTCCACCACCAAGGAGGGCCGGCTCCACCCTCACGCCAACGAACAGCTCCTTGCACGGCCTTCCACGTCCTTCGTGGTCTGACAGGAGCATGCACTAAAAAAGGGGGCGGAGATCCAGGCTTTCCTTCCACAGTGTCACAAGTAGCAGCACCACGAAAGGCCTCTCTCACGTGCACGGCATGATGCTCGTGGGCTTAGCCCAGTGCCCGGAGGGACCGCCACAGCAAGGACCCGTCGTGTGTTTCTAAGGGTAGCTTCGAGGAGCCCGAACGTGGTTTTTGGAAAGGCCAGAGTGCACCTGCCTCCTCCATAGGGTGAGGAGGAGGCTGCTGCCCCGAGGCCCCAGGCGGTGACGTTAGCGTCTCTTCTGGACAAATCATGCGAAGCCTGAGCGACATCCTTGGGTGAGCGCAGGGAGCAGTCACTCGGACGTCTTCCCGAGGGCTCGACTTCCCGTGGGACCCAGGTTGAGCCAGGACATGGCAGACCTGGCGGAATTCAGTTCAGGAAGAGTTCAGATGGTTCATGAGCCGATGCACAGCGAGGCCTGCCTCCCTCCTGACCCCTGTGTGTCCCAGGCTCAAAAAGGCAAGAAGTGGTTGTGGGGAATTAAGCAAGTTAATCCCTTAGATTTAAAGAAAAATCCCCGCGTGGTTATAATTTAAGAAATACGATTTTCTCTTTCACAAATCTTTCTTAGTCCAATAAAGGCTTGCCCTTTTTGTAGAACCACGACTCAGAAGTGCTCACCCTCTCTCGGAGTGTTCTGGGAGGCTGATGGAAAACCGTCTTGGCTAATCTGCTTTTGCGAGGGAGGAATACAGGCGGTTCCTGAGAAAGCCCCACCAGGCAGAGGTAAAGCAGCACGCAGCCTCCGACACGAACGGGGACTGGCTTTTAGATTCCCGCGCAGTTTTACGACGAGCTTCATTCCCTGTCTTCTGTGGTGTCTTCCTCTGCCACGAGGAACACGCTCTTATCCTGACAGTTCGGGACCGGCTCTTTGTAGTGTCTGTCCTTGGGAAGAATCAACTATTTGAGAAGGTATTTGAGTGACCTTGTGCTTCTGAGCTAATCAGGAGCCGTCCACGCAGTCTTTCAGACTCCAGGCCTTCCTTCTGGTGGGTAGGCGGGTAGGCTGTCATCTTCCAGCAGTGCAGGGGGGCGGAGGGAGGGCAGGCTTTGGATCAGACATCAGGTGAGCCGTGTTCCTGCCGCGTCCCAGCTGTGCGGCTTTCAGGGAAGAGC
>NW_006159879.1:1016066-1018947 GCF_000334495.1 Tupaia belangeri chinensis
CCTCTGTTTAATGCGGCTCGGTTCCGGCCCGACTGGATCACAGGGCCCAACTGAGAGCGGCTCTAGGAAGCAGCTGCTCCAGGTCCTGGGTGGCCTCCCAGCCCCCAGGGCCGTGATGGCCTGGGTCTGCAGGGTCGCGTCACAGTGGGCCTCCTGCATGTCACCTCCTCCATCAGGCCTGTCCTTGTCACCACTCTTATACTGTCTGCACTGCTAACCCTGCTGCCGCCGAGCCGCAGTCCTTTACTCCCTACACTCACCGTTTCCCTCCGTCGTTTGCTGCCTGGGTGGGGCCCGAGAGGGCAGAGGCCGCACTTTGCTCACCGCGCCCCGACCTGCGACCGCGGGCTCAGAGTCGGCGTCTGCAAACCCCTGCTGGCCGCTCGGTGGTGGTGCTGCTAAGAGACTTCCAGGAGCCGGTGAGCCGCAGCGCGAGGAGTTGTATTTGCGGTTTCCTAATAGTGAGCACGTGATTGGACTGAACTAGGATAACGAGGTTAACCGTGGGACGTGAAGGGCCTGCTTATGCAGCCCACGCCTCATAGGGCTTTCTACCAGCGAGACACCGTCTCTTCCCGTTAGCAGATGAACGCCTGTAGAGGCGGCCGCGCTGGGACTGTGGCTCCCGACGGTTCCTGCGGCCGTCTTTAGCTGGGTCTTTAGTTTACGCCAGGCACTGCTGAGGGCTGGGGATTCAGAGAGGCCCCGTCGTGGCCCCGTTTGCAGGCCGCAGCCTTCAGCACCTCCGTCCTGGGGCAGAAGAGTGTCATGGTGGCGGGAGTCCTGCAGCAGGTCAGCCTGGGAGGACACGGAGCAGAGCAGGCGAACTGTGGCAGACACGCATGCTCATTCTCCCTCTGCTCCATGGGCCCCCTCTGGGCACGTGGCCTGGACAGGCCTCCAACGTCTCATGTGCCCCATGTGGGGCAGCAAGTTCGCTGGGCCTGGTGAACGGGGGCACGACGTGCAGGTCCCGGGAAGAGACGTGCGTGCCAGAGCAGGAGAGACGCCAAAGGCCCAGGAAGGGCTTAGACCTGGTGGTCTGGCCATCGGGATGTCCTCTCCAGGCCAAGGACCGTGTGCCCTCTCTTGGCCCTGGGATCCGCTTGGCAGTTCGGGCTTGGCTCGTTTACGTGGAAGGCTGCAGCTCCAGCAAGGCTCAGAGGACGAGGGGTCCGTGGCAGGTGCAGGCCTCTGGGAGAGCTGCCGCCTGGGCAGTGGGCCACACGGACCAGTGGTGGTGGGCGTGGGTGTGGGCGTGGCAGGTTTGCTGGGGGCCAGCATGCTCTATGGGGACAATACAACTCAGACACCCAGATTTCCCAGCAAAGCCACGTCTGTGTGCCCGGGAGTCATCTGCTGCTTGACGGAAGCCCCACCCCCTCGTGGCAACTGGGCTCCAGGGGAGACAGGCCTGCCCTGTCTGTGGAGGGGTCGCAGAGTGCCTGTGCGTCTGGGGTCAGTGCCCCGTCACCAGCACACGGCTCCTAGGCGCAGCCCGCCGCAGCTCTGTGCTCCGCAGTGACACGGCTCTGTCCTCCCAAAGTGTGACAGTCGAGGCAGCATGTGGGACAACTAGAGCCCTCAGGACCGGGGTCCCCCGTGATGTCATGCTCTGGGACCTGCTGGGCGGCGAGCCCTGCTCACTCATGGTCCTGGCTGCTGGATGGTGCTGGGGCTTCCTCTATCCGGGGACCAGGCGAGGACCCCACTGAGGCTGAAGGGGCGACAGCTGTCACCTTGGCCTTGCTCCAGGCCACAGGCAGAGAAGCCCTTGCGGTTGGAGTAACCCGATCATCCCGAGGCGGGGACTGCGGCAGGAAGCGGGTGAGGAGTCGGCACCTGGACCTTGGCTTCCCCAGGCGCTCCACAGTGATGATGGGACCAGCAGTCACGGTAACTGTGACCTACGACTGCCCGGCCATTGAGGGTCCGTGTCCTCGGTGTGAAGTCACCTGCAGGCAAGGACAGATGAGCGCAGTGGGGAGACTGGCCGACGTGAGCAGATTCGGAGCGAGGGCTCGGGCAGAGGGTCCTGCAGATGACGGCTGTCCGCGCCTTGGGGACGAGTCCCAGGCCAGCTTCACGAGGGCAGGGGCAAGCCCGGGTGGGGCAGGACTGGGCTCGGCGGACACACTCGCTCCCCTCTCCCACACGGGGTCCTTTCTGACTTCCGCTGTGGC
Organism: Tupaia belangeri chinensis; assembly: GCF_000334495.1. Taxonomy (NCBI): domain Eukaryota; kingdom Metazoa; phylum Chordata; class Mammalia; order Scandentia; family Tupaiidae; genus Tupaia; species Tupaia belangeri. The sequence continues at coordinate 1,018,250 of NW_006159879.1, forward strand.
TGGGCAGGGGGCCCTGAGGGATTCCGACCCCTCCTTGATGTTGAGGAAGCTGAGCTCACGCGAGGGGCTCAGCAGATCCTGTGGGACCCTGGCCGGGAGCCCGCCCATCCCTGAGCTTCTGTCTCTGTCCTTCTGCTCGAGGGCCAGCAGCATCCCTCCAGCCAGACCGCCCACTGCAGACGCCAGTGCACACTGCCTTCCTGACCCGTCTCTCCCCCCACCCCGCTCTTTCCCACTGACCCGCCCCACCCATGTTTACAGATGGCCGGGGGCATTAAACTCGTGAACGAAGAGGAAGAAGAGGAACACCAGGGTTAGGAACGTCGCACACAGGGCCTGGACACAGGAATGTGACCTCGACTTCTTAACGACTGCATGTCTAAGGCAGTCCTGGCTTCACGGCAGAGTGGGAGGACAGGACAGAGTTCTCACGTCCCGCGTACATAGTCTCTCCTCGGCAACCTTCTCTTTCCTGTGCTTTAAACATCGGATTCCGTGATCTCGTATTCGCATCGAATCGTGCTTCTTCTGTAGCACACAATGTGGCTTTCGAAGGCCGATGTAGGGCGACAGATGGAGGGTGCTGCCTGTATGCCACTTTCAATGAAGGACAGCAGTCACTCGTGGCGGGACCGTGCAATTAAAGCCTCAGGCTGCTGAAGAGACGTGGCCTCGCCCTGCAGTGTAGGGTGGCCACG
>NW_006159879.1:1019025-1019306 GCF_000334495.1 Tupaia belangeri chinensis
GGTGGGTTAGCCGAGGCAGAGGTCGTGCGGCCTGTAGTCCCTTACGGAAAAGGTTTACTGAGCCCTGTTCTGGGCAATGGGGCCAATGGACGACTGCGTGCAGAGAGGTGATGTCAGCTACTCAGAAAGGCCATGTTTTCAGTACCGGCTGGAAGGGCGGGACGGTGCGGTCACATGGCGTGTTGGAGGTGGACCCGGCAGCCTTCGGCCAAGGTGCACGGGCTGGGCAGGGGGCAGCCCGTGGGGTCAGCAGCAGAGGACCTGAGACCTGAGCGGAGCTG
>NW_006159879.1:1019323-1020193 GCF_000334495.1 Tupaia belangeri chinensis
GACAGTGGCCAGCCCGGGTGGTCCCCTGCAGGGCTCTGGGTCTGCCTGGTCCCGGGAAAGCGCGGCCTCCAGGGCTGCTCTCTGCACGGCCTGGACTGGCCGCCCTCCCTCCGCCGCTGAAGGCTGTAGGACGGCGCTGCGGTGTGTGCCCGGGGACCGCCACGTGAGCCGGCAGAGCGCCCGGGGCCCGGCTGTCCCGTGTGGCTTTCAGGGCGGAAGTTCGGGACGTCGCCCGTGTCCTTCCTGGCGCCGAGCACTGAGAGGCCCAGGGTAGGAGCGCCGGGCCGGGCGAGGCTTCGGGAAGGCGTCCCCGACGGGTCGGCCCTGTTTGGCCCGTGTCCGTCCTCGTGAACGACGGGCCGGGAGGGAAACCGAAGGCGCGGTTCCATTCCCGGCCCGGGGTGGTCCCGGCGGCCACTCCGGTTTGGTGGCGTTCTTCCACCTCGCTCCCCTGGGCGGAGCCTGCGCTTCTGCACCGAGAAGAGACATGGTGGCCCGGAGCCCGTGGCAGGGGAGCCACCAAGGCCACGTACGGGAGCAGGTGCCCCTCGGCCTGAGGCCGGACCCGTTCTGAAGGCCGGCTTCTTCCTCCCCCTTCCTCCCCTTCCCTTCACGTCGCTTCCCTTCCCTCCCTATTCACAGGGAGACCCGGGGAGAGACAGAGGACGTGTTCTCACAGAGAGACACGTGGGGAGAGACAGAGGGTACATGTTCTCATAGAGAGACACAGGGAGAGACAGAGGGGACATGTTCTCACAGAGAGACCTGGGGAGAGACTGAGGACATGTTCTCACAGAGAGACACGGGGAGAGACAGAGGGGACATGTTCTCACAGAGAGAGACCTGGAGAGGGAAAGCGAACATGTTCTC
>NW_006159879.1:1020533-1046497 GCF_000334495.1 Tupaia belangeri chinensis
ACATGTTCTCACAGAGAGACCTGGGGAGAGACAGAGGGTACATGTTCTCACAGAGAGAGACACAGAGAGAGAGAGGGGACATGTTCTCACAGAGAGACACGCGGGGAGAGAGAGGGAACATATTCTTACCAGAGAGACGCAGGGAGAGTGAGAGAGAACATGTTCTCACAGAGAGACCCGGGGAGAGACAGAGGGTACTTGTTCTTTCAGAGAGAGACCTGGAGAGGGAGAGAGAACATGTTCTTCACAGAGAAAGACCTGGAGAGAGAGAGAACATGTTCTCACAGAGAGACCCGGGGAGAGACAGAGGGTACTTGTTCTTTCAGAGAGAGACCTGGAGAGGGAGAGAGAACATGTTCTCACAGAGGGAGACATGGGGAGAGAGAGGGAACATGTTCTCACAGAGAGACGCACGGGGAGTTAGGGGACATGTTCTCACAGAGAACCGCCCAGTTGCACCAGGCCTTGCCGTGGTCCTCTCTGCCCTTCTCCTTTTCCCTGTCAGGATCTTAGGTGCAGGCATGCACATGTGCCCAGTATGTTTTCCAGCTTCTGGGGCTGGGACTCGATCTGCAATGGATAGGTGAGGTCCTAGCTCCCTACACACAGGCCTTAACCACTGTGCTGCACGGCCAGCCCTGGGTTCCTCAATTTAAAATAAGGAATAGCCTTTATAAGTAGTTTGGAATTTTTTTGGGGGGTGCTAGTTTGCACTACCATCTAATAAATCACCCCGTAACTTACACTGCATCATTTGAGCTTTAAAATAAAGAGAAAGTTATACATTTTTATGGCAGCGTAATTCCTTGATATCCTTACTTTAGGGTTTACAAGGCACTCACTGTTTCTCTAGAGGAAAACAGTATCTAGCCCCTTTGCATGCGGATGACATTCCAAGACCTTGACCCTCCAGCTGCCAGAATGCAGCTCAGTCATTTCCAGAGAGCTTTTGCCACGTGGGCCTCGCACGGCCGGGCTTCCCCTCGCCCTCATTCTCCCTGCTCCACGATCTTCCATTGCCCAGACCCTAAATGCAGCCCTTCATCCTCTTCCCTCCCTCTTCTCCACCTGCACCGTGGCCATGTACGTGTAGGTGCGCTCTGGTCGCTTACGCACGGGTGTGCCGTGGCCGCGAGCGCGTGGGTGTGCCGTGGCTGTGTACACATAGGTACGCCGTGGCCGCTTGCACATGGGTGTGTCATGGCTCTCAGCATGACCCTCCTACCTTTTCAAAAACCTCTCAGTAGTCTTCTCTAATACTCGGAGTAAAATCTAGCCTGAAGACCCTCATATGACATGGGTGGCGTTTTCCTTCGAAATCCACTGGATGACTATAGCTAATCATTTCTGAATAGCGTATTTCACACAGCGAAGTTTCTACTTCATCACTTCATCAGTATTTCTTTTGAGATTGTGTCATCGGCGTCACATCTAAGAACTCTTTGTCTATTGATAAACCTCAAATATTTCCCCCTATATTTTTCTGAAGGTTCTATAGTCTTACACTTCGTATTTAAACCTGTGACCTACTCCGAGGTAATTTTTGTATAGTGTTTGGGATTTAGACCAACGTTACTTTCTTTTAACCAATGGACATGCAGTGGGTATTTATTGGAAAGTGTCTGTTTCCTCCATCGAGCTGCTTTTGTCAAAGTGAGTTAACGCCTTTGTGTGGGGCTATTTCTGGATCGTCTGTTTGGTTTCATTAATCTGTATGTCTGCCTTTTGGCCAGTACCGCACTGTCTTACACAATTGTAGTAAACCTGTAAGTCCATTTGGGGACAATTGACGCATTTGCTATGTTGAGTTTTGCAACCCATGAAAACGGTATGTCTGCCGTTTATTATATCTTGATTTCTTTCATCAGCATTTTGCAGTTATCAGCTAGTTGCACATTTTTAATATTAATACCTAAGTATTTCATTTTCTAAAGTGGTTGTAAATGATGTTGCCTTTTTATTTACTTATTTTTTTGGCTGTAGTTCCCATTGATTCATTTCCCATTTATTGTGGGGACAGAGTGCCAATAGGAAGGTACTCGTGGGCATGTCTCAGGGGTCTCTGAGACGGGGGTCCAGGGCCAGGCCAGTGGGCTGGGTGGGTGTGCTCAGGCACTGCAGCAGTCCAACCCAGGGACAGCAAGACGTCTGCCTTGCACTGGAGAGTCCGGTGGCCGTCAGGGAGTGGCTCACAGCTCTGCAGGTTCGGGTGACCTCCTTGACGCTCACAGCCTGGGGCAGCAGGAGAAGGCTGAGGGAGGCCCACATCTCCCAACCCCTCAACCCCTCAGCCCCATGAGCGGCCACACTCCGATGGCTCTGTAGTTCCAGGGAGCTGCTGGCACATGGACAGCAGCCCTGTGGCAGGGCCCACCAAGTCATAGCTGGGCTCCACTGGCCTGTACCACGCGAGGTTGGGCGGCACTAAACGCAGCACAGCGCCAGGATGGCCACCAGCATTGCATGGCCCGGCCATCGCACTTTTAATTCCAGGGTTCATATGTTCATTGCTGCTGTACAAATAAAACTAATTGTGTACTGACCTTGTGTCATGACCTTTCTAAACTCAGAATTAATTCTAGGAGGGTTTTTTTTTTTTAAGGTTCTTTGGGATTTTTTGCTAATATGGTTCCTACAGATAGGAAGCATTTAGTCTCTTCCTTTCTCATCTGGATGTTGTTTCATTGCCTCATTGCATTGACCAGCTTTTCCTGCCCCCCGCCGAGTGCAGTGGTGACAGCAGACCCGTCTTTGTTCCTGATGCTGTGCGTAAAGCATTTAGTTTCAGCAGTACATAGAGTAGGATGTTAGCTGAGGCTTTTTGAAAATCCCATTGAGGACGTTCCCCTTTGTTCTTACTTTCTAAGCGCTTTTATTATGAATGGGTCTAATTTTTAAAAATGGTTTTTGTACATTGATTAATACAGTGATGTGATTGGACTGTTTAGCATGGTAATAAGGAGGATTACTCTGATTTTTAAGTATCAAACCCGTCTTGAATCTCGGGCATAACCCTTGTTTGGTGTGTAGGTCTTTTCACAGAGTGGTGAGTTCTGCTTGATAATATTTTGTTAGAGAGTTTAATGTCTACATTTATGAGGATCTTGGTATGACACTTTTAAAGAAACTATGCTTTTTTGTATTAGGGTAATATTAGCTTCAGAAAGTAAATTGCAAATGTCTCCTCTTCTATTTTGTGGAAGAGAGAGTTTAGAATGGGTGTTAACTCTTTAAATATTTGGTCGAATTTTCCAGTGAAACTGTCTTGGCCTGGACATATCTTTTCTCAGAACTTTTAATTATGATTTGCTATTCTTGAAAGTTCGAGGGGTATTCAGATGGTCTGTCTCCACTTGGATGAGTTGTGCTAGTTCCTGTTCTTCTGGGATCCGCCCATTCGTCAGAGCTGTCTAGTGTGTGTAGTTGCTCGGATTACCCTTTGTCATCTTCGCGGTGTCTGCACGGTCGGTACAAGTACATCTGTGTAAGTCCTGATGTGGATCGTTTGTGTCATTCTCTTTTCTTTGTTAGCTTTATTAGACACTTGTTAATCTTATTGATTTTTTCCCCCTAAGGATCACCTGCTTGTTTCATTGATTTTTCTATTTTTATCTTCATTGATTTCTGCTATTATCTTCATTATGATTTTATTTCTGCTTGCTTTAAGTTTATTTTGGATTTCCTCCTTCAGATTCGTGAGATGAAACTTAGATGATAAATTTGAGACTTCTTCTATTTTTTTAAATATAAGCACTTAATGCTATACATTTCCCTCATAGCACTGCTTTAGCTGTGCCCCACAAATTTAATACATTTTATTCAATGTATTTTTTATTTCCCTTGAGGCTTCCTTTTCAATCAATGCATTATTTATAAAGGTGTTGCTTAATTTCTAAGTTTTGAAGAATTTCTTGTTATCTTTCTATTATTGATTTCTATCTACTTCAGTCCACTGTTGTCAGATAACATGCCCTTTGTGAGTTCAATTCTTTTTTCTTTTTCTTTTTTTGGAGAGGTTTGTTTTTGCTATATGGTGCGTGCACTCGCCAGACAGACAGAGAGAGACAGAGAGACAGAAAGTGAGAAATCACTCCCCAGGCGGGATGACCACACCACAATCCCTTCTCCTCCATTCTCCTCTCGGGATCTTAGGCACTCACGCACACGTGCCCGGCATGAGTTTAAGCTGCCGGGTCCAGGACTCAAACTGCAGTCGATTACATGGGAGTCCAGCGACATAGCTATTATGCTAACTGCTGGTCCCATGAATTCAATTCTTTTACATTTGTTGAAATTTTGTTAGGCATAAAATATGGTCTACCTTGGTATAGGTTCTGCGAACACTTGAAATGAATGTGTATTCTGCTTTTACACAATGTGAATTTCATTTCATTGGTTGGTGATATTGTTGGGTTTTTCTATATCCTTGCTCAGTTCCCATCTGGTTATTTTATCAATTATTGAGAAATGGATGCTGCCAACTATGATTGTGGACTTACCTATTTCTTCTTTCATTTCTCTCAGTTTAGACTTCCCCCATTTTGCAGTTCTGTTTTTGGTGCATATACATTACGATTGCCGATCTTCCTTGTGGACTCTATCATTATGTAATCTTCCTCTCTGTCTCTTGTTGTACCTAAGTCTACTTTTCCTAATATTTATAGAGATACTTTTGCTTTTTTAAAATTAATATTATGCTGTATTATTTTTCATCTTTTTACTTTTAACCTATATCATTATAATTAAATTGAGCTTCTTCTATACACCGTGCGTTGGGTCTGTTTTAATTCTCTCCACTTGACTAATTTCTGTCCTTTAACTTTCACATTTTAAGCAGTTATTTATTTGTTAGACTTTAAGTTTGCTATTTTTTTTGGTTCTGTTTTTGTCTGCTTTCATTTTCATGCCTTTTTGTAGATTAGTTGAGTTTTTTGTTTGTTTGTTTGTTTTAAGAATTCTGTTTTAGTTTATCTACAGTGTTTCTGAATATATATCTTTGTGTTTTTTTATATTTGCTATTTGGGCTGTTACATTACATATACATAGCATTACATTCTACTCGTGTTACATTATACTGATATTGCTCAAGTGAACCATGTAAACTATACCACACTGTGCCTCTCCTGTTGAAAGTTGTCTTAAATTATTTTCTTTTACACAAATTTATCAGAAAGCATTATAGTTTTTGATTCACTTCTCATGAGAAAACTCAAGAGGAGATGTAAAATGTGCTGTTGTTACCCGTAATTTTACTTTCTCTTGCTCTTTTTTTTTTTTTTTAGTTTTTGGTGTTTCAAGATTCCTTCCTTGTCATTTTATTTGTTCAGAAAATTCTTGTAGCCTGCCTCCCCCCCCACCCCGCTTTATTCTTTTAGGGTGGTTCTTCTGTTGACAAATACTCTAAGAGTTTTTGTTCGTTTGTTTGATATATGATGGTTTTGATTTTCCTTTACTCCAAAATGATAGTTTTGCTAGCTATAAAATTTTGAGTTGACAGTTCTTTTCTTTCACCATTTTGAAAATGTGCTGCTTTTTTCTGATCTCTATAGTTTCTGGTGAGAAATCTGCTCTCATTCAACTTGTTTCTACCACATATAGTTTTTCTTGCTGCTGTCAGGATATTTTCTTTGTTTTTAGTTTTCAAAAGTTTGACTCTGATGTTGTGTGAATTTGTTTGGGCTTGTCCTATTTGGGATTCACTAAGCCTCTTCAGTCTACAGATTCATGTCTTTAGACAAATTTTGGAAGTTTTTAGTCATTATTTCTTTGAATACCTTTACAGTCATCTCTATTTCTCCTCTTTTTTAGAAATTCCATTAACACAAATGCTAATTCTTTCACTATGGACCATAGGTCTTCAAGATGCTATTTTTGAATCAATTTTCTCATTGTGGGCAGATTATTTAATGTATATTTTTATGTATTCAAATTCAAATTTATATTTTTATATATTCAAATTCAATAATTATTTCTTCTGTCTCTATAATACAGTGGAGACCATTATTGAGTTTCTATAGTTTTGGTTATTGTACTTTTCAGTTCTAAATTTCTGCTTTGTTTTTTTGTATCGTGCATCCCGTTGCTGAGACTTTTTATGTTTTCATTTGTTTCTAGTGGTTTTTTTTGGAGAGTTTTTTTTATTTTATTTTATTTTTTTGGAGAGGTTTTTGCTATAGGGCGCTTGCGCTCGCCAGCCAGACAGAGAGAGACATAGAGACAGAAAGCGAGAAATCACCCCCCAGGGGGGATGGCCACGCCACAATCCCTTCCCCTCCATTCTCTTCTCAGGATCTTATACATGCATGCACATGCGCCCTGCATGAGTTTTAAGCTACCTGGTCCGAGACATGAACCGCGGTCGACTACTGGGAGTCCAGTGACATAGCCATTATGCTAACTGCTGGTCCCAAGTGTTTTCGAAATTACTTGTTGATATATTTTTAACATGGCTGCTTAAAAATCCTTGTAAGATGATTCTAGTATGTCCGTCATATTGGTTTTTGTGTCTGTCATCTTTGATCATTCAGATTGAGATGTTTCTGGTGTCAGTATGACAAGTGATTTTTTTGGTTAGAACCTAGACATCTTGGGTATTGTGATGTACTACTGGATCTTATTTAACTTTCTGCTTCACCTTGCTTTGTCAAAGAAAGAGGGCTGCCTTACACTGCCATGCAGGAGTGCATGTTCAGGTTTCCCATTTAGCCTCCACTGACGGCAAGATGGGGCCTTCTCGGTACTGCTGGGCTGGGGGTGAGAGTGCTGACTTCCCAGCAAGTCTCCTTGAAACCTCATGGCCATCTCTGATACCATGGTGGTGGATGGCCTTCTCACTGCTGGGTGATGGTGAAGGTCCTGATTCTGCACTGGGCCTGTGCTAGCTGTACCTGGTAGAGCCTGCAGAGAGTGGAGGTCTAGCTTTCCCCCTCGGTCTTGGCTGCCATGCAGGGCAGGTGGGGGTGGTGGCTTAGTTTTTCTGCTGTGTTTGTATAGAGTTGAGTGGGTATTGTCCAAGACTTTTCTGTCTTGCTAAGCTGCTCCTTTTCTGTGCATTTGACTAGAGGAAACCAGATTTTGTTGTAGCTTTTAAACTCTATGCACATTTGGTGTTTGCAGTGTCATTAGTTCTTCAGCCCCACAACTGGGATTCATCAGGAAAATGAAACATTGGGAGTTTATCTCCATGTGGTTCTTCAGGAACCACTGAGTTCCCTAATGGGTTCACCTTCTTCTCTCCCTTTTGATATCTTCTTTTGTTTTATACATGATTTCCAGGTCTTTTCTTTTTTAACTTTTCAAAAAAAAAAGCTTTTCTCTATTCATGCTAGAGGGTGTGCATGCACACAAGGAGAGGAGGGGCCACCCTGCACAGGTCTGGTCACTGTCATCCTATTCCTGCACCCTCCAGTCCACTGGATTGGGGACCCCTGTGTGCGCCTGGTGTGTTTCAGGCTAACTGGACTGGGGATTCAAACCGGTTACCTTGTGGGATCCAGCTCCTCTTGAGCAGTGCATCACCACTGTGCCAGGTAGCTGGCCCGTGCTCCAGACGGGAGAACGGGGAAAAGTATGTCTATTCCATCTTCCTCTCAGTGGAAATTGGTTAGTGACTTTTTTACTGTTCTATGCCAGGCTCTGCAGAAACCTTTCTTTTTTTTATTTTTTCCACTTAATCTTCTTAATCCTCCTCTGAGCCAGGTGTCCTGGAGTTCCTTCTAACGACAAGGAGACTGAGGTTTGACTTGGCGGAAAGTGACCTTGAGGTCACGTGATGGTACATGGGCAGGACTGCCCTCGAAATCTGCTCTTCTCATTGCGTGCCGAGGGGAAGCCGCAGGCCCTCATTGCATCCGCGCTGACTCCCAGCACGCAGACGGACTCGAGGCCTCAGTCAGCGCCGGCTGCTGTGCGCCCACGACACAGGAGACAGGAGACAGGCCCAGACTTGCTGTGAGCCCCTCTGCCCAGGGGCCAGGCTCCAGCTTAGCCACGTGCATGGCCACGCTTAGTCACGTTCCCCTTTCTAATTTCTCTGCTTCAAAGATTTCTGCCCAAACGACAGTCTGTGTCTTTCATCCCCTCACTGATCTGGTGGGATCTAGTTCCCAGAAGGAGAAGGCCTTGGAAGATTCCCATTGCTCTGATGCAAAGCGGGGGTCTGTGCGTGTGCTGGAGTCACCTGGTAAGGGCAGGGCACTGCCGGGGTAGCAGCGGGACAGTGGACAGGTGCCTAGCCCAGGGAGCTCAGTGTTCTGCCCCAGACAAGCTAACAGCTGCCGTGTTGCGAGTGAAATGAGCTTGGAACGTGTCAACTGCTGGGAATAGGATCCGGCACAGACAGTAGTGAATATGTGTGTGTATGTGTGTGTGTGTGTGTGTGAGAGAGACAGAGAGAGAGAGAAGAGAGAGAGAAGGAGGGAGGAAGGGGAAGGAGAGAGGGGGAGCAGGAGAGAGGGAGCGTGCCTGCCATGGCTCCTGCTGTCGCTATGTGAGAGAGTCAGAGGGGGGGGGGGAGGGGGGGGACAGGCACGCCCGCTACCTATGCTCATGGGTGGCCCGAGACCCCTGCCATCTGACCCCTGCTCCTCTGGGCTCACGAGTGTCCTCGTCGCTCACAGCCAGTGCCCAGAGCTGCCACTGACTGCCCAGGTGCCGCTGGGAGGCCAACCTCAGGTGGAGAGTATGGCCTCACATGTGGATGGGGCTCTGCCTGGCCAGCACTGACTGTGGCTCTCGACCGTGGGAGGTGGCTGCCGTGGCCACCCAGCTGGGAGAGGTCCCTGTGTGTCCGGGGGCCCCGCCTGCAGCACTGGCCCAGAGTCCAACCTAACCTTGCCGCCGTTCCTGGTGGGGGCGCAGGAACCCCTCAACTCCCGTGGGCTCTCTTCATTCTTCCCTGCGACTTCCCCAAGTCCCCAACCCCTGTCTTGGCCCCCATTCCAGCTGGAGCTTGGGCTTCTGCACTCCAGATGAGCCTCTGAGAGGCGGCCCGTCCCCTCCTCTCGCTCTCTGTGCCCTTGGCCGGAGTCTCCAGGGAAGCGGTTCCGTCTGTGCATGGATGCTGCCGCATCCAGAGGGCGCCACTTCAGGGCTCTGAGTTTCCTAGGGCTGCTGTAACAGACGGCCACAACTGCATGACTTGAAACCGCAGAGACTTATTTTCCATTTCCTGGTGGCTGAAGTATGAAATCATGATGTTGCAGACCTGGCACCCTCTGAGGGCCATGAAGGAGAATCCGTCCCAGGCCCCTCCCAGCTTCCGGTGGTATGTTGACAGTTTCAGGGTTCCTTGGCTTCTAGATGCATCACCCCGAGCTCTGCCCTCGCGTCCGCGTGGTGTCTCTGTGTGGGTTGTATTCAGACCCCCACTTCTTGAAGGACACCGGTCACGTCGGCTCTCTGCCCTCCACACCGGTGTTGCCTCATCTTCATTAACTAATGCGTCTGCGAGGGCTTTATTTGCGAGTGCAGTCATGTTTACAGGCACTGGGGGTTAGGACTTCGGCGTGTGATGGGGACAGCAACAGCTCCGGCTGGGACCCCCAGGAGTTAGGGATCACAGCAGCAGCAGGCAGTCTGGGGGGACAGGGGTCCTGGGAACAGGTGTAGCACTCAGGGCACTGTTGAAAGTACCCCAGGGAGAGGTTCAGTTCTAAACCGAAGAATGGACTTTGGGGTAGGGTGTTTGGTTTCCGTGTAGATTTCGTGCCCGTGAATTCAAAGCCTCGCTGGACACTTGTCCCTCCTCCCCTTCGGGGCCAGGTGCTGAGCTGGCACACGTCTCTACAGCTCTCTGTCCGGTGGGGGCCGCGCTCATCAAACTGGCCGTGATGGGCGGGAGCAGCTGCGCACTGGGCTGGGGAGAGCAGAGTTTGTTTATGGAAATTTTGTTTCATTTTAGTCTTTCCAACGACTGCCTTGGGGCTTTCATTCTCAGGCAAGGGCCGGGAAAGAAAAGCCTTTATTGCTTAGCTGTAGGCATCTGGGTAATATGTGAAGCAGGCAGCCCACGCAGTGCGCGAGCCCTTCCTGGGCAGCTCACCTTGCCCTGCGCCTCCTGGAAAAACAAGGCCGGTACCACCTCCCGGGAGTCGGCAGCCTGACTGTGAGTCGATGCGATTTTTCCTTTTTAATTACCACAGCTTTATTTGGCTGTTGAAACATTCTTTTCAACTACATTGTGTTATTCTGGTATGCGTTTCTTTATAATAAGGCCGTGGAAGTTATTCAGAGCGGAGTCTACCAGCATAACAAAAAACCACTCGCCTGCAATAATGACTCCATGGGCAATTACACTCTTACAGAATCTTGTATTCTAGCTACAAGCAAGTGTCTCCAATTCATGTTTGGAATATATATATATATATATGTTAGAGTTGAAAAGAGCATTTAAGATGATTGAGAAACTCTGATGAAAGTATTAATTCTTTGAGCAATTATTCATCCGCTTATTTTTGGTGTAATTTAAAATCTCCATAATCATTGCCATGTTTATGGTCCACAGGATTTTTTCAATGCGTGTGTACAGTGTACAAAGATCAAGTCAGAAAAATGAGCACATCCACCGTCTCAGACCTTGGCCCTCTCTCCTCGTTGTGGGAAGCACACATCGACTGGCCCCAGCTGTGGTCACTCCACTGGCCTGTCTCACTCTAGGACTCACTCTGAGGCACTTCTGCGTCTGCCGACCGCCGTCCCGCCACCCCTCAGCCCCACTCACTCTCCCGGATCCCAGAATCCACCGATTCACTAACCACTTCCACGCAGCCAACCCTTGTAGCTTCCAGCAGACTGAAAGCGGGGGTGGGGGGGGTGTATTCGTCTTCCGGCACCTGACTGATGTCACGGGTGTTATTTCTTTAAGGCTCATCCATATTGCTGCAAATCCAGGACTTCATTATTTAAGGCCGAATAATATCCCACGGCGTGTGTAAAACATTCTTGCTCTATTCAGCAGCTGTTGGTCCTGAGGCTGACTCCGTGTCCCGGCTGCTGTGAGTGGTGCCGCAGTCCCAGGGGAGAGCAGGCCTCGTGGCCACACTCTGATCTTCTTTCCTTTGGGCATAGCCACCGCAGGGTTACTGCATCCTAGGGTAGTGCTAGTTTTCGTTTTCTGAGGAAACTTACTGTTTGTGCATAATGGATGCACTAATTTGCAGTTCCACCTACAGTGTACGAGAGTTCTCCTTCCCCAAAACCTCACCAGCACTGGTTGTTGTTATTAATTTTAAACAATGGGCACTATAATGGAGTGACGTGGTAACTCATCGTTCTAATTTCTGTTTCCCTGTTGATTAGAGATGGCGAGCACTTTATCATGTACTTTTGGGCCATTTGTATGTCTGCCTTTGAGAACTATCTGTTCAGACTGACCATTTTAAAATCAGATTATATTGCGCTAGTGAGCCGTTTGAGTTCCTTATATGCTTGGCTTGTTAATCCAATGCCAGAGGTATAACTCGCAAACGTTTTCTCTGGCTCTGTAGGATGTCTTTTCACTCTGTTGATAATTTCTTTTGCTGTATAAAGGCTTTTGAGCTTGATGTAATCCCATTTGTCTACTTTTGCAGTTGTTGGCCATTCTTTTGAGGTCCTATTTGAAAAATCTTTACCGACACCTACACCAATGTTTTGAAGCATTTCTTCTCGGTTTTCTTTAGCAGTTTTATGGTTTTAGGTAACACATGTAAGTTTGTAATTCATTTTGATTTGATTTTTGTATATAGTGAGAGATAGGTAGTTTCTTTTTTCTATGTATGGACGTCCTCTTTTTATAACATTGTTTATTGAAGTTACTGTTCTTTGCTCAATACATGTTTACAGTAGCTACACAAATATGTAGGGATTTAGTCAGGGAATTGAAATATTTCTACAATTAAAATAGTAAAACATTGATGAAAGAAATTTAAGAAGACTCACAAAAAATGAAATGAAAAGACATCCCATGTTCATGGATTAAAAAGAATCAAGATTGTTAAGATGTCAGTAGTACCCAAAGTGACCCACAGATTCAATGCAATCCCCACAAAAATATCAATAGCATTCTTCACAGAAACAGTAAAAACCCCAACCAAAAACCAATTAAACCTCTTACAATTCATAGAATCACAAAAGACCTCAAGTAGCCAAAGCAACTCTGTGCAGAAAGAGTGAAACTTGGAGGCGTTGTGCTTCCTGACTCCGTGACACATCATGAGCCTCAGTGGCCCCAGCTGCATGTACTGGCATAAAAACAGACACCTGGAGCAGTAGGACAGAGCAGATAACCCAGAAGTGAATCCACAGACATGCAGCCAGCTGATTTTTAGCAAGGTGCCAAGCGCATTTGTTGAGCAAATGTTTGTTGATGTTGACTGTGTGTCAGGAAATGACTGCAGTACAACGAATAAGAGGCCAGCAAGGCAACCCCTGGCTGTCAGGATATCAGGTGGCTAATTGTTTTCCATCTCCTTACACACATCTACTGTGGCCCTGATACCCAGCCTATTGGCTGTGTGACCTCAAGTTCTCTTCAGGTTCTGTGTTTTCCGTATTATTCCCAGCAACTCCCCAGAGCCTCAAGCCCAAACTCACCTTCTCCTTTCAGAAGGAGGTTTAGTTTCCTGCTTCTCATGTAAGTGTGAGGCCAGTGGGAGACGGTGGTCACTTCTCCTCTACCTTATGGTGTGCTGTGCTCCCGTCTCCTACAAAGGCATTTTCACTCACATTCCCTTGGTTCCATTCCCTCCATCCAGCAAAAAGTCAGAAGTATCTGGAAGTAAAAAAATGCAAAGTGTCTATACTTTGACTTTGCATTTTTTTTTGGAGAGGTTTTTGCTATAGGGTACACGTGTGCTCGCCAGCCAGACAGAGAGACAGAGAGACAGAAAGCGAGAAATCACCCCCCAGGGGAGATGGCCACACCACAATCCCTTCTCCTCCATTCTCCTCACGGGATTTTGGGCATGCATGCACACGCGCCTGGCATGAGTTTAAGCCACAGGGTCCAGGACTCGAACCGTGGTCGACTCTATGGGAGTCCAGCAACATAGTCATTATACCAACTGCTGGTCCTGACTTTGCATCTTAACAGTTCTTCAAAATCACTTTGTGCACGTGATGCAGGTTGAGAATCTTCTGCCTTGCTTCAACTTTCTGCCTCCTTCTCATTGTTTTCCACGTGTCTTGCATCTTGCCTCACCTTCCCACACCCCTTCATCAAGCATTCCTGATTTGGAAATAACAACAATAAAACCAAGAAGCGGTGAACAAATTTCTCTGGGCTCTGTCTCCGTCTTCGATGGGACATCTCTTCCCTCTTACTCCTTTCAGCACAGAATCTCTGGAGAGTATTGCACCCTGGTCACCTTTCTGTTCTCACCTCTGCTGACTTATCAGTAAAAAAATCCTGCGTCCGTTCCTGGCTGTTTGATCAGCTCCCTCTCTGGCCCCTCACGAGGCGCAGGCCAGGCTGTGAGCTGCTGGCAGGTCGTGTGGGATCTGGTGCCCACATCAGCCAGGTCACAGTCACATTTCCAGCGTGAAGCTGACACGTGGACAAAGTGCTGCCTGCGTACCTCCTTGTGCAGGGTGGGAAGGGTTCCCAGGGTGTTAATCTCTACATACGAAGCATGTGATGAGGCATTTGGACCTAAGATCTGTCCCTAGAGTCAGTGAATTCGGGGAGGACCTGGCCCTGCATCGACGTGAGAAACACTCCGTGACATGCTTTTTTCCCTGTGACTTTCCTCCCTTATCTGCTCATTCAAGCCCTGCACTTGTTGCGTCAGGGAGGCGTGAGCGGGAGGGACCGCTGACCCGGCTGACCGTTCCTGAGTGTCTTTTCTCCGACAGCCCTACTCGGGTGGGTGAGGGCTCTGCTTGGAACCTGACAAGTCATCGGACTGCAGAGCTGTCTTCAGGAGACGTGTCAGGTGCTGGCTTGACTGCCACCTGGTCATTTTACAGACAGAGATAATAATGGTAACCCAACTTAACAGTTGTAAGGATCAGCTGTGGGAATCCCACAGCCACTGTCCTTAACAGGACGGCCTGCCCCAGGAGGGTGGTGTCTTTGCCGGTCACTGGCGGCAGCTCCTCGCAGGGAGCCCACTGCATCCAGACTTGCACCTACAACTCCTGCCACACGGAGCCCTCTGGGCACCACCCACAAGCATTATCGTGAAGTGTATTGTATGCACAGGAGTGCACGGAACATATGTGACGGTCGAAGGAGAAATCAGACCCCTGCTCATCGGAGACAGGATGCTGTCTGTGCCTTGATGGCCTGGTGCTCCTCTCTCTCATGAAGACTGGTAATCCTTCCAGTTTGGGCTTGATGTTCTTTTCCATCCTTTAAAGGGAAATCATTTATAAACTCCATTGTTTAGTTCTGCTTAATTTGAGCTGTAAACAACATGAACAATACCTAATGCTTTTGCCATGAGTCACCATTTTCTATGTAACATTTTCCTGCATTAGTTTCATGCATGTTGTTGTATATAGCTTTTTTTTCACTCTTGCTATATTTTAATTTACATATTATTTTAAAAAATGTGTTTTATTGTAATTTCTGACTCACATGATCATTGTACATCTTTGTCAGGTACAGTAGGGGTTTCTTTTTTTTAAGAATTATTTTATTTAACTTTATTTATTTATTTATTTTAATGTGACCAAAGAGGGACAGATTGGGAGAGGAGAAAGAGAGAGAGAGAGAGAAAGCAAGCCACCAGGTACAGGACTCGAACCATGGTCGAACATGTGGGAGTTCAGTGCCCTTCACCACCACGCCACCTGTGGGCCCCAGTACGGTTTCTAAGCAGGTGAACAGTGCACAACAATCAAGCCAGAAGGTATGTCCATTCACCATCCGCAGCATTCCACACCCCCCTAGGCTGTGTAGTTGGAAAGTGCTCTACTGACTTTCTGGAAAAAGTCCCTTACTCTGCAGTCTACACAGCTCCAAACCCCGTTTCACTGGTTCACATTCACTCTTGTGTCTTTTAACCAGTTTTCCACATTCCCAGCTCCTGTTCCCTCCCACCGGCATCTGACATCTACCATGACCCTCTCTTCTCCGACGCGGTCTAGTCCTCTAGAAGAAATGTGGAACGCTTACTAGTTAAGAAGCGGTGACACACCAGATTTGTCTTGCAGAGCGGAGTTGTTTCATTTAGCACCGTATCTTCCACGCTTGTCCATTTCCTCTCGGTGCCAGCCTCCATCGTCCTTCCTGCCTGGGGAACAGGTCTGCGGTTTGCTTATCCATCCCGTTCTGCACCCATGGGCATTTACGAGGAATGCTGTTCTGAACATTCCTGTGCGTGTCTCTTGGTTCTTATACCTGAGAATTTCGTTAAGAGATATGCGTACCTGGGAGTGGCAGGACAGGCTTGTGTGGAAAGTAAATGGAAATGAACAAGAAGGCCCATGTTTTCCAGAATGGCTACATGTTGTTGGTTCCAGCAGCAACACGAGGACGGAGCGTTTCACGGGGTGTGGCGTGTGATTGCTTCCACTCTCCTCCTCTCTAAGAGGGATCCACATCCCTGTCTATTGCTGGGGACTTGCAGGGCGTTCCTGCTGATGAGGTGCGGTTTCCTCCCCTGGGGGTTGGTGCGGCCTACGAAGAGTGAGTGGAGTGACCAAGCACCAGTTCCATGTTTTAAGAGAATTGCGTTTTCACCAGCCCATCCTTCCCAGTGGTCCTGAGTGTCCAAGAGCGGAGTTTCTCCCTCAGACGGGGTCTCATAAAAAGGATACTTGGAGTAGAGCTGCAGGCACCAGTCACAGCAGCTGACAGCTGAAACGGATAACAAGCAGACGTTACCGGAGGGCACGGGGCTTCGGAGCCGGTTACCACTGCGGCGGAGGCCGGTTACCACTGTGGCGGAGGCCGGCTAGCACAGCGTCCTTGCCAGGGTTGGATTTTGTCAGCCTTTCCAGGCCGTGCGGTGCTTTGCACTTGTTTTCTCAAATTACTGATGGGTTTTAGCATTCTTTCTTTTTTTCAGTTTTTTCAGGCCACTGGTGTTTCTACTTCTGTGAAAGCCCTGTCCACGTCTTTCGATTGTTTTTTTTTTCTGTGTTATTCTACTTATCTTCTTGAATTTTAGACGTTATTTTGTAGAGTCTGGATACTGGTTTTATTTGGGCATGTTCACAGATGTCATCTTCAATTTTGTGGATTGACTCTTCATTCTTTTTATGGCATTTTTTGAAGAGAAATTCTTAATTTTAATGTAGTTAAATTTCCCAGTTTTTCCCTCTATGGTGTTTATTTTTTAATGTCTTTTTATAATAAATCCATTTCCATCCTGAACTCATAATGAAATTCTCCTATAATTCTCCTAAAAGGTAGACAGTTCTGCTTTTCACTTGGAAGCCTTTAATCCACTTAACACACTTTTTATAACGGGTGTAAAGTAGGTACCTAAATTTACCTTTTTCCCCTAAATATGTGAAGTTATCTATTTATTAAATAGTCCACTATTTCCCTGCTGAGTTTAATACCGTATCTACTGTCTATCAGCCCATCTGTATCTGTCTCCTGAAGCTTTTAGTTTTGTACTCTGTGCCTTGGGTCTGTTTGTTCTTGCTCCAATACCATGGCCCTAACAGCTGCAGTTTTTGATGTATTCTGCTATTTGGCAGGGTGAATTCTCCCTTCCCTCTCCCCTACACCCCTGTGTTCACTTATTTTTATATATTCACAATTTTCTTGGCAGTTCTTGGCTCCTTAATCCTCCATATAGATTTCAGGATTAGTGCAAGTTCTATGAAAGATTCCATAGGATTTGATGGTAATTCCAATGAATTTCTACATTAATCCAGAAATCATGGCTCTCTCGATGATTTTGACTTCAGAAACACGCATATACGTGTGCGTAAGCGTGTGCTTGTATTTGGTAAGACCGTGTGCCTTTTCCTGTACAGGCCCTGCCACGTCCATGACCTTTCTTAATAGGCATCTTACTTCTTTTTGTCTGTTCAGATAGTATCTTTGCATTCCTTACTTTCTGGAAAATGTAAGGCCCATAGTTGCAAAGACCACACGATGAGAGGTAAGGTGTCCTTCCCCCGGCTCGCTGGTGGTCGGTTTCTCTGTGCGTCTGCTTTCCTGACGCCCATTTACCGAGCCACCCTCTCTATCTCACATCACCCACCCCGAGTACACGCACACTCCCGCTGCCAACACCGTGACACTTGACTTCAGGTTACATCAACTAAGAACAAAAACTCCGATCAACACAGACACAATGTAATTACGGCACTCAGAGAGTCAACAACCATGTAGTGCTTTGATCCAGTAAGAGATTTATATTCACATTTTGCCAGTCGACTCGTGATCTGCCGCAGCCTCCCCTTTCTCTGATCTAGGGCTGGCCGAGGAGTGCACGTTGCCCTGGGCTGCCACGTGGTTGGTCTTCTTGGTCTAACTCTCCTTGGACTTCCCGTTTCTTTCTCATGGTGTTTGCACGTTTCCAGAGCCCAGTCTGATCCCTCTGCTGCTGTGCTTCTCCGTTTGCGTTTGTCTGAATGTCCGCTCATCAGCGGATCCGCTCCTGGTGGGGACACTGCACAGGCTCGGGCCCCCTTCCCGCTGTAGCCTGTCCGGAGCCTGTGATGGCGACCTGTCCCACCAGTGGGACGTTCAGCTCCGACACTTGCTTCAGAGCGTTGGCCCTATTTCTCCACGACAAAGGTATCTTTCCGCCTAGGGAGGAGAAAGTCATCTGCGGGCGTGACTGCTGGAGACCTGGTGAATGCTCGGTTCCTTCGTCCTCTTCCTCGGGAGCTTTCTGCACAATCCCTAAGTCTTTTTGAGTTATTACCATGTGGGCAGACAGTGGTTTCTGTTCCCATCATTCCTGTCTCACCTGTCAGCTAGCGCTCTCCCAGCATCAAGGCCTTCTCCCCCAGTCTCAAGTACCTTTAGCGTCAGGGATGGTTTGCGCAGTTGTCTTCTTCCAAGTCTGTTTATTTATTTACTCAGAGAGGGAGGGAGAGCGGAGAAAGAGGATGACAGGCGCTCTCAGTGGGGTTCATGCTGTGATCCCCCAAGCGCGTCCCAGGCAGCCAGGCTCCTGGCCACGTGCACAGGTCAGCGGGGGCTGCACCCCACCTTTGGTAAGGGTTCCAGCACTGTGGGGCACTGCACGCCCACTGCACCTGGGGGCTGGGCCAGATGCTCCTATCTGTTTAAAGAACTGTAGTCCAATCTCTCATAATTCATGTTGACGTTTAAATTATCCCAGATTTGGGGCCAACAGTAGCATAGTGGACATAGGTGCTGGACTCCTACATGGCTCACTGCAGTTCAAGTCCCGGATCTGGCATGTGTGCATGTGTGCCCAAAGTCCCAGGAGGAGAATGGAGGAGAGGGGACTGCAGCATAGCCACCCTCTGCGGCCTGGTTCTCACTGTCTTTCTGTCTCTCTCTCTCTCCTCTGGTGAGTGTACATGCCTTATGGCCAAAACCTTAAAAAAATTATCCCAGATTTAGTCAACAGGATCCTCTCCAGGCTGGCTCCTGGGCCCTTTCTACACGCCCAGACCAGGCTGTGAGAGTCAGCGATGCCCTTTACAGATCACACTGTCCTCTCGGTTGCTTGCGTGCTGATCCTGCTGTATCGACCCCACACCCTGCGCTTTGCTGACGCCTCTGCTCACTCTGGGTGGCTCCTCTGACTTCTTCAGAGTTCCGTGTTGGTAAGTGCATTGTCTACACCGGCTGCCTATACTGACCGCCTACACCGACCGAGAGCTTAATTTCACTCTTCTCAGTTATCTGTTAATATTTACTCCTTTTGTTATTGAGATGGCTAGAATCTACTAGCAAGGCTAATCCTATGTGAGAAAAAAATTCTGCCTCTACTTCTTAAGTTCGAAATTTCAACATTATGTTTGCTCTGGGTTATTAAACACAGTGTTTTCTCCCATTAAAGAAGATCTTTCCTTGTAATCATTCAGTTTTTAAAGAATGCACTAATGGGTTTTGGGTTTTATTGGACGACTTGTGAAGAGGATGACCATTCCCCGCCCACCCCCGGTGTATTTGCACGGTGAAACATGACGGCTGCAGGTGGGACGAGCCCTGTGCTGGCCGCCTCAGCGTGCCGACGCCGTATTTAGCCTTCTGCTTTGACATCCGAGACTGACTCTCCCAGATTTCCCTCTCTTCATTGTCTGCGGCTTGGAATCATTAGCATTTCCCCGGCTCGTGGATTTGGTTCTTGAGTTCACGGACATGTGTGCTCCTCGCAGCCCAGGTCTGCTCTGCGTGCTCGGGGGAGGCCGTCAGGCCCATGTAGATGTCCTTAGTGCACGTACTCGCATCCGTGTCTGGGACATGACGTGTGAGGTGGGGACCCATGGCCTGCACGGGCATGCTGCATGTGGGAGTCCGAAGCGCGCCCTGACAGGCCCGCAGGAGAAGGGCACATCAGGGAGCCAGAGAGGCAGCAGTGCAGACCTGGCCCGAGGGCCTCCGCCATTGGCTGCGTGC
This sequence comes from Tupaia belangeri chinensis, assembly GCF_000334495.1. Classification (NCBI taxonomy): domain Eukaryota; kingdom Metazoa; phylum Chordata; class Mammalia; order Scandentia; family Tupaiidae; genus Tupaia; species Tupaia belangeri. The sequence goes on from NW_006159879.1 coordinate 1,040,023, forward strand.
TCTTGTCAGGGCCCTGCCCTTGCCTCTCTGCTGCAGCTCTGGGCAGGGCTGTGCCAGGGGCCTTTGCCACGCGGGCTGGCGGACATTCCTCTCAGGACCTGCAGGAGCCGCTCCTCATGCTCTGAGGGTAAGCCCTGCCTGGGACTCTTCAGGCTGCGGAGATTTTCACTTCAGCTCCTGTCAACAAGTATTTGCACACGATGCCAAAGAGCCCTGGCTTTGCCAACCCTAGGCTGCATGGCCAGCTTGCAGCCTGACAGGGGAGGGAGGGCTCTTCCCAGCTGCGGGAGGGGAGGCATGTGCAGGCATGTGACAGTGCTACGTGAGCATTTGTATGTGCATCAAGAGGGTGTGAGCATGTGTATGTGCATGCGTGAGGCTGGATGTGTATGTGTGTGTGAGCACACACATGTGCGAGAGTGTGCTCGTGTGCACACACAGGCGTGTCTTTATATGTGTGTGCACAGGTGCCTGTGTGAACACGCGTGGGCATTGCGTGTGAATGTGCACGTGTATGCGTTGGTGTCCATCTGTGTGCAGCAGCAGTGGGGAGCTGGAAGCCATCCTCCCTGGCCCCCTGGCTGTCCAGGTCACCAGGGCCCGGGAGCTGCCCTCTCGGTCCGAGTGCTGGCCTTGCCCTGCCATTCCCTGTGTCCTCGCTGCAGGCCACACGCTCCTCCAGCTTCAGGATCCAGGAGAAGCGGCTGTTCCCCGAGCTCGCTCAGCCACGGATACACATTTCTTCCTCTTTCAAGAGTCAGCACATCTGCCTTGAATTATGCATGCATGCACGGAGGCTCCTCCAGGAGAAGGATTATGACTTATTTATCTTTGCATTTCCCTGACAACTCTCTCCGCTCTGGTTCCTAGGACAGGGTCTGGCACGAAGAAGGTGCTCGGTGATTATTTATTAAAATTGGACTTCAGCTGTTGTTCCTCCCCTGTCTGTTTAGTGGAAGTGTTAGTTCAGGGACGAGCCACACAGTCTTCTGGGGTGAAGTCTGCACGGCCCGCCTTGTGCCTGAGGCTAGCACCATCGGCTCGCTTTCATCACCTGTCTTCCTGTCTCTCGCCTCCATCAGGCACAGCATCCCCCAGCCCGCTCCCTGGGTTTGACGGGGCTTCTGCACCACCCTGGCCTCCCCCACCCTGAGCGTACACACAGGACTATGTGTGCACGGCCAGGGGTCCACGCAGTCCCGCAGAGCAGGGCCCCATCGTTGCTGAGATGGTGCTGGCCGCGTTCTCATGCACATCACACCTTCCGAGAGAATTAGTGGAGGGGTCCGTGAAGCGATTCCTAAACTCTGCCATGCCTCGGATTATCCCAAGGGGTGTTGGAAGTTTTCACAACAAAGCTAATTGCAATTCACGGTAATCACACACATATTTAATGCTGACGGCACTTGGAGTCCAGGACGCATGTTACACAAATGCAAGTGTCGGAACTGCAGGAAGATTGGGGTGCAAGGTGAGTGGGTTCTTCTCTGAGCAAGGGGGAAACCTCCTTATGTGTATGGTCTCAGCTGGGCTGGATTGAGGTGTATATCATGCTGGGTAAAGTCTCCTCACAATGTAAATGATGTATAGCGATTTAACGTATGAATAATAATAAAAAATATATAAATAAAAAAACAAAACAAAGAAACAAAAAAACAGGACTTCACACTTGAAAGCCAAGTGAGCCGACGTGTTTGTGAACGCCAGTCCCTGGGGCAGCGGCCGGCAGCAGCTCAGCCCCCAGGCCTCGGGAACAGCGGGTGTGGGCGCCTTCTGGCTGGACCTCGGCTCTCGGTGTTCTGGCTCTGAAAGCCCAGGACTCACTGTCACGCCCGTTTGCACACTGCGATGACCGTGTGCAGGCCTGCTGGTACTCATTTCGCACCTGTGTGCGCCCTGTTTCGGAAATATCGATGCCGGGGAGTGATGTCGTGGAGTCGACGTGACCCCTGACGATGGAGAAGCAACACTTCCTGTCCCCGCCCACTCCTCCCCTTCTTTGCACAGCCACCTCTTCCATGGCCTGCCCGTCTGCCTCCCAGCACCTGGGCCCTGAGAAATGAGCAAGGTTCTGTAAACTCCGACGCCGTGGCCCCCTCGAGCACTGTTCCCCTGGCCTCAGGTGCATGGCAGCCACCATTCCACGTGGCAGGTGACAGACGGAGAGCGGAGGGCCTGTGGACCTGCTTCCAGGCCAGTCTCGGGCCCAGTGAGGAGCGTTGCCTGTCGCCCCGCTACAAGTCACTTCTAGTCTGTGTGACTTCTGCGGCCTTTTTACCCCCACCCGCTTCATCGCTCTACGAGGGCTCTTCCTGCTGTGGCCCCGCATCTGCAGAGCTGCCGCCCTCTGCCTCGGCTGCAAGGCCCCCCTTCCCTGGGGCCGGCCCCTTCCCTCCACCCTCGTGTGCGGAGGCTCAGGCTTTGTGCTGCACCTGGAGTCACTGCCACGCCTGTCCCTGATGTTGCAGAGCATGACTTCCTTCAGGCTGAGGGGACCACCTCAGTGAGCGTCCCAATCGAGGCTCTTCGGAGAGGGGATGGGAGCACTCCCGAGGGGCCCTCCGGAGCAGCGAGCAGTCTCCCGCTGTCCTGGGCAAGCCTGCTGTCTGCGTGACGCCCCGTTTACGGAGAAGGGCGCGTAGGGTGTCTGCGTTCCCCCCAGTGCTAGCTCACCGCTGGGCATTGCGCTTGCAGGCTCACGGCGGCCGAGGAGAGAGCAGCCGTGTGCCCTGGCCCGGTGCCCTCAGGTGCGCAGGCTGGCCCCGCGGGGAGGACGTGGCCATTGCAGCATCGCTGTCGACGCTGAAGAAGTGGGAGGCCTGCCTGACAGCAGCGCCCGGCGTGCTCCAGAGCACGAGGTTCCAAGTGTGCGAGGGAGCTGACCGGAAGATAACGGAGTGATCAGTCCTTTCCTTAAGGGGGTACATGGAGTTGGCTCACTGTGTATCTGTTAGGGAAATACAAAAGGTATGCAAGCCAGTGAAAAAAACAACACTAAGATAATAGAATGGGGGGCAGGCTTTTTTCATTTTTCCTTTTTCTTTTTTTGCTGGAGTGCATGTGTGCTCACCAGAAAGGAAAAGCAGCCCGAGTGGGAGAGGGGCATGGTCTCACTGCAGGCCCCTGCCCCTCATTTCTCTGTCCCCTCGGGACGTCGGGCATACACGCATCTGTGCCTGCTGTGTCTTTCAAGCTGCCGGGCCGGGATTTGAACCATGACAGGGTCTGACTCCCCGTGCACAGTGCTAACCACCGTACCACAGGGCTGTCCCCGGAGTATGAGACTTCGAGGCAAGAAGAGGGACAACAAGGACCGAAGAGACAGCGCTTTATCTAACAGAAGGCAGAAAGGAGAGAAGAAAGAACTTGAGATAGTCAGCGGGGCCACGGTACGGCCAGGTGGTTGGTGACCACGCTCGCCAGGCCGCGGCGTTCGCTGACAGGGAGGCTTGGTGCTGGGAGAGGGAGAGCGCCCCCCGGGGTGTGGTCTCACACGGTCCTCACGTACAGTTCACGGGACGTGCCGGAAACACAATTAAACTTGAAATTGAAAATAAAACCATAGGAAACTATATGAGGAAGACATTAACTAAAACAAAATTAACGTGCTGTTTTGAGATGTGATAAAAATATTCTTAGGGAAAAAATCACAAATAAAATGGATGGTACGAGAAACTCCCAGTGATTTACTGCAGTTCCAATCTTGTCTGTGTTTGACTTTGTAGCTTTGGAAACTATGTGGTAAAACTCAACAGAAATGGAAGTGGGAAGTGCAGACTCAGTGATCTTCCTGGGAGTTACGAGCAGGGTTCTCGGAGAAACTGGTACACAAGGTGGACGAGAGGAAAGCTCTGGGTGAGCTGAGTCGCCCAGCGTATTGTAACTGTGGACACAGGCGACACAGTCAACAAGTAGAGGACACGCGTGTCCACCAAGAACAGTCCACAAAGGGTTCTCGGGCAACCCAGGGCAGTTTTACAATAGAGCCCACCTTTGCTGATAATAGTACAGCAAGGTTATAGGTAAGAGGTGAAAGCTACTCCCTCCCCCAGTCATACATGTGGAAATAAAAATCATGTTTACTACGAAGTCACAGTGGCCTGGGCCGGCCTGTGGTATGGCGTTAAGGCAAGGCGCTGGATCCCACATGGCTGACTGATTTGAGTCCCGGATGCAGCAGCTTGAAAATTGTGCCGAGTGCATGTGCGTGCCTGCTCAGAACCCTGAGAGGGGAGGAGAAGGGACGGTGGCACGGCCGTCCCCCAGGGGTGCTCTCTCACTCCCCCTCCCGTCTGTCTCTCCGTGAGTGCGTGTGCCCTATAGCAAATTCAAAAAGAAAAGTGAAGCATAGCGTTCTTGGTATGATCACATTTATGTGTGTGTGTATGCATACGTGTGTGTACACAAGAACACATGACGGTCATCCATGAAGGATCACTATTAACTGTAGTAGATATTCGGGACCAGCAGATGGCTTAATGGTTATGTTGCTGGCCTCCCAGAGTCGACCGGGGTTTGAGTCCTGGACCTGGCGGCTTAAAACTCATCCCAGGTGTGTGTGCCCAAAATCCAGAGAGCAGATTGGAGGAGAAGGGATTGCAGTGTAGCCATCCCCCTAGGGGATGATTTTTCTCTGTCTCTCGCTCCCTCTCTCTCCCTCTCTGGCGAGCACATGCACCCTATAGCAAAAATCTCTCTCAAAAAACAAAAACAAAACAGTAGTAGTTGGGCATTTCGGAGTGGGGGAATTCGTTTTTACATTGTTATGCATTGTTTTAGTCATTGTTTTCCAATGAACATGGCTTATATCTATTAATATATGATACTTATTTATACATGTTTGTTCATTGATCGGGTTGTCGGAAAAGTTATGAGTTTTGCACAGAAAAACGTAGAAAAAACACATCATGACTTTTCCTACAATCCAAAAGATTTCTATCAACTTCAAGCAAATAAAATTTTGTTTTGAAAATAATTCTAAAGCATGTTTTGAAGATAAAGTTGAATAAGAAAGAGAAGCATTTTGCGCTGAGCGGCAGTGTGATACTCCCCGTGGGCCACAGCTGAGGCAGCTCCCGTCCACGCACCGCCAGGTGGCTCCGGGACAGCGCCCTCTGCAGGGAGGGTGCGGCGGCATGCAGGGCGGTCGGCGCTGTGATGGGGCCCAGGTCTCCCGCGTGGGCCGGCTGTGTGCGCACACGCGGTCGTGACCCAGGCTAGCCGGGGCAGTGGCATGAGGACCCTGTCCCCCCTCTCTCTCTGGAGATATGAATACATAACCTTTTTTTTTTTTTTTGAGAGATTTTCACTGTAGGGCGCGTGCGCTCGCCAGCCAGCCAGACAGAGACATAGAGACAGAAAGCGAGAAATCACCCCCCAGGGGGGATGGCCACGCCGCAATCCCTTCTCCTCCATTCTCCTCTCGGGATCTTGGGCACGCACGCACACGCGCCCGGCGTGAGTTTTTTAAGCCACCAGGTCCGGGACACGAACCGCGGTCGACTACGTGGGAGTCCAGCGACATAACCATTACGCTAACTGCTGGTTCCCAATACATAACCTTTTAAAAAGGAGAAAATGGACCACAGAGTGATTCTGAGTGAGGCGTAGGGAGGGCGGTAAGGAATATTAAGGCAAAATCAGCACATTAGCAACCAAAAGGTGGCCCAGCTGCGGAGGGCGGCGGTCGCGCTTGCACTCTCAGGGCTGGAAGCCCGGTGTAGACCGAGGTTCGGTCCCTAGTTGGCCTGGAGAGCATGCCAGGTGCGCGTGGCGCCCACGACCCCGAGGAGCTGGCGCTGGGCAGGAGGCTGCGGCGTGACGGGGCCTTATCAAGGTGGCTCGCCCTCTCCATCCGCCCCTCATGCACGCTCGTGCACTTTCTACCATAAACAGAAGAATAAAAGGACGCGTGGGACCGCTGGGACACGAACTGGCACCAGGGACACAGAGACGCACACGGCAGGTGGCCGCATGGTCCAGGGAGAGGTTGAGAGGTTTAGACAGCAGAGGGGATGTGGACGTCACCCCATGTTGCAGCTCTGAGACACCCCACGAGGGTTCGATGGCACCTGGCCCTAGGCACGCCTGGCACGCCCAGCAACTGCACCGTCTGTGGTGGCAGTGGCTGTGCCTGCTGTCTCAGCCAAGGCCATTTCAGCGTGCAAACCTGCACACCTGTGCTGACACTAGGAGTGCAAGTAACATTTCCTCCCCACCTGAGAAGCCGTGGCTGACAGCCATGACCTGGGGCCCCGTCCGCACTGCAGCACTGGCTGCAGCAGAGCTCGGGAACAGTGGTCACCCCTTCCCGCCCCATCTGGCTGTCTGCAATTCGATCAGCCGAGACCCCTCCGAGGACTGCGTGGCACAGTGAGCGTGCACCCGGTGTGCACCCGGGCGGTCCGTGAGCGGGAGCAGCCAGGAGCTGGCAGACTGTCCGTGGCTCTGCCAGCAGGGGAGCCGCTCTCCTCAC
>NW_006159879.1:1046967-1049947 GCF_000334495.1 Tupaia belangeri chinensis
GGAAAGGTCTGACGTTCTTTTCTATGCAAAAATGCATCATGGCTGTCCCAACGGCCCAATCCTTTCTTCGATTCTCCTCTCTACTTATTCTTGAATTACCTTATAGATTGTCCTTTTTTAAGCTTAAAAACATGAATAGAAACAAAAATTCAGTTTGCCCAGGAGTCGCCACATTCCCAGACAGTCCTGCGTTCTTGTCTTTCAAACCAGGGATGGCTTTCGTGACGTCAGTCCCCAGAGCCAGGTGTTGTTTGCACAGAGAACCGACGTCCCTTTGAAGAAAAGACTCTCCTGACCAAATAGGATCAAATCACCCTTTAAAGAAATGAAAGCGTGTTTGTGCAAACAGCGGCATCTGTGTGCAGGAAGCCCTGGCCCTGAACACCGAGGCTCTGCCCTCCAGATCGCATCTAAGAGGCCACTGGTTTTTCTCTGTAGCAAGTTACAGGCCAGAAAGGCATTTTCTTTTCTTTTTTTTCTTTTCTTTTCTTTTCTTTTCTTTTCTTTTCTTTTCTTTTCTTTTCTTTTCTTTTCTTTTCTTTTCTTTTCTTTTCTTTTCTTTTCTTTTCTTTTCTTTTCTTTTCTTTTCTTTTCTTTTCTTTTCTTTTCTTTTCTTTTCTTTTCTTTTCTTTTCTTTTCTTTTCTTTAACTGGGGGAAGGAAACGGCAGTGAGGGAGGGGAGGGAGGGGCGGTATGTTCCGCAGGCCTCTCCTGTTGTGACCCTCTCGCCCCTGCCCCAGCTGACTGCTGCACCAGGTGTGGCTGCTGCACCCAGCCTGCCTCACTTGGCCCAGGGACCCCACCCAGACCTCCCGTGGCTGTGCCATTGCGTGGAGCCTACCACCGACCGGGGCACAATGAGGACCATCTCTGGCAGACAGAATTCCCAGGTGGTTCCCAAGATTCCTGCCCCAGGGGGCGCATTGTGCAAGCGCCTTCCCTCCAGGAGAGACTGAGTCTCTTGTGGGCAGGGTCAGGTCAGTCCCCTCACCACTGCGGGGGAGGGGTGTCAGTGACGAGGGGGGTCATGTCACATGACATCAGATTTGGCTTCCCAGAGACACCGACACTGCCTTCGGAGCAGCTGTGGGTGAACTGCTGTGCAGAACCACCAGCCAGAACCTCAGACCACTAGGTACCAGAGCCCCAGCAGCGCCTGGAAAAATGGGGCCCATCCTTTAGCCATGAGCAATTCATTCCACTGGGAGACATAGGGTGTGGGATGGAACCTTCCCTGGCTGAGGCTTCAAATGAAGAAGCCCATCTGGATTTCAGCCTCCAGAAGCCCCGAGCAGAGCCTGGCTGCATGTGGCAGCTCTGAGCAGGGCCGGAGCTGTGAAACTGCACTGGCTGGTGCTGCAGGCGGTGCTGCCCGTTACACAGCATCAGCAGACTCGTACATAGCCCTCAGACAGGGCAGAGGGCTCCTGGGTGTTTTTACAGCTTTTCTTTATTATATTTGTAACAACCTCCTTCCACTGAGGTTCATCCTTAAAGCCATTTTAAAGGTGTCACCTGTGCTCCCTGTAGTCAGTGGGAAAAGCTCGGTCCCTGCTCACCAGGCCGTCCACTGTCGTGCGGGTGTCATTTAGTCCTTGCAGGACCTCTAGGGGGAAGGCGTCGGCTTGGTTTAGCAATGGTGCTGGACAGGCCGGGGGTCCAGATGTCTGAGCCTGCAGCGTCTGGTGCTGTCAGCTCCACTGCAGTCCAGTGTGCCAGGGGGCCAGCCCATGAACTCCTTCCCTGAGTGTCTGAGTCCCTGCCTGGCTGCAGTCTTCGGGGCCTGTTTAGGAGATACGTGTGGTCTAGGCTCATCCACGCGGAGGGGCCTGCCCCCAGCCTGGGCAACGCCTGTGGGCGAGCTGCTCTCAGGAGGATCACGGAAGACGAGGAGGACAGACAGGAGGTGGAGAGGTGCGGTGGGGCTCCTTGGCGAGGACACTGCGAGAACGGAGCAGCTTTCTGCTGAGGGAGAGGCCTCTGGGTGTTGCTGGTGGGTGAGGAGCGATGGCCAGTGCCCACAGAGGGGGCACATATGGCTGTAAATAGCGCAGTCATGCACCTTCCGCCCGGTGTGGCGATGGCTTTATTATTATTGCTGTTGTTTTAGCTGGGCTTCGCTCTGTTGGGATCCCCCAGCCTCAGCCTCTGAGGGGCTGAGACTGCATTCAGGGTGAGTGAGGAGTGGGGCCCGGGGCCTCCCCGTGGCCTCAGCCTGCAGCGTGGCAGGGTCGACAGTCTCACCCCCGTGGCTGGGCCGGCTCGTGATGGCTTTAGAGAGGAGCCGCCTGGAGGTGGGGCTTGGGGCAGAGAAGACAGCCGTCCCTACCAGCCCGTGTTTCCGGTGTGAGGACCCAGGTCACTTTGCCATCCTGGGAGGAGCGCCGTCCTGGCCCCTCACTGCAGGACTGAGGACTCGGCAGCCGTTGTCAGACTGTCTGCGTCTCTGCCCAGTGGGCTCCTCCTGTCTGGAATGAGCAGAAACCTGGGAGGGGTGCTGGGCGGCCCTATAACCTTGAGAGCCCCGTCGGATGGGGAGTCCGTCTCCTGAGAGTCAAGGTGACCCTGCGGGACGGAGCCCGCTGCCCCACCACGCTTACTCCACGCACTCCCCCAGTGACCTGGGCCGAGTGCCTGGCTCTGAGCCCGCGCAGCGCAAACCGCGGGAGTCAGCCGGTTCCACCGGAGACGGGGCAGCGAGCACAGGGCAGGTGTGGGGCCTGGTCTCTGCAGGGCTGGGTGTGTACGGGCCAGTCTCTGAGTCTCCACCCTGCAAAGTGAGAGCTGAGGGCAGTCAGCGCTCACAGAGATCGCCAAGTGCTCGGCTGTCTCTTCTCACGCCAGGAGAACAGGGAAGCACCGCTCTGCGTCGTCCCGCTCAGGGAGCTGAGGGCAGTCAGCGCTCGCAGTGATCGCCAAGTGCTCGGCTGTCTCTTACGCCAGGAGAGGAGGGAAGCACCGCTCTGCGTCGTCCCGCTCA
>NW_006159879.1:1050126-1058261 GCF_000334495.1 Tupaia belangeri chinensis
CCGAGGCTCGGAGAGCTTCCGTGGAGCTGTGTCCGGGTGGGACCTCCACCCAGAGCGGCCGGTGCTCCACCAGGACCTTGGTGCTGACAGTGTCGCTCTCGCCTTGCCCTTGAGGCCCCTGGGGTAGCTTTGCTCTGAGCTGTCCTGTCGGAGGCCAGAGGAGGCGAGGGCAGATCAGCAGGCTTTGCTGCTGCCTGCGAGAAAATCGTCTTCTTCCTCTGTTGAAACGAGAAAACCTGGACGGGCCCTGTAGCGTGGTGGTTAAGGGAGCTGGGTCCCACATGCCACATGGCTGACTGCGGGTTCACGTCCCTGACCGGGTGGCTTGAGCAGTGTGCCAGGGCATCTGTGAGTGCATGCCACACTCCTCAGAGGGAGAGAGGGAAGAGAGGGGCTGTGGTGTGACCACGCCCTGGGGGCTTCCTCCTCTCCTCTCTGTCTCTCTCTGACGAGAGCACACGCTCTACGGCAAACAAAGAAAGAAAGAAAGAAAAGGGAAAAAAAGGAGAAGACCTCGACCCTGCACAGCCCACATCTCTCCCTCTGAGAAAACTTCAACCCTGCACAGCCCACGTCTCTCCCTCCTGCAGTGACCGATCTGGGAGCACAGGCCGTGAGCCTCAGCTGTAAGCGTTGGCCATGGCTGGTGTGTCCCCTCCCTGCACGCTGACCCCTGGGTTCCAAGACCACCCTGCCGCTGCTGGCTACCTCCTGACTGCAGTGGTCTCTGCGGTTCCAACAACCAGCGCGGGGAGGCGCGGGTCGCTAACCAGAACGCGCTCTGGCAGGACCTCACTGTACCGGCTATGCAGTCCCGGAAGGTGCGAGGGGCAAGCCCAGGGCCCTGGGAAAGTGCACAGGTTCTGAGCCTGGACACACGTACCGGGGCCTCTGGATTCTGTTTTCCCTCTCTTCCAAACTGAAATGTGCTGAATTGATTGAGGTTTTTCACTGTAGGGCATGGGCACTCACCAGACAAAGAGAGACATAGAGATAGAAAGCGAGAAATCACCCCACAGGGAGGATAGTCACTCTGCAGTCCCTTCTCCTCCATTCTCCTCTCAGGATCTTGGGCACGCACGCACACGCGCCTGGCATGAGTTTTAAGTCACCGGGTCTGGGACGCGAACCGCGGTTGACTACGTGGGAGTCCAGCGACATAGCCATTACACTAACTGCTGGTTCCCTTGATTTGGGGATTTGTGAGGCGGCTTACTTTTTATTTTATTTTGGGAGAAGGTGGTCAGTGCTCGGTCAGCCCCGGAGGGGCAGCCTGTGGGCTGGGGTGCCGGGCTGAAGCTGTGCTGGGGCCATGCTGGGCTCGGGTCCGTGTGAGCTGACCGGACTGTGGAGGAGGAGGGCAGCGTTTGCACACCTGCTCATGGGCGGCTCCTGGAACGATGTCTGGTCTGCTTGGAACCCGGTCCTGGGGATCGGTATCGATGCTTTGTGGTCACGTGGACCAGGCAGGAGCTGGGATCTGTTTCCAGGGGACACGGTCACAGGTGTACAGTCTGGAGCCAGGTGTGAAGACGGGAAGCAGGGGGAGGTTGCGGTATAGAGGGGTGAAGGCAGGGACCACTTCGCCCCTTGCATGTCTTTGGGGCTGTCCTGAAGGCCAGGTCAGTCCATGGGCCCGCCCCAGTCCTGGGTGAGTTCCTGGGGACCCCCAGACCTCCACATCAGGACCTTCACAGCTCCGCAAACCCGTGCCGGAGCCAGTTCAGGCTGCCGTGGGGACCTGGACCGTGCGGCTGAATGGAGGACCCCGGCTCGCCCCAGACTGGCAGTCTAGGACCGAGCGTGGGCAGCTCAGTGTTGGGCATGCCTCTCTCCTCCCCTCACATGTCCTCACTGGCAGTTGGGGAGCAAGGAAGCTGGCTCCCTGGGGTCTCTTCTTAGAAGGGTGCTAATCCGGTCACGAGGCCCACCCTCCCGACTTCGCCCTGCAGCCTTGGCAGTAGGGGCGAGCCCTCAGCGTGTGAAGCTGGAGCAGGTACCATCAGTCCAGGGCGCTCCCCGCATGCTCGGCTGCCGAAGTTGGGAAAGCCCGGGTAAAGCGTAGCCTGACTGCGGGAAGTGATGGTGTCGCGGGGAGAGCGGAACCACCTGTCCCCCACGCTCTTCAAACTCTCGGCAGAGGAAGCCCCGACTGGAGCGCCCCTCCTCTCTCTGTCACTTCACAGAGACGCAAAGTTCGCCTGCGATGCAGGTCACATGCCATCTGCAGACGCAGATGAGGAAGCAGAGCGCACACGCAAACACACGTGTAAGTGTGGATGTATTTTCTCTTATAAAAATGTGAACGCATCGAACCCTGGTGTCTGGACCGTGGGCAGCCTCGTGCTGGCGTGCCCGGCTCAGTTTCGGTCTCCCTCCTCCTGGACTCTGAGAAGCTGCGAGTCTCTCCGAGGATCACGCCGATCGGCCTCATTTCCTCCGTCGAGGTGCCGCTGCGGCCCCTCTCCACCAGGCAGAGGGCGTGTGTGCCCACCAGAGAGAAGCAGGGGCAGGAGAGGGGAGGTGAGGACGCACTCCCACGTCACGGTCCTGCCGCGGTCACGCCTCCACCCCGCCCTCCTCCGGGTACTTTGAGCATGCACACGCACACGCCCGGCATGACTCCAGCTGCTGGGTCTGGGACTCCAACTGCACAGTTGGCCGTGCGAGACCCAGCAGCCTTCACCACCACGCCACCGGTGGGCCGTGGAGTACCTACCTGTCGTTCCATTTTGCCCAGTGTCCCTTTAGGTTGGATTCCACTCTTACCTCCCTCCTCCTGTTTCAGAGGCGTGGGTTAGGATAAATGCTTTTTCAAACATTAGCATCAGAGCGGGAAATTATTTCTTAGCACATGGTTGAATTTTCTTTTTCTGGGTGAAGTTCTACCTCTAGCGCCTTTGAGACGTGGCCATGTTACTACTTAAAATTAAAATACAGATTTTTGTTTATTTCTTTGGTAAACTTATTACTGTAGGAAAGGATAAAGAAGACTTTAAGGTAGATGTTTTGGATAATAGCATGTCTAATTGTAAATGAATCATGGGTTCTTTTCTGTGACCCGTTTCCTATAGAGAAAACTTCAGGTTGGCTTCCTAGCCTGGCACACTACTCGTGGCCAAAGCAGATTGCTGAAAACCGACACTCCTCCTGAGCCCTGGTGCTTCCTCAGGGAGCATGTCCTCAGAGACACGTGGGCCACCAGAGCGAAGCGGCTCGGTTCCTCAGCTCTGGCTGCGAGACAGCCCGTCGCCCTGCCTGGGCTGAAGTTGGTTGTTTGGAGCCCGGAAGCCCAGTCTGCTGTGCGGTCGGCAGCGGCTTTTCATATTTTGGGAGAAATACACGGAGTGCTCTTCCCGGCAGACGATACTCCCAGCTCTCCTCCTCAATATGCACAACGAGCAGGGCTGGCAAACGAGACCCGCTGGGAATCCAGCCCTTCGCCACTTCCCTTCCAGAGTGCTGCTCGCTGCGGGGCTGCTCAGTAATCCCCGGAGTGCCGCGCCCCGAGGCGGTCACGCGGCGTCCTGGGCGGACAGTTTTCTACCTGGCTGCCGTTAATTGCTTGCTGTGGCTTTTATTAGGCCGTGTCCCCACGGAGGCCACCCAGTGCCTGCTGGCCGTTAGCTCCAGCCCGCGTCTGCTCGCTCGACCTCATCACGGACGGTCTGCACGTGAGGCTGGGACCGCATTGTCAGGGCATGGACTGCTGCAATGCCGATGGATTTACCGTCACTTCGTGTGGGGCGGCAGGCGCTGGGTTGGCAAGGTCAGATGGAAGAGGAGGCAGCGTGGGGACCACGGTGTACGTTTAACTGTGTTAATTCTTCTCCTTTTCTTTTTTTTTTTTTAAATTTTTTGCCATAGGGCACATGTGCTTGCCGGAGAATGAGAGAGAGTGACAGAGAGTAGGAAAGTGAGAAATCACCCTCACCCGCCGGGGAGATGGCCATGCTGCAGTCGCTCCTTCTCCATTCCTCTGGGGACTTTGGGCATGCGTGCACACGTGCTCAGTGTGATTTTCTTTTCTTTCTTTCTTCTTCTTTTTTTTTTTTAGATTTTTAAATTTAATCATTATTGTTATTTTTAAATTTTGCTATAGGGCTTGTGTGCTCACTAGAGACAGAGAGAGAGGGAAAGTGAGAAAGCAAGTCTCCAGGTCCGGGACTTGAACCACAGTCAACTATGTGGGAGTCCAGCAGCTTGCCACCTGTTGACCCCAATTCAGTGTGATTTTTCAAGTCTCCGGGTCTGAGACACGAACCGCAGTTGGTCATGTGGAAATCCAGCACTTTACCAACCATGCCAAGGGCTGGCCCCAGCTATGTTAACTTTTAATATGGGAGAAACAAATGGAGCCAGAGGCAGAGGGATGGAGGACGCATCCCCGGGAGGTAGTGGACCCACAACAAGAGGGAAAGGAGGCCTGGGGATGGTGACAGAGCCAAGCTCACTCACAGGCAGCAGCGGGAGACGTCTGTCCCCCTGGCGGCCATGGCACTGGGAATTATGAAGGATCTGATGTCTGGGGGGTCCAGGACCAAGGTGCACGGACAGCCTGTTTCTGAATCAGGTCCTCCCCGTGCTTTGGCCCCAGTGGGACGGACTGCAGTTCTCGAACTCAGGAAGGCAGAAGCAAATCTGGAGAGTGGAGACAGAATTCCAGCTCTGACGTGCAGCCCGGGGCACGCTGTTCATGCACTCTGAACTCAGTGGCCTTACCCGTAAATAAGAAAACAGTACTTATCTCACAGGACTGTTGTGAAATTGAGTAACACACACAGGCAGGGAAGCGTTTTATAAACTTATAAATGAGGAGTGAGCAGGCGCATGGGCTGGGGGACAGGTGGCAGAGCTACACGGCATCCTTTAACACCGGGTGTTCTGTAAAATAGCCTACGCGCAGTTTACAGAGATCTTCGTCCTTTGATATCAGAAAGCAAATCCGGCTTTAACGGCATTGGTTACACCGTTCCCTTTGTCCGATTCTGCTCCCCAAATAAACAATTTCCAAGCGTTCCGGGGGCTCCCTGCGTGCTGCCAATGGTATGTTTGTGCTGCTGTGAGGTTTACTGTCTCCAATGCGCTCGCACCCCTGCCCCTCTTGCTGTCTTGGTTCCCAGTGTGCTCGGTCCCTGCTCAGCTCCCTGGGCCGTCGGCGTCATGGAGTCGAACGGCACGCTGCTCTAGAAGGGCCAGGCGGGGTGTCCTGAGCACACCTTGCTGAGTCATCGTACTCATTTCTACTGCCATTTTCCCAGTGATTGTCCTACGTCTCCCAGGGGCTGGTCAGACCATTCATCTCACTGAACACGTGCTGTGTTGGGGGAACGGAGTAGTGAGCCAGGGTAACATCCTTCCCACCACAGGGCTTGGTGTTCCTTGCCTAGGGCCTGCAGTCACCTCCACCTGCGCACTTTCCTAAACGAATACCCATGCCTCTTTCCAGGTGCACGTCCTGTGTCTTCCCAGGGCGCTCGCCCCGTCCTGCTCGTTGGCGCCACTTCCTGTCCGCCTGGGACCTCTCTGCGCTTCTGCGCGGGCTAGTTCCCTACGGCCCTTTCCGGACTTAGTCCTTGGTCTGGCTGGATCGCATCCTCTAGCAACTTCTGAGGAAGAGGCGCGTTGACAAGCCCGTTGTTCCTGTCTCAAGATGTCCTTCAGCAGTTTGCACACGGCACCGGGAGTGCGGGTAGGTGGACGGTTCCCTTGGCACGTTTAATCAGCATTTTATGTTCAACTTCGGTAGTTTCCATTTGTAATTCAGAATTACAGACCCGTCTCATTCTGATGCTTTCTTCTGGATGTGCTGAGTGTGTTCTTTATCTTCCCCCAACTCTTCCATGTTTTCTGGAATTCTTCCGACTTTTTTCTTCACCCCTGATTTTCTGAAATTTTAGTAAGATGTCTAGCTTGGTAAAATCTTTCCAGTTCTTGTGCTGGGCACTCAGACAGCCCATTTTACCACATGAGTCTCAGTTTTTAAATATGAGAAATCTTCTAAAATGAACTTCTTCACAGGAGCTTCACCTGTCTCCCCTACCCCTCTCATGGACATTTTCGGTCAGCGATTGCTCTTCCTGGAGTACTTTCTGGAGTCTCTAGCTTCTCATCACATTACCTTATCTTTTCGTCATGCTTTCTGAGCGTTTCTCCAGCTTACCTTCCAAGCATTTATTAGACGTTTATAGCCATGCTGCATGTTTCCGGCTGTTGAGGTTTCCCGTCCTCCAGCGATCCTGGCCTTGTCTCATAGGGGACGCGTGTGGCTTTTGATGTTTTCTCCTGTGTTCTATTTTGTATTCGTCCCTTATGCTTTTCATTTGCCCCATCCATTATTAGAGGCTTTTCTTAAATGCTTGTATGCCGAGTCCAGGTTTGTATGTGTTGATGCATGTGTGTATGTATTTATGTGTGTTTGTATGTGTGCCTGTATCGTCTCTACCTCTGCACCCATCCATCCATTCCTACCTTTCTCTTCTCCATCGACATCTTGTATGCTTGTATGTATATATGCGTTTGCATGTATGTGTTTGTATGTATGTGGATTTATGCACGTGCTTGTATGTTTGCATGTGTGTTTGTGTGTATATGTGTGTTTGCATGTATGCATGTATCATCTCTACCTCTGCACCCATCCATCCATCTCTGCCTTTCTCCGCTCCATCTATATCCTGTATGTCTGTATGTATACATGTGTGTTTGTGTTGGTATGTATGTGGGTGTATGCATGTGTTTGTATGTTTGCACGTATGTTTGTGTGTATGCATGTTTGTTTGTATGTATGCATGTATCATATCTACCTCTGCACCCATCCATCCATCTCTGCCTTTCTCTCCTCCATCTGCATCCTGTATGTCTGTATGTATACATGTGTGTTTGTGTTGGTATGTATGTGGGTGTATGCATGTGTTTGTATGTTTGCACACATGTCTGTATGTATGCATGCATCATCTCTACCTCTACACCCATCCATCCATCCCTGCCTTTCTCTCCTCCATCTACCCACATGCCCTCCTTTGATGGTTACGTTTGTGTGTCAGCCTCACTGGGCATGGGATGCCCAGATAGTTGGTGAGAGCCCTTTCTGGGTGTGACTGGAGGGTGTTTCTGGAAGAGATCAGCTCCTGAGATGGCGGACAGGGCAGAGCGGTGCTGCACCATGTGCTGGGCCCCGTGCGGTTCTCTGGGAGCCAGACCAGTGCACACGCTGGGGAGAGGGCTCTCGGGTTTCCCGCTGGGCGCCCAGGCAGGGACGGCGATGGCCCCGACCCTTGGTGCTCCTCCGTCTCAGGCCTTCAGAGCTGGTTGAAGTTTATACCATGAGCCCGCTCTCTGTCTCCAGCTTGTAGAGGACAGATGTGGGATTTCTTAGTCTCCATAATCTCGTTTTATGTGTACATACGTGTATATATACATGTAACATATAATGAAGTGATGACATAGTCCATGACGGACTGCATGTATGACGTGGCCCCACAAGGAGCACAGAGCACATGCCTCGGCGTGCGGTGGGCTTTGACGTGTGGGTTAGTGCCCAGGCGTGCAGTGGGCTTCGACGTGTGGGCTAGTGCCCAGGCGTGCGGTGGGCTTCGACGTGTGGGCTAGTGCCCAGGCGTGCGGTGGGCTTCGACGTGTGGGCTAGTGCCCAGGCGTGCGGTGGGCTTCGATGTGTGGGCTAGCGCCCGGGCGTGTGGTGGGCTCTGATGTCTGGGTTAGCGCCCGGGTGTGCGGTGGGCTTCGACGTGTGGGTTAGTGCCCAGGCGTACGGTGGGCTTCGATGTGTGGGCTAGCGCCCGGGTGTGCGGTGGGCTTCGACGTGTGGGTTAGCGCCCGGGCGCACGGTGGACTTTGACGTGTGGGTTAGCGCCCAGGCGTGTCGTGGGCTCTGATGTCTGGGTTAGCACCCAGGTGTGGGGTGGGCTTCGACATGTGGGTTAGCGCCCGGGCGTGTGGTGGGCTTCGACGTGTGGGTTAGCGCCCGGGCGTGTGGTGGGCTTCGACGTGTGGGTTAGTGCCTGGGTGTGCAGTGGGCTTCGACGTGTGGGTTAGTGCCCGGGCGTGCGGTGGGCTTCGATGTGTGGGCTAGCGCCCGGGCGTGTGGGGGGCTCGGATGCGTGGGTTAGCCCCGGGGG
>NW_006159879.1:1058556-1064871 GCF_000334495.1 Tupaia belangeri chinensis
GGGTGAGCGCCTGGGCGTGGTGGGCTCCCATGTGTGGGTTAGTGCCTGGGCGTGGTGGGCTCCCATGTGTGGGTTAGCGCCCGGGCGTGGTGGGCTCCCATGTGTGGGTTAGCGCCCGGGCGTGGTGGGCTCCGATGTGTCCGTGGGAGGACACCCTGTGGCTGTGGCACAGCGATGCTCCCTGACAATGCCGTTCTCGATTGCTCTGTGCTTGCCGTAGAGCCGCTCAGAGAGCAGCCCCCTCATCAGCAGGGCGTGACTGCGTTCCTTTCAGTGACTGGGCTGTTTCTCTGGGGAGCCTGAGGCCGACAGCATCAGTCCATCTCTTTCACTGTCACTCACTCACTCTTTTCTGCCTGTCCACCTGTCTACCTGTCTATCCAGCTGTCCGTCCACCGGCCAGCCTGCCCCAGCTGTCTGTCTGTCTCCCGGCTCCCTGTGTCCCCACCCGCCCCTGCTCTGGAACCTCCGTGCGCACAGGTGGGCACACCTTGTCGTGAGCATCCCTCTGGCTCGAGTGCTCTCGGGCTGGGTTTCACTGGGAGACCTCCCAATGTTATAGTAGCTAAGACTGCGTTTTCCTGGAGCCGGTTAATCTTCTCCTCAGGGAAGCTGTGTGGCCGCTCACTGGGGCTGCCGTGGGGAAGTCTGGGTACCTGCCCTCACCCCGGAGACCACCATGCTGCAGCGTCGGCCCTGCACCCCACGCACACCCACAGTGGGCTAGCAGTGCCCTTCGCGTTCTCCAGAAAATGAGGGTCGCAGCCGCTGCCGGTCTGCATCAGGTTGCCGCCGCGATGTGGTGCTCGGCTTCAGTTCCAGCCAGGTACTGTTTGCGACCTTAAATACAGCGAGTGTCCTTCCTGAACCCGAGGCTCTAGTGTCTGCAGAGTGAGCCGGACCGTGTCTCACTGCCGACCTCTGCACTGTTCCTGCCCTGCCTGTCACTCGGCAGCACGACTCGCTTCCTGATCCGGGCCCCTTCCCGTTTGACCAGGAGGGCTCACTCTATTTCTTTAGCTATTGGAGGCATGTCTCAGGAGGGGAAAGGTAGGAGTTTATGTTCCAGCTCTTTCTATCGAGTGTAAGTCAAAAGATTTATTTATTTTTTGCAGAAAGTTTATTGAATGAATGCGTTTCAGTTGAAAAAGCTTATGGGAAATTGAGGACAGAACACCTTTAGGTCCAAGAGTTGAAGACTTAAGCTTTTGTCTCCGACAGAAAAGTAAATCCTATCCTTAATCGGATACAATTGCATTAGCATCGGCCTACAGATCCAAGCAAGGAGAAACCAGCTCAACCCCCAAAGAACTAAGATCGGGGTGGGAGCCAGGATGGTTTCTCAAGTGGATTGGGTTAATCCGAGTGACTGGAACTGCCTTCTCGGTGGCTCTGGTTCTGCGGCTGTGTGGACGTGGTTCTTCCTGCTGTTAGAAAATGTGGCAGGAAAGAGCCCGGGAGATGGTGTGGGCAGTTGCATTGGAAAAGGTGGGTTCTCGAGGAAGAAATCAAAGTGGGTCAAACTGCGTCACTTGGTGGACTGTGGTGAGACGAGGAGGCAGAACGTGGAGCCAGTGACTGACAGGGGATGGATCTTCCAGTCCCCACATCCCGTGTGCCATCTGGGAAGGGCACCTGCCCTCTTTGTGTTACCACAGACGTCCCATGAGAAGGATGGCTTGGAGTCACCAGGAACGCCCGAACAGGTGATACGTGGAGCCCGGGTGAGCACGTATCTGACCCCGGGCAGCATGCCTGCAGTTGGAGTGGGATTGTCCAGGTGGGCGTCTAACATGCCTTTGAAGAAATCGTGACGGGTGGGCAATGGGGGGTCGTTCTCGGTGACCCTCCGGGTAGTCAGTGACTGAGTTGCCCTCATGCGAGTCCTCGTTCATCCATTTAGTTTAGCTCTTAGGGGTGTTGTGCGCACGTGATGGTCACGCTGGGTAAACACATTCAAGAATTTCCGATGGTCTGGATCTGTCCTCATGCTGGGGTGCGGTCATTGTCCTAGTCATGAGCAAAGGAGGATTTTCTTCCATCTGCAGGGCTGCGCTGGCCGATCCCACTGGGGAAGGCCCCGTCATCAGGGCATGGCGACCTCACCTAGCCTGGGAGGGGTGAGCATGCTTGGGAAGAGGGCAGCCGAGCCTCCCATGGTGTTAGGGTGCAGTCACCCCACCTGTCCGCTGGGCAGTGGACCCGGGGGAGGCAGGTGCGGGGACATACCATGGTGTGCAGAGCCGTCACCCACCTGCCCACCAGCACCCGGACCGAGGGAGGCAGGCGTGGGGGACACTCCTCGGTGTGCAGAGCGGTGTCAGCAGCTTGTACCCTAGCTGGCCTCCTTCCAGAAGCTGAGGCATATGGGAGCTACAAGGTTGGAATGCCACCGAGTCACCCACTGAGCAGGGACTGCTTTCCAGAATGTCCCAAAGAACAGTGCAGGGAGCTTGGGAACCCCGCACAGCAGCCCCGCCTTCATGCCCTTCCCAGCGTCAGCCAGGGCGAGGGCCCGGAGGACGTCTGCAGCGGAGTGACCTGTTTGTTTGTAGCTCCTCCCGCACTTTAGAAACGGATTCCGTGTTAGGTCCTCTTTAGAAAAGCAGGTTAACGTCTGGCAGAGGGCAGGTCTGGGTGCGTCGGGGAGTGGGGTTCAGTAGGTGACTGTTCTACACACTTTGTTCGGTCCCTGGGTGGGACGGGCTGTGGTCTCGCACAAGCTCCCAGGACCTTACAGGGGCAGGAGGCAGGCTTGCTCCCCCCACCCCCAGCTCCACGCCCCCCTCCCCCCTTCACACAGCCCCCCCCCCGCCGCGTGCCCCTCCCCCGCCTTCCCTTCGGCCCTCCTCTCCCTTCCACCATTTCTTTTCTTTTCGTGCTCTCCTTTTCTCTTTCTCCACCCCATTCTCTTCCTCCTTTGTGTTGAAGCAGCTGAAAAATACACCTGGGCACGTGTGAGTGTGCCCCAGTCCTGGTGGAAGGACGAGCGGAGGAAAACGGCGTGGTGTGACTTCGCCCGTGTGGAGTGCTCTCTGTCTCTGGCAAGTGCACACACCCTCTGTGGAAAATGGCATTAAATCTGTATACCCCTCTGGATAGCATAGAAATTTTAATATTAATTTTTCCAACTCATGAACGTGGGATGTCCTCACGTTTCTCTCTGTCTTTTTCAGTTCCTCTCAACAGTATTTTATATTCTCAGTGCACAGATCTTTCTTGGTTAGACTTGTTCTTAAGTATTTAATTCTTTTTGATGCCATTGGAAGTGGCTCCTTTGAACAGGTCGTTATCGGTGAGGGCGGGCGGGCTGCCTCGGCTTGGCTTCTGCACCCTGCGGCTGCCCTGAGCTCACTCCCTGTGGGGACACTCTTGGTTATTGTTAGGTTTTCTGTGGAGTCAGGGACAGTTTTACGGCCCCTCCTCCTGCGTGGACACCGTCTGTCTGTCCGTCCGTCTGCAGGCCGGCCGGCTCTCCTTGCCCTGTGCTCACGGGGCGTGGTCAGTGGGGCGCCCTTGCCATGTGTCCCTCCCCGACAGAGGCTCGTGGGCTTCCTCGCCAGCGGTGGCACTGCAAACTCCTAACCAATTAAATGGTGAGTTACATCCATTATGTCTCAGAGTCCGTTTAGGAGGAAAATGGAAAGATTCCAGCCCATGAACTAGAGCTGGTAGGGGTGAAAGGAGGAGCTGTGGGTCGTTCCTCTGTGACGGCTGCGCGTGGCAAGTGGCCCCACAGCCTTCCGACCAAGAGCCCCTCGCACCGTAGGCCCGCCCGGTGGGCTGGAGGCCTGTCTCTGCTGCCCCAGGAGGTCTGCTCCTGGCCAGGGGCCTCCGGTGTCTTTCCCTCCCAGAACACTCCTTTCCCTCTCCCTTCCCTGGCCCTATCCATGTCCTGAATAAATCTCTCATCTCCAGACTGCATCTCTGCCCTCACACTGCCTCGCAGGCTGAACCACCCCCGTCTACACTTGTACTTACATTTATCACGGCACCTCTTCACAGTTACGGCACGGTGTTCCCGGCACGAATGCCACGCCTATCAGTCATGACCAAGGCACCACCACGTACATTATCAGCAAATCCATTTTCGTTTCTGTGTCAGTTAAATGCATTGTTTTCCCCAGACCCGCTCCCTCCCTGCCCCTCTTACCCACCCCTCGGCGATCCCCCACCCTGTCTCCGTATTGCAGCTGCCTCCCGGCTGTTACTCCTTCCTGTCTTCGGATTCTGCTGCAGAGAACGGACATGGGTGTTCGCTGAACGGGCCATACAAAGCCCGACGGCTTCTTATGCCTCCAGCAAAGCTGGCCAGCCTCGGGAGGGGGCGCTGAGTCCTTGCGCAGAACCCGTGAGCGAAGGCCGGGTCACTGGCGTGGGAGGTCCCTAAGTCCCGCATGGCCTGTCCACCGCGGGATGACCCTTCTTTCTGTGGCAATGGCTGTTTGTGTCTGAACAGTCTCTTTGGAACTTGGAGGGAAGAGTCTTACGTCTTTCCTGTCTGTCTTTCTTTTTTTTTTAAGAGAGATTTTTGCTATGGAACACATGCACTCACTAGAGTGACAAAAAGCAAGAAATCACCCCTTCTCCATTCTCCTCTTGGGACCTGGGGCACACACACACACATACCCGATGTGAGTTTTAAGCTACCAGGTCTGGGACTCAAACTACTGTCAACTATGTGGGAGTCCAGTGATGCAACCATCACACCACCCGCTGCTCCCGGAAGATTCTTATTTCTGAAGAGCTATGCCCAGTGACGTTGACTCTGTTTTCGGCTGTAGTCTGAAGCATCTATTTCTTGCATTATGGGTTCTCAATTTTTCTGAGCTTCTCTTTCAAGTGCTTTGCTCAGGTGAGAAGTTGCAAATTCGAAGTGCAGAGTTAGGGCCTCCATTCTAGTTTGACACTCGGAGCTATAGCCCGGACTCCTGTCTGCATGTGTGTCCCACAGCACAGCTCGGCAGTCCGACGTCCCGTGGCGCATTCTGACAGAGGAAAGAGCACGAACTCCGCAGCTCGCTGGGCGGCACGTCTGGTGAGCTGGCCGAGGACTAGTGCCTGAGGCCTGGGCCTGGCGCCGGCAGCTGGACCAGCGGGCGGTGTTTTGAAAGCCGGCTGGGCAGGCTGGGGCAGCCCGGGCAGGTGTGCATGTCTGCAGGTTGTGTCACTTCCAGGCCCAGGGAGGGCTGGGGCGAGGGCTGCGGGGGAGTCTCTGACAGCCCGTATTTACCGCCGGACGGAGATGTACAGCTCCCTGGGCGTTCATCTAGCTGACAGTCTGGGAAATGTCAGCGTTCTAATTAACTCCAGCCCGAGAAGGCTGCTCTGCAATCTGAAATCCCTTTGATTGATTTGCCTGCAATTAGAGACCGGCTCCGCTCAGCACGCCGCGCGGGGAGAGGGCGAGGCCCAGGCGTCGGGGCTCCGAGAGCGGGCTTTGTGACGGTGTGAAGACAGGCGCCTGGAGTGTCCTGCCGACCCCCACGCCCCCAAATCAAGGAATTTAGCACTTCTGTTAAAATGAAGAGATTTACGTTATCCTTCTGCCTCTCGCTTTTGCATTGTTACGGGCGGAGGACTCTGAAGGGTATTATGCCACGGCGGCTGTTTTGTTCCAGGGGCTAGCCCTCCTTACGTCTGCCTTAAAAACAAGCTGGCAAATTCTTGTCTAAAAACCACATGATTAAAATGACAGGGATAAGGGCGTGGCCTGATTTCCAGGTACTTGACGTAGATGCTGACACACCAGGTAAACATACTTTCTTCAAGAATTGAATCCTGAGATAAAAATTGTTCGATTCCCTGCTCCGTGGCAGGAAACACGATGCTGGGAGCGGAAAGAGGAGTGTGAGACCCTCTGACCTCAGGAGGCCTTTGTAGAGAGGAGCAGGCGAACCCCAGGCACCAGGATGGCGGTCCCTGCGCAGGTCAGGCAGTGCTGCTGCAGGGGGGTGGCTCGCTCCGGTCGGAGACGAGGACCCCACACGGAGGGGCACCGAGCTGGTCTGTGTATGTGAGCGGGGTCGTGGGGGTGGCAGGCGCAGGGCGAGGCTGGGCACGGGCATGGCGGGCCAAGCACACGTGCGATCGGAGTGACACCGTGTGAACGTGAGTGTGCTGCGTGGGCTCAGGTAGGGACAGCAGGGGCCTTGCAAGTGGAAGGGGAGGTCGCAGGGCGCAGGGCGCCATGACTGGGACTTGATCTTATTCTCCGGAGGTGGGACTGAGGCTCTCTGGGAGGATGTGCATGCACTAGCGGGTTTTAGGCAGACACCGGCCCCGCTGTGGAGGCCGGGCCAGGAGGACTGGCTC
>NW_006159879.1:1066598-1079569 GCF_000334495.1 Tupaia belangeri chinensis
ACTCGGTGGGAGTCGAGCAACATAGCCATTACGCTAACTGCTGGTTCCCAACTTGGAGGGAAGAGTCTTACGTCTTTCCTGTCTGTCTTTCTTTTTTTTTTAAGAGAGATTTTTGCTATGGAACACATGCACTCACTAGAGTGACAAAAAGCAAGAAATCACCCCTTCTCCATTCTCCTCTTGGGACCTGGGGCACACACACACACATACCCGATGTGAGTTTTAAGCTACCAGGTCTGGGACTCAAACTACTGTCAACTATGTGGGAGTCCAGTGATGCAACCATCACACCACCCGCTGCTCCCGGAAGATTCTTATTTCTGAAGAGCTATGCCCAGTGACGTTGACTCTGTTTTCGGCTGTAGTCTGAAGCATCTATTTCTTGCATTATGGGTTCTCAATTTTTCTGAGCTTCTCTTTCAAGTGCTTTGCTCAGGTGAGAAGTTGCAAATTCGAAGTGCAGAGTTAGGGCCTCCATTCTAGTTTGACACTCGGAGCTATAGCCCGGACTCCTGTCTGCATGTGTGTCCCACAGCACAGCTCGGCAGTCCGACGTCCCGTGGCGCATTCTGACAGAGGAAAGAGCACGAACTCCGCAGCTCGCTGGGCGGCACGTCTGGTGAGCTGGCCGAGGACTAGTGCCTGAGGCCTGGGCCTGGCGCCGGCAGCTGGACCAGCGGGCGGTGTTTTGAAAGCCGGCTGGGCAGGCTGGGGCAGCCCGGGCAGGTGTGCATGTCTGCAGGTTGTGTCACTTCCAGGCCCAGGGAGGGCTGGGGCGAGGGCTGCGGGGGAGTCTCTGACAGCCCGTATTTACCGCCGGACGGAGATGTACAGCTCCCTGGGCGTTCATCTAGCTGACAGTCTGGGAAATGTCAGCGTTCTAATTAACTCCAGCCCGAGAAGGCTGCTCTGCAATCTGAAATCCCTTTGATTGATTTGCCTGCAATTAGAGACCGGCTCCGCTCAGCACGCCGCGCGGGGAGAGGGCGAGGCCCAGGCGTCGGGGCTCCGAGAGCGGGCTTTGTGACGGTGTGAAGACAGGCGCCTGGAGTGTCCTGCCGACCCCCACGCCCCCAAATCAAGGAATTTAGCACTTCTGTTAAAATGAAGAGATTTACGTTATCCTTCTGCCTCTCGCTTTTGCATTGTTACGGGCGGAGGACTCTGAAGGGTATTATGCCACGGCGGCTGTTTTGTTCCAGGGGCTAGCCCTCCTTACGTCTGCCTTAAAAACAAGCTGGCAAATTCTTGTCTAAAAACCACATGATTAAAATGACAGGGATAAGGGCGTGGCCTGATTTCCAGGTACTTGACGTAGATGCTGACACACCAGGTAAACATACTTTCTTCAAGAATTGAATCCTGAGATAAAAATTGTTCGATTCCCTGCTCCGTGGCAGGAAACACGATGCTGGGAGCGGAAAGAGGAGTGTGAGACCCTCTGACCTCAGGAGGCCTTTGTAGAGAGGAGCAGGCGAACCCCAGGCACCAGGATGGCGGTCCCTGCGCAGGTCAGGCAGTGCTGCTGCAGGGGGGTGGCTCGCTCCGGTCGGAGACGAGGACCCCACACGGAGGGGCACCGAGCTGGTCTGTGTATGTGAGCGGGGTCGTGGGGGTGGCAGGCGCAGGGCGAGGCTGGGCACGGGCATGGCGGGCCAAGCACACGTGCGATCGGAGTGACACCGTGTGAACGTGAGTGTGCTGCGTGGGCTCAGGTAGGGACAGCAGGGGCCTTGCAAGTGGAAGGGGAGGTCGCAGGGCGCAGGGCGCCATGACTGGGACTTGATCTTATTCTCCGGAGGTGGGACTGAGGCTCTCTGGGAGGATGTGCATGCACTAGCGGGTTTTAGGCAGACACCGGCCCCGCTGTGGAGGCCGGGCCAGGAGGACTGGCTCGGAGGCCACCGCAGTGGGGCTGGGGGAGACCAGGAGGGCCTGAACTAGGCGGCTCCCCTTGTTTGTCATCACGTCAAGCTGTGGCTGCGCCCCGTGGGATCGAGGGCCCGGAGCTTTTCTGATGATCCCCTTTAGCATGAAAACCGGCCCCTCGCGTGGGCCTGGACTCCATTAAAGTCGAAGGTGCTTACAGCCGCGTCCAGGAGGCAGGGTTTCAGCAACGCGAACGCGGAGAACTGAGGAGAGGGCCAGCCGCGTCTCAGCGCTGAAGTCATAACCGCCTGTGCTTTTCAGGGGACACAGCCAGGTCCTGCCGCCTTGCCTGGGGTCTGCAGACGCACCTCGTGGGGGCTCAAAGCACTGCCTCTGTGACTTGCTAGACAGCGTAGGCGAGACGCGGCTGTTTTGACTGGGATGCTGAGTTCCCGTGAGCTCGCGGGGCCCCGAGTGTCCGATCGCGGAGGGCCTCATCTCAGTGTCCCCGGGGGAGGCGAGCCTCTGACTGACAGACCTGGGGGGCGGCCCCTCCCCGGGCAGCGGCCCAGCAGTCTGTCACTGGCTGCACAGAACACAGGCTGAGAAAGCAGGGTTGCCCTCTGCCCATGTCTCCCCAGCCTTCAGCCGGGGCTCAGGTCTTCCCGCCTCCGGACTCGGCCTCTCCCGGGACCCCCGTCCTGCCGCCGCTGCTCTCGGCCCACCCGGCCTCTGACTCTGCAGAGCCCAGGTTTTATTTATTTATTTTTTTTTGAGAGGTTTTCACTATAGGGTGCGTGTGCTCACCAAAAAGACAGAGAGACAGAGACAGAAAGCGAGAAATCACCCCCCAGTGGGGATGGCCATGCCGCAATCCCTTCTCCTCCGTTCTCCTCTCGGGATCTTGGGCACGCACGCACATGCACCTGGCGTGAGTTTAAGCCACTGAATCCAGGACTCGAACAGCGATCAACTACATGGGAGTCCAGCGACAGCCATTACACTAACTGCTGGTCCCTATCATTAAGGTTTCTAACATTTGCAGAATTCCCACATTTCTTTAATATCATATTAGTGGATGTGATAAGGTCAGTAATATAAATGAGTAGTCTTTTACGCGCTTTCTAGGGATTGTGTAGACAGTAGTTTTATCTTCCCTTTTAGGGCAATTGCTTTTTTTAATTTTATTTTTAATTTTAAAGACATGTATTTCTGATTATTGAGTTTCAGGGACAAAATATGCCTATGGCCGATAAGCTCGATTTGATTTATGAGTGTCTTATTCACCCATCTGAAACCCTCCCTGAGTCCCATGAGCTTTCTTGGCTGGTTTAGTGGGATGACCGCGTCGCTGTTCTGTTCTTTCTATTTTCTGGAGTATCATTTGCCCATGGTTAAATCTATCCATTCGAAGTTTTGCTGTCTTTTTAGTTATTTGGAAGAAAAATAACAGCACATGTTAGCCTTGGTTATAACTGACTGGTAATAAAACTGCTGTTTTCACTGGGAATCATCGAAGGCCATACGTGGGCTTTTCCTCGTTAATTTGAACAAACACACTGTAATTTACTAAGTACTTCGCGGGACACAGCAAGGTTTGCGCAAACCGTATTCAGACCTGCCGACAAGCTTGCAGGGCAGTGCTTGCTGTACTGGCTCAGGGAGTCCAGCCGTGGTGACACGCGGTGACGGTGACGGTGACTCAGAGCAGTGCCATGGCTCTGTCGGACAGCGGCGAGTCCAAGGCAGGGAGGTGGCCGGGGCAGCGGTTGTGGGACCTGGGCTTTTCCTGTCTCTGCATCTCTCTCCTCAGTCTCGTCCCCGCCTGGTTTCTGTCTGGCTGCGGCACACTCAGGCCCACCCGCGCTTCGGGCAGGGACGACAGGCAGGTTGAGGGGTGAGGGCAAAGGGGCTCCTGGCAGGCACTGCCCTCCCTGGGAAGGCCAGGGCTGGCAGCCAAGGTTGTCAGGTCGCGCAGGCAGGGACAGTGCCCTTTGACCTTGCTGATTCCAGCTGACAGAGTGGCTGAAGAGAGGGTCTGTGGGTGGTAGGGGTCAGTGTTTATTATACTCATTTAATTTTTAAAAAAATTATATTAGTTTTCTGTGTGAGAAGACCAGGATTCAGAAAGTAGAGCCAGGTACTCAGGCCCCACAGCCGTGATGTCAGTATAGGGAGGCGGGCCCGGTCTGCCGGGCTTCAGACTTCTTCTTCTTCTTTTTTTTTCAAATTTAATTTTGAATTTTGCCTATTTCAGAATGGTAATGTTCTAGAATCTTCATTGTGTTTCCTGGGCTACCACAGCACAGCTAATTTCAGATGCTTCTAAATAAGCTTTACTCGAGCAAAGAGAGAGTGACTTAGCAGGACTTACATACAAATAGGAAAGAATAGCAATTTATTGAATTATAGAATAAAACAATCTCCAAGCATTAAGTCGTCTGTGTGAGTTTTATTTTATTTTTATTTTTGTTTGTTTATTGTTTTTACTATAGAGCATGTGCACTTGCTGGAGAGACAGAGAGAAGGTGAGAGATCGACACCCAGGCGTGACGGCCACATTGTGGTTTCTTTTCTCCGTGCTCCTCTCGGGATTTGGGGCACACGTGCATGCACGCCCAGCGTGAGTTTCAAGCCGCTGGGTCTGGGACTTGAACCGTAGTCAGCTACGTGGGAGTCCAGTGATGTAACCATTGTGCCCCCTGCTGGTCCCACCCCCTGTTTTCGTATAGAGCTTATGTGCTCACTGGAGAGAGAACTTGAGAAATCGCCCCCTGGAGGGGAAGGCTGCGTGGGGATCCCTTCTCCACCCGCTCTGGAGTCATGGGCGTGCACATGCATCCTGCATGACTGCCAGCCGCGGGGTCTGGAGCTCACGCTGCACGGCTGGCCTCGTGAGATCAAGCCACAGGCTGGCCCGGCTGTCTGTGGAACAGGAGCAGGCGTCCTGCTGTGCTCGGGCTATGGCTTCTGCCATGTGTCTCTCCCTTCCAACCTTCACCTCCTCCTGTCCCTCACGGCCTGTGAGCGGATGCCGGGGAGGGCCTGGAGGGCCCGGGAAGAGGTGCAGCTGGTCTCTGACACCCTCGGTTCTCCGCTGCCGAGTGCAGGCCTTGGCAATATTGTTTGCAGCCCTCCCCACAAGAAGCGAGTCTGTTTGCTCACTCCCAAAATTCTAAGACCTGCTTTAATCCACAGCAACGATGGAAGTGGCTGAGTCTGGACTCGGCCTTGGGTGTTGCTGCCACCGTGAGAACACGCTAAGGCTAGCACACTGGAGGATCAGGGACCCCATGGAGCAGGGCCACGGCTGCCCTCGACCAAGCCACACCACACAGCCCCAGGCCCGCCAGGCAGCCTGGCGGGACCACCCGGACCACCCAGCTGGCCCACAGCCTCAGGGCAGTACGAGGGTCCTGCTTGGAGAAGCTGACTTTTGGAGTAATATTGGGCGACATTATTTTGGCCACAGCTAACTGACGCTGCACGTTGGGAGGTATGTCATTCACGATTACTGGGATCCTAGTGAGGAGCCACCACCTGACCATGTATCCCTTTACGGAGGAGCTCCCTTGGGCTCAGCTATGACGGACCCCCAGGTCCCAGAACTGAGAGGTGGTGGAGTGCATTGCTGATCCCCTTTTATTATTATTATTTAAATTTTCCTTTATTTATTTTTAAGATTTTTACCAGAGGGTGTGTGCACTCCCCAGAGAGAGACAGAGACAGTGAGAAGGACAGTGAGAAATTACCCCTTGGGGGAATGGCCACACCTCAATCCCTTCTCCTCCACTCTCCTCCTGGACTTTTCAGGCATGCTCACACATGCACCTGGTGTTTTCAAGCCGCCAGGTCTGGGACTCGACTCATGGTCAGGCACACAGGGGCCCAGCGCCTTGCTCACCACGCCACTTGCTGGCCCTGGATCAACGACTCTGGATTCATCTGATTTCCAGGCCAGCCTCCTGCTCTCCCTTCCTGACTCGAAGGAGGCCGGAGTGAGCAGGGACTCTGCCTCCTGGGATGAGCAGAGGAAGCGAAGGCCGCAGTCCCGCATGGCTACGGTCCGCCAGGGGGCGCTCAGGGCGGGTGCGGGGCTGCCCACGGCAGGGCCTGCACCTTGTCTGCTGTTCCTGCTGTGCTCTTCGGGGCTCCTTAATGGCAGGGGCCGCAGAGCCTCCACTCCGACGTAACGGACAGGGGGCCGTTGTCCGCTGTGGGCACCGTGAGGCCTTTGGGTGCATGTGTACACACCACACGGAATGGCCAGATTAAGCTAATTACATACCTACTGCCTTACAGCCTTAGCATTTTCCTTCATGGTGACAACATTTAACATCTGCTCTTCTGGCCATTTTGAAACGCACAGTAGGTTCTGATGGCCGTGTGACAGCCACAGAAGCACGCTCCTCCTGTCTAACGGGGATCTTCCCCCACGCCAGCATCCCTCACGGCCCCTCTGCTTCTGGGAGGTTGACTCAAAAGCAAGAAAACCTTTCACCTGATCAAAACCCGGACAGCGATCCGAGCAGACACTTCTCCAGCGGGAACACAAGTGCTAAGAGGCTGGTGGAGGGTCCTCAACGTCGCTTCCCATCAGCTAAGCGCAGTCAGCGGCCGGGGCGAGGTGCTGGTCCTGCAGTGTCTGCGCTGTTCTTGGCCGGCGGGTGGGCCCCACGTTAGCCCTGGGGTGTCGGTGTGGGGAAGTTGAAGAAAGAGCAAGTTCATGTGAAAACAACGACACAAACCCAGACACCTAGCCAAACAAAAACAAGTAGAAGACAAAAGCTCATGGAAACTCAAAGTGGTTGAAAATGCAACATCCATAGCCCAGCCTGGACCGCCAGCACTTCAGACACGCCCAGGAGCCTGACCGAGCCGCGCAGTAGCCTTTGGGACAGTGCACTTGTCACACTGCGGCTGAGGAGGGTGAAGCAGGTGAATGCACGAGCTGCCCACGCAGAGGCTGAGAGGGACCCCGGGAGGTACTCGCCACCTGGCCGCAGCCCTGACTGCATTAGGGGAGAGGCACACAGTGGGGCCGCATCCTCTCTCTCCGAGTGGCCGTTCTCTGTGCAGCGAGCTGTGGCGTCGGGCTCTAGGAGAAAAGCTGTGTTTTTTTTTTTGAGAGATTTTCACTGTAGGGCGCGTGCGCTCGCCAGACAGAGAGAGACACAGAGACAGAAAGTGAGAAATCACCCCCCCAGGGGGGATGGTCATGCCGCAATCCCTTCTCCTCCATTCTCCTCTCGGGCACGCATGCACACGCGCCCGGCGTGAGTTTTAAGCCACCGGGTCCGGGACACGAACCGCGGTCGACTACGTGGGAGTCCAGCGACATAGCCATTACGCTAACTGCTGGTTCCCGAGAAAAGCTGTGTTTTGAAAGCCGATGGCTGCGTGTGGGCTTGACCAGGGTCCCGCCGGCGGAGATCTCTGCTCTGGGCTCGGCACTGGGCTCCACCGAATTCCGAAGTTGCTCTGCGTCCTGGGCAGGTGGCTCCCTGCCCTGGCACTTGGTTTCCTGTGCAGAAGAGGGAACTGCTGCGTTAGCCAGGTGGTCGCGCCCCAGCCTCTCCCGGGCATGACACCCAGCATGTGCAGGGCTGAACTCACACCTGGGCTCACCTGCACCCGCCCTCTGTGTCCTGCTGACACCGGCCTAACTGCAGCTGCAGCGTCGTCCTCAATCCCACGCTCCCTTCACTTCCGAAACGGCCACAGCCGTACTCACTTCCTGCTCTCTCCTCAGCCTGCCCGTCGTCTTTAAAGCCACCGACATTGCTCCAGTTAAAGGCCCGTCATTTTCTCATGGGCTGTGGGCACAGCGCTATCTTCCTGGCACCCCTGCCCTGGCTCATGCGTCACCGGGCACCTGCGCGAGTTCTCCGCACCCGCGTCCTACCAGGCGCCCCGGAGCTCATGTGCAGGGGCCTCGTCACGGCGCTCGCCGCCTCGCACCCCGCAGGACTTCGTGACGTCTGTCCGGTACCATGGCGGGTGGGTGGACAAGGACAGCCTGTGCCACGCCTCACACGTCATGTGCAGGGCAAGGGTTACCCACCTTCGGAAGCCATTCGGTTACTGGCTCTGGACTGGGACGGATGGAGGGTGGGCCAGAGAACATTTTACATTTCTTATTCCAAGTTTTCATGCATTCAGGCCTAATTTGTGTTGGCCGTGTAACTCAACCCTTGGAGAAGAAAAGCGTTGTCCCTGCTCACAGCTGGGTTCGAAGTGGAAGGATGCCTGTCGGCGTGCTGCTCCCATCCAGGCTGGGCTCGCGAAAACCGGGGTGTGTCCTGCTTTGCACAGAGCCTGCATTCCCCAGAAGACAGGCACAGATCCGACAGAGTTCTGTTCTTTTAAATTTGAAAATAAGCAACTTGTGCTTTAGAGTATTTGCATAGTAAAATTCCTTGCAGTGTGAATGACACATCTTCCATTTCTCTGGGGACAGCTTGCGTGCCGGGTTTCCTGAAGGGGAGAGCGTGTGCGTGTCCCCGGGCTGAGACAGCGTGGCTGTGGCTCCTGCGTGGAAAGCCTCTTCTCCGTCCTCAGGCTGGAGGGCCCGGGAACTGGAGGTGCTGCGCGGGGCCCAGTGTCCACTCGCTGACCACAGCACGTCCTCGTAAGGCCACGCTGTGTGCTGCGAAATGTCGCGAGAGCGTGCAGAGAGGCCCTTAACTAGCCGCTCGTGCTAATTAGGGTCCCGCTGAAGAAGAGCTCCTGCAACTATGACCTGGGAAGAAAAGTCACCAGTCCCCGCGGGGCACGGGGGCGAGTCTCCTGCTACGGGAGGGGCCAGTTTATTTATTTATTTATTTATGTTCTGTGAGCCTTTTGGCTCTGCAAACACAATCTTGCCAGGATTATTTTCAGGTTATTTGTCGAGAGTCCAAAGGAAGGTGACTTTGTTTATTTTGTGGATTTACATGCCATTTCTACAAAAATAATCTCTCTTTAAAAATGGATAAAATAGATTGCCTTAAATCAGAAGGGAAATATTGGTTTTAGTTCCTTTTGTAATCCAAGCAGCTTAAACAAAGCATTGTTGGGAAGGGATGGGATTGTATTTCAAAAGAAAAACAATCAAAATCGTGACCGTCCGTGTGTAGGAAGGCCACAGAAGGCGAACTACGGAGAAATGGGTTCCCGAGCCCAGTGGTCAAAGGACAGGGAGCGGTCTGTGGGCATTTGGTCCGCGTGAAGGGCAGGAGTGTCCAAAGGCCGCCAGTTTGGAATCAGAAGATGCGGGTCCTGGTTCGAGGTCCCCAGTTACTAGCGAGTGACCCTGGGCAAGAGAATCAACCGTGAGGGTCTGGGGTCCCAGCCGCGGACGGGCTGAGTGGTGCGGGCGTGGAAAGGAGATGGCGCCCTGGGGGCGGGAGGGCTTGAGAGCCGGGAGCCCCAGGCCGAGGTCGGGTCAGGTCCTTCTGAACTGCCCGCAGCCGCACGGCGCACGCCCTCTCCAGGCACCGGCATGAGCTCGCGGTCCGCCGTCCAGTCATGACGAGTTTCTCCCGACATCTGGCGGGCCCCGCAGGACCGACACTGCAGACAGCTGCCCTCGGACCCCAGAAGCATGGAGCGCTCTCGGCAACTCCTTATAAAAATCTCCGTTCTGTGTTTCTCCTCCTTTGAGTCCCGTCTTTGTATTGTACACATGCCAGCCTTGAACCACAGGCTCACGGTGTTGGGGCAGAGGACTACAAGAGTCAGCTCACAGTTCAGGAACCCCGAGACCCAGAGAGGCTGAGTGACCTGCCGGAGGATGCATAGCAGCTAAGTAATAGCATTTGATTTCCAAATGTTTTCTGAAGGTTTTCCAAAGGTTTTTTGGGCAAAGTTTTTGATTTCAAGAAATAGGAATCAACTCTGTACGACTCGAACGAAGAGGAGATTCATTAGAATGATGTAGGGCTGGTACAGAACCGGGGACTTGCGGAAACCGCAGACCCCAAGGGGTATCTGGCTGCTGACTTTGGCTGCTCTAAACCTCCCCAAATCCTGAATACCCTCTTCAGGTTGAACGTCCCAGGAAGGAGTACCCGAACTGAGCCCGGGCCTACGGGAGGGGAGGGCGGGTCCCCGCGCCAGTCTCAGCGAGGCTCCCCGTGTGACACGACACCTACTGTTGCTCTGGGAGGATCTACGGCTCTGCCCTGATGCGTGTCATACAGCGGTGTCACTGGGACTTACCAACCGTGCAGCAGTGCAGGGGACTTCAAAAAGCTCACAGAGAAACGGATTAAAGTACGAGTTTATTTTGGTGCTGAGCAGTTTTGAAATCTCTGGATAGTTTTTTCATAATGTGCATTTTCCATACATTTCCCACGACCCCTTCATCAGTTATGTGTGCAGATACCACCCAGAGCGAGAGAGACTTGGACGCTGAAGGGCAGAGGACAGCGAGGCACAGCCGGGATCACCATGTCCCCTTCCGTGTCCACAGCACTTCTCCCTGTGGCCTCATGCAGTCACTCGCCCCGCGTCCTCCCTCACAGCAGGGTCATCTCTCAGGGCACGATGCGGGGTGTCTGTTCTAGTTACAATTTTTTTTTTTTTTTTGTAGAGGTTTTTGCTATAGGGCACGTGCACTCGCCAGACAGACAAAGAAAGACAGAGAGACAGAAAGCGAGAAATCAGCCCCCAGGGGGGATGGCCATGCTGCAATCCCTTCTCCTCCATTCTCCTCTTGGGATCTTGGGCACGCACGCACACGTGCCTGGCATGAGTTTAAGCCACCGGGTCTGGGACTCAAACCGCTGTCGACTACGTCGTAGTCCAGCGACATAGCTATTATGCTAATTGCTGGTCCCATGATTTGTTTTTAATGCCAGAGGGGTGTGCACTCACTAGAGGGAGGCAGAGGGAGAGGCGTGGTCGTGCCACGGCGCCTTCTGCTTTGTCTCTCCAGCTTGTCAGGGCCCGGGCTCAGCATGGTTTCAAGCTGCCAGGGCCGGCTTTCACGCTGCAGCGGGACATGCGGGGCCCAGTTCTACTAACACAGGGCTGTGGCCAGCCCCTTCTAGATTCGACCCCTTCTAATGTCCTTGGCTGAAGACATGGCGCGATGTCAGCAACGGACATGTCTCACATGAACCGGGGGAAGGGAGGGCGTGCAGGGCTGGGACCTGGGAACAGAGACAGTGCCCCTCGGGGTCTGTGTGCTCCTTACGGTTTTAGAAAAGGTTTGTTCATTTATCCTCGAGCTAGAGAGACAGAGAGAGGACAAGAGAGAAGGGGGGCGCATTGACGAGGTCTTCACCCCATGAGCACCCCAGCCTCACCAGCCCTGGGTCATGGCGCACAGGTACCTGTGGGCTCAGGAAGATGCCTGGACGTGGGCTGGGGACCTTCCAGAGGCCAGCCTCGTGGAGTGTCACCTTGTACCGCGGTGCCGCTGTCTGGTCCCAACCCTGAAGTGTGTGCACACCTTCCAGGACATGACTGGGACTGCAGCGTCCTGACTTGCAGCTCAGGTTTCAGTCAACTGCTCGTCAAGCCATCAGACGCTCAGCTGCCTGGGCCAGCTCCCTGAACCCGGGCCCTGCTTCTCGTGCCCAGGTTGGTAACCTCGGCCAATGTGGCAGCCGTGCTTCCCCCGCACTCCGCACCCTCCCTGTGCGTCTCCACGTTACAACGGTCTAAGGTCTAAGCAGAAGCGCTCTCACGGTGACAGTTTAAAGCCCTAGTCCTGGATCTGGGCCTGTGCCTGGCTCTCCAGGGCTAACGTGGGTGGCCTGAAGTCACAGCCCTGAGTCAGGGAGAGGCGACCTTGCTCGCTGTGTGTGATGGTGGCCGAGAGCCCGCGCTGGGTCAGCGCCCTCACAGAGAGGCTTAGCACTTCCTCGTCTTCGTGGGTTCCTAGCGCTGTGCGCCAGAACCTTCGCAATCAGAGGACGGCCCCACGCCTTGGATGCGCTCGTCCTGGTAAATGTGCCAGGTGCCCCTGAGCCAGCTCTCCCACGGGGAGGGCTGCACGGACCTGCAAGGACGTTGGCAGGATTTGAGGCAGGAATGGAGCCGTCTCGGGTCTCCGTGGCAGCTCATGACACAGCACTGGCGGAGACCTGTCCCCAAGCATCTCGAGTGCACGACCGTCATGGCACTCAGGGCGTGGTGAGTGCGGGCTGCAGGGGACAGCCACCTGGGAAATTTGCACCCTCCCATTAAATCTGCTCCACGGAATAGACGCGTGCTCCAAAACAGGCAGGCGTGTGTCTCTGACGAGCCTCGAAAACAAATCTCGCTTGCGCTCCGGGCATCCGGCCCAAGCTCATGTCCGACGGCGAGCTGCCCTCACGGGCTGGGTCTCCTTTAGCGCACCGAAGGGGAGCTGGCCGCTGATCTGCCCTGGCCTGGAGCTGTGAGGGGAGGCAGCATCATGAATAAAACAGTGAAGCAAATTATTAGAAAATGAGAGCCTTGCTCCGAGCTCTGGAGTGGCGCTGGCAGCAGCTGATGTGCCCAGTTATTACCAGGAGGGACGACGTCTATCCAAGATGGTCCTCTCTGACAGCTCGTGGCAATCAGAGGAGGACACCTCGAGCTGAATGGCTGGCCACGGCAGTTCCCCGCGGCCAGTCAGTGAGCGTGTGCAGCCAGCCGCTGGTCCTGCGGGTCTTATTTTTTGCTGCCCTTTAACACGTAAGAAACTCATCTCCTTCCCAGAGGATGACAGTGACTAAGGGAGGTGGCTGGGAGGGGCTGGGGGCTTTACCCACTGCTGTGTTGTCCCGTCGTCCCACCGAAAACTGACCTGCTCGCTGCCACCCGCTGTCAGGAGCCGGCCGGACACCGCTCTGCCCTGCCTGGTCACGTGTGCATTCTCACACTCCGGCGTCTAGGTGGTTTTCCTCTCCACTGGGTAGGCGGTAATGGCCTCCACCTGAGCTCGATGAACGAGCACGCCGCTCTGCTCCTCCTGCCAGCTGCATGGAGCAGGCGGCCGTTCTGTCCCAGGCGAGGCTCTACCTGAGCATTTGGGAGACCCCGGGATATGCTGGAAGTCAGCCCCCGGAGCCGCGTCTCTGGCCAACCGTGCCAATGGCTGGGGGTTTTCGGGGATCGTGGTGCCCTGCTCGGGGGCTCCTGCC
>NW_006159879.1:1080284-1102490 GCF_000334495.1 Tupaia belangeri chinensis
CCCGTGTGCATTCTCACACTCCGGCATCTAGGTGGTTTTCCTCTCCACTGGGTAGGCGGTAATGGCCTCCACCTGAGCTCGATGAACGAGCACGCCGCTCTGCTCCTCCTGCCAGCTGCATGGAGCAGGCGGCCGTTCTGTCCCAGGCGAGGCTCTACCTGAGCATTTGGGAGACCCCGGGATATGCTGGAACGCAGCCCCCGGCGCCGCGTCTCTGGCCAACCGTGCCAATGGCTGGTGCTTTCCGGGGATCGTGCTGCACTGTTCGGGAGCTCCTGCCAGGGCACCGAGCCGGCTGCACGGCGCCATCAGTGGCACCGCTGTGAGAAGCTGGGCGCGGGGACGAGGCCATATGCTCCCAGAAATACCAGTCCAGACGCGCAGCTCTGGACTCGGGGAGTTCAGATGGTCATCAGGGGGTCTCGCGCTGGAGAGTCCTGCATGTTTCTTTGCTCCGTGAGATTTCATCGAAGACATTAGAGGCTGGTGTCTACAGACACGGCGTGCTTTGGACTTCCCCTTTGAACTGTTAGGGAGCTCTTTTCTTTTACCTTTTAAAGTTACTGATATCACTTTGAAATCTTTTATCATGAAAAAATTGAACATGCACCAAAGTGGATATATTAAATACAAAATAAATACATAATAAATAGCTCGTAACCCAAACGCAGCCTTAACAGCTACCTGTGTTGTGATGCTCGCGTTTCATTTGGTATCGAGGTCGGTATCCCCCAAAATGCATATGCTGCAGCCTGGTCACCGACGTGGTATTGGAAAGTGGGGGCCTTTGGAGGGCATGAGGCCACGAGGGCGGGTCCTCACGAATGAGGTCACTGTCGGTAGAAAAGCGGCCCCGAGAGCCGCCGAGGCCCTCCACATGTGAGGGCACAGAGGAGGCCTCGGGAACCGCCCCTCACACAGGACTGAGCTGGGGACGTCCCGCCTCCAGAGCTGTGATCGACAGGCCCGCCGTGGCCCAGCCTCGTGTGTGATGGCTAGTTAGCATAGGTCTGATGGACGGGAATTTTTGAGGAAGCATTTATTTTTCTACAATGAAAGTTAAGTCTCTCTCCAAAATATGTACATAGTGAAAAAAAAATTTTCAGGTTTTTGCTGTAGGTCATGTGTGCTCACTGGAGAGAGAGCGAGAGAGACGGAGAGAGGGAAAGTGAGGAATTGCCCACTGGGGGGATGTCTCACCTCACCTCCTCTTCCATTCTCCTCTCAGGACTTGCGGCGTATGCACACACATGCCCGGCACGACTTTCAGGCCACCAGCCCCAATAGGAAGTCGAGTTTGCGCATCACGATGGTTAATCACATCGTGCAGCTTTTTGTTTGCTTATTAAATATTTTGTAAGGTGCCCACCTGAGATTTCTCCAGGTCCTTTCCTTTCTTTTAATAATTATTTTAACTTTATTTATTTATTTTTAATTTCACCAGAGAGGGACAGAGTGTGTGAGAGAGAGAAAGAGAAGGAATGTAAGAAAGCAGGCTGCCAGGCCTGGGACTCAAGCCGCAGTCGGCCATGTGGGAGTCCAGTGCCCTTAATCACCACGCCACCTGCCAGACCGATCCCCAGGTCCTTATTTTTTTTGGAGAGGTTTTTGCTATTGGGCACGTGCGTTCGCCGGAAAGACAGAGAGAGACAGAAAGCGAGAAATCACCCCCCAGGGGGGATGGCCACGCCACAATCCCTTCTCCTCTGTTCTTCTCTTGGGATCTTGGGCATGCACGCACACGCGCCTGGCGTGAGTTGAGCCATGGGGTTCGGGACTAGAACCGCTGTCGACTACGTGGGAGTCCAGCGACATAGCCATTACGCTAACTGCTGGTCCCCCAGGTCCTTTCTGAGACACTAGCGCCGAGAAGCTAGTGTGGCCTTAGGATCCACAGGTGCTTTCCATTTCCATGTGGGATAACAGACCAAATCCTGGCATCAGTACACTGTTGTTACTTTAAGTTTGTTTACTGGGTTCCCGACAGCGTGGAGTCCCCACGGGGCCCACTTCCCGGTCCTTCCCCAGCCTGCAGCCAGCTGGGACCTCGGTGCGCCGTTGTGGGCTGCAGACTGGGAACAGGCCGGTGCTTCACCACGTGAGCTTCAGCACCCTGCGGCAGTGCACCCTGCGGCCTGCGCCACTGCGGCCGCGAGATGCTCTTTGTGCTCCCGGTCAGAAACATCTGTGCGCACAGGCCGTGGAGGCGTTCTTCCATGTTCTGGGCACTTCGCTGTTGCACTTTCACTTCGAGGTCCACAGTTGGTGTCGCGTTTCTGACATGCCGGAGCCATAAGGTAGGGTCCGAGGTGTGTCGTTCCCACCTCTCAGTAAATGGACTGACCATGACCAATGCAGTTACTGTCGCTTTCCCACCGTACCTGAGGGCCCTCTGTGCTGGACGGCCACCTGTGTGAGGCTGCTGGCGGCTTCCTGTCCTGTTCCTCTGTCGACCTGCCGCTGCGCACACCAGCACCATGTCAGACCGGTGGTGTCTGCGCAGCGCGCCTCAGGTCAGGGCCTGTCAGTCTCTCGCCATGGCCGTCCTGGTTGCCTTTGCTGTTTTTGACATTTGCATTTCCACACAGAATAAATCTGTCACTTTACACACACACTTCTATTCTGGAATTTTGATTACATTGAATCTGTATTGATTTGGGGAGGATTAATGCTTTTAAAATAGTCTTGGGACCAGCAGATGGCGTAATGGTTACGTTGCTGGACTCCCACGTAGTCAACTGCACTTCAAACCCCAGACCCAGTGGCTTAAAACTAACGCCAGGCGCGTGTGCGTGCGTGCCCAAGATCCCGAGAGGAGAATGCAGGGGAAGGGACTGCAGCGTGGCCATCCCCCCTGGGGGGTGATTTCTCGCTTTCTGTCTCTATGTCTGTCTCTACCTTTCTGGTGAGTGCACGTGCCCTATAGTCTGTAAACAAAAAAGAAGAAAGAAAGAACTATTGAGTCTTTAAATCTGTAAGCCAAATGTATTTTCCATTTCTGTTTATATACATCTTAATTTTGGGGGATAAAATTCATATAACGTACCACTCACAGTTTTGGCCACTAACCACTTTAAAGTGTGTAACTCGGTATCTCAGTGTACTTCTGTTTTGTGATGATTGGTCTAGGCCTGGCACCACCGACCCTTCTTCCTGTGTGTGAAGATCTTCCTCATCGGGACATTGCATACCAATAGGGTCCGTTTGGTGGCTGCCTTCTTTTGCTTAGCACCATCTCTTCAAGGTTCATCCATGCCGTAGCATATAATAATACTTCATTCCTTTTATTTATTTGTTTATTCTGGATTTTGCTTTAGGGTGTGTGTGTTCACCAGAGAGACAGTGAGAGAGTGAGAGAGAAAGTGAGAAATCACTCCTGCAGAGGGAATGGCCATGCCACAATCCTTTGTCCTCCATTTTCCTCCTGGGATTCTGGGCACTTATACTTATGTGCCTGGTGTGATTTTCAAGTTGCTGGGTCTGGGATTCGAACTGTGGTCAGCCATGTGGGAGTCTACTAGCATCTTAACTACCATGCCATATGCTGGTCCCACTTCATTTCTTTTTATGGATGAATAATATTTCATTTTATATATATATATATATACACACACACACACACACTGAAATTAGAAATTAAAAATATTGTTAGAGGGTATGTGTACTCACTGGTGAGAGAGAGAGAGATGAGAGAGCATCCCCCCCACGGGGAACAGTCATGCCTCAACCCCTTCTCCATTTTCCTCTTTGGACTTGGGGCATGCATGCACACACTCCTGCCTATTTTTCAAGCTGCTGGGCCCACGACTTGAACTGTGCAATGGACCATGTGGGACCCAGCTGCCTTAATCACCACACCACCAGCTGGCCTCAACACAAGTTTTTAGCTACCCTTCGGTTGACGGCCATCTGCGCCGTTTCCTGTTGAGTCTATCCTGACAGCTGTCCCTCCATTTTGTCTGCATTGGCGGCCATCTTAATGTCAGCCTGGGCAACCAGCAGTGAGAGTCAGACAGGAACAGGATGGGGCCCGTCTCCCAGGCTCAGGCTATTCTTCTGAGGTATGTGCACTCACGACCCTGCCACTGCGGTGAGTGCCTAGCAACCCCGTCAGGTGTGCCTTATGTAACTGGTTTACTTGCCTGGATAAAACCCTCTGCCCCGCTGAGGGCCACCAGACCCTCACGTGAGTTGTCTGGTCACTGTGCCGGAGCCCCTCCTCTCAATAAACTTCTTTCCTATCCCTTTCAATGTTTGGCTTCACGTTCCTTGGCCTGTTCCAGATAGAACACTTCCCAAGTAGTCTGCAGTTGCTGGGCTGAGCTGCTGGGAGCAATGACGTACAAGGTTTGCATGAAGTGCTTCAGTTCTTGCAGTTGGGGGGACTTCAGCGAGTCTGCAGGTGGCACAGGACGTCACACGATGTAAGGACAAGAGCTTGAGTGTGTCTGTGTCCACTTTGGTCTCTCTGTCCCTACAAGCCTACCAGGATTCAACCGTGTGGACACACCCTTTGTTTTACCTAACCCCCATCCCGTTCCAGAGACCCTGCCTCTCAATGCCTTGGATTAAAATTGTGCCCCCTTAACACTATCACGGTAACAGCGAAATCTCAGCGCACGCGCGTCAAACCACAACTGCATCTCTTCTGAGTTTTCTAGTTAACCTTTGTTTCATACATCTTCTGCTGTACAATGTGCACCTTCCGTTTATTAAAGTATAAATTGCAACATTGATTTTAATACTTCTTAGACAACACAAGATGTTGCCATACTTTAACTCTTTTTGTGCAATTACTATATTTCAATTCTTCATAAAATTTGAACCTCACAAGCATTTTTGATCAGGTTAATATTTCCTGTTCAGCTAGGGTCAGCCATGTGCTCGCTCTCCCTGACGTTTTCACTGCTTCCTGTGTTTGCGAGCTTCTTTCTGGAATCGTTTTCCTTCTGTTGGAAAATTCCTCTTTATTTCCTTTAGTGCTGTTCTGCTCACAATTAATTCCCAATTCTTGTTTGTCTGAAAGTGTATTCATTTCATTTTAATGTTAGAAGGCTGGTTTTACTGAGTGTTCAATTCTAGTCTGGAGATGTTTTATTTCAGCATGTGTAACTGTCACGTGGCTGTCCTGGCTGACACGGTTATGCTGTGAGGCAGCTGGCGGTCTTACCGTCGCTCTTGGGCAGGAAAGGCTTCTCATTCCTTCGGGTCACTGTGGAGAGGCCCGCTTTCTCTTTTGTCAGTAGTTTCACTGTGACATAACTGGTCGCTCTGGTAGGTGCAATTTTAAATGACCACAGTGACAGTCACCTCTGTGTCACCACTCTCTTCAGGGTGGGTGGGACCCACACGTGGTGAGCTGGCACCTCTGGGACGTGCCGCCTTGTACAGAGGCACTCTGCAGACGCTGCAGCTGGGTCTGAAACCGGCTGATGTTGAGCTTATCAAGGGCGGGTCTCCCTGCTTCGGTGTCTGACCCAATCTGATGATGTCTTAGTTTTTTTTTTTTTTAAGGTTTTTGTTTGTTTGTTTGTTTTTGCCTTAAGGCACATGTGCATGTTGGAGAGAGACAGCCAGAGGGAAAGTGATCAATAATCCCCCGGGGGAATGGCCATGCCAAAAATCCCTCCTCCCCCATTCTCCTCCTGGGGTTTTGGGCACACGTGTACACACGCCCACATGATTTTCAAGCCACCAGGTCCGGGACCCACATCACGATCAGCCATGTGGGAGTCCAGCACTTTGCCACTGTACCACCCGCCCGCCCAGACGTCTTTCGAAGCAGTTTGCTGATGGACCTTCAGGAAGAGCACAGACAGCAGTGCCGCGGACTGCCTGTACAGCAGGTGGCTTGTCGGGCTTAGCCTGCGTAATCAGCAGCAGCCACACAGCCCAGGGCCCGACTTCTGCCAGCAGTCCCGAAGCCTGGAGGGCCCCGAGCTCCAAGCCTCAGCCTTGAGAGGGTCTGAGCTCCAGGGAGAACCTTGGCCTTGGGAGGGCCCTGAGCTCGGGGGAGAACCTTGGCCATGGGAGGGCCTTGAGCTCGGGGGAGAACCTCGGCCATGGGAGGGCCCTGAGCTCCGGGAGAACCTCGGCCTTGGCAGGGCCCTGTGCTCCGGGAGAACCTCGGCCATGGGAGGGCCTGAGCTCAGGGGAGAACCTCAGCCATGGGAGGGCCCTGAGGTCCGGGGGAGAACCTCGGCCATGGGAGGGCCCTGAGCTCCGGGAGAACCTCGGCCTTGGGAGGGCCTGAGCTCCATGGCCTCAGCATCTCTGACCTTGGTGTTGCCGTCATCTCTCTAACTAGCTTGCTTTGTACCACACAGAGATCAGCAATGCAGAGAACAATTCTGGGTTCTTTCGTGGGCCGCAGCTCTCTCTGCACCCTGCTGGGTGGTTTGAGCCCTGGCCACGCACGAGCTGTGCTGCCAGCAGCAGTAACCAGGCGTCCCGGGAACCCCAGAGCTGCCGTCCTTGCTCATGGACCCCGGCCTTTCCTGCACCTCAACCAGCTGGTGGGGCCCACACACCTTCCCTGCCCTTGCAGGGACTCTCCCAGGAATGCGGTCCTTGGGTCTGCCCCTCTTTTCTTGGGCATGGTTTCGTAACGGACTTCAGATTCCCCTGGCATCCGCCCCTGTCCTGGTGCCGAAGCCCAGCATGTCTTGTGGACGGTGGCCGCTGACATGCTGGGTCCTGGATGTCTCGCCAGGGCTGCCTGCAGCCTCTCGGTGCCAGGAGTGTTGGGCTCGCGGTGTGGGACTGGAGAACAGGACTCTGCTCTGGCTGTCCCGCTGGCTGCTCCAGTCCTCTCCGAGTCTGGCCCACAGAGGCCGCATCAGTGCCAGCAGCGGCTCCCCGTCGTCGGGGTGACCCTGCCCCTGCTGGGCTGAGTGGGCCCGAAGTGGAACACGTGGTCTCTGTCCCCTTCTCCCAGCCAGGGCTTTGTCACATCGCGCCATCTGGATCCAAGGGACCCGAAACATCGGAGCTGGCTGGCGTCCTTTGCGGTAAGACTGCGTTGCAGGCGGGAGCAGTTGTACGCCCGTGGTCTGCCAGGACAGATGCGCCTGCCCCAGGAGCTTTCCCATCTCGCCCATTCATGGGCTGTTGCAGGCAGGAGGGGCAGGACAGCCCCTGTCTGCCACGTGGCTTGTCACTTACGCCTCTACGACTGTTATTTAGGGCCCGCGGTGGCATGGTGACTAAGGCTCTGGATTCCCACATGGCTCAACCTCGTTTCGAGTCCCCACCCAGCAGCTTGAAAATCACGCCAGGTACATCGTTGTGCGCCCAAGATCCCAGGAGGAGATGGAGGAGGAGGGATTGTGGCGTAGCCACCCTCACGGCGGATGATTTCTCACTTCCTTCTCGCTTTTAGTCTCTATTCTCTATGGCAAAAACATGGAAAACAAGCAAACAAACCCCTCATGTTTAGTGGTCTCCCTAGAGTGGACACTCGGATCATTTACTGCCGCCTACCTGCAGCACACCGTCTTACACTGACACCGGGTCCTTGGGAAGGCCAGCGTACCCCGAATCGCAGCCTGACTCTTCTGATGGCCCCACAGACACCTGACCTCCCCCACCTTTGTGTTACTATATTTGAAGTCGAAACGTTGACCTTCTGTTTGTTTCTCATGACTTTCTCTCACGCAAACTCGTTGCCATCTCTGTGGGGTACGGCGCGG
Source organism: Tupaia belangeri chinensis (assembly GCF_000334495.1). Taxonomy (NCBI): domain Eukaryota; kingdom Metazoa; phylum Chordata; class Mammalia; order Scandentia; family Tupaiidae; genus Tupaia; species Tupaia belangeri. Next base: position 1,087,976 of record NW_006159879.1, read on the forward strand.
TCTTCCGAAGCATGCCTGCGGCGTCTGATCATCAGACTCATTCCCAGCAGGCGTCATGGCGTGTCGTCACTTCAGTGACGGTTCACGTCGCGTGGCCAAGGACGCTCCAGCTGTGCCCTGTGTGTGGCTCCGTCCCCTAGCCTGCTGTCCGTGGGGTTCTCGCGTCTGTGGAGCGTCTGTTGAGGGCCTCCCTCGCGCTGTGGCCGTGCAGCACTGCTGTCCTCTGTGGCGCTCAGCCTCCGTGTGATCGCGTACTCGGTGCTGTCCGTGGGCGGCGCAGCTCAGCCAGGTTCTGAGCTCATGAAGCATCAGCACCATTCTGCTTTGGACGGCCGTCTTCCCAACAACGACGGTGCAGCAGCTCTTGCTGCGCTCAGTCGGGGCGCGTCCCGCTGCCGTTTGCTTCTGAGTTTGGATCCACGGTTGTCTGAAGGACTGAGGAAGCCCTTCAGATACTTCTTGTAGGTGAAGACTGCGCAGTCAGCCCTTCCGGCTTTTAGTTGTCTCAGACACACCCTGGATTTCTGCGTTCTTTGTCCTGTTGTTTCCCGCTGGGCATCGAATGCCAGGCCGAGGTTCTCTGCCCCGGCCCCTAGCCGTTGCACCCCATTGTCCTCAGGCTCACATGACGCCCGTGCGGGAGTCGTGGTCGTCCTCTGTGTTCCGCAGTGCTGCCCCGACGTCTCTCTCTTTCTCGGAGACCTCTCTGTGCTTCTAGCCTGGGCAGTGGAATTGGATGCTGCCCTTCACTTGCTAGTCTCGTGTTGATCCTGCTGGGGCTGCCTTGAGCCCTTGGTCATGTGGTTTGGTGCCACTCATTCATTTTGAGAACTCTTTGGCCACTATCAATTAAAATATTTATTCTCTCCCATATACCTGTCTTCCCATGCCCGGACCTGGCCGGTTTGCACCGTCTCATGGCCCTGAGCGAGCCCCTAGTCACAGCTCTATTCTGTGTTTTGGTTTGGCCGACCACGTTGGGCCTTCGGACCCTGGTTTTCCCTTGGCCGCCTCCGGGCTGCCTGGGCCGCCTCAGGTCTGCTGACCCCTCAGAGCCTCCTGACCTCTGCTCCTGTCCCCGCCATGTGCTGGCACTCCCGACTGCTTCTCCTGTAGTGCCCAGCTCTGTCTCTGCCCGCTTGGACATTAGAGCCTTTAATGTCCGAATCGTGGCTCCTGTGCTCCCCAGGTGACGGCTTCACCATCGGGTCACCCCGCGGTCTGGGTCTATCGTAGACTCTGCGGACACAGAGCCGATGCCTGGGAGTGAGCCTGCAGCCGCCTCTGCTGTGCCCTTGGTGGGGCGTGGGCCTCACCCGCTCAGCTGCAGCCCACCATCCAAATCCTGTCCATGGAGCCGCCTCCCCTCCCGGGCAGCTCAGGCTTCCGGTCGTCCCTGTTGTTTAAGGTGGGGCTGATTCTCTGGAGGATTTTGTTTTTCGAGAGATTTTTGCTATAGAATATGTGTGCCCATCAGAGAGAGAGAGGGACGGAGAGACAGACAGTGAGCGGTCACGCCCTGGGGGCATGGCCATGCCACAATTCCTTCTCCTCCTGTCTCCTCTTGGGACTTTGGGCCCAGCAAGAGTTTTAAGCTGCTGGGTCCGGGGCTTGAACCGTAGTCAACTTCGCGGGAGTCCAGCGACGTGACCATTCGCCTCTGCTGGTCCCTCCTGGAGAGCTTCTTTAGCCCTCTCAGCCTTGGCTCCTTGCTCTGTCGCTGCAGCTCAGGGTGCCCTTTGTGACCTGGCCTCCCGCAGCCACTGGCCTCTGCTTGTCGCTGTGCCACTGTAGCCTGGCGCTGCACTATGTGTGGGGGCTGCATTTTCTCCCATTCTGGTTTAGCGCCAGTCTCAGGTGGGCACCATGTCCTCGAAGATTGGGGCAGGGGCTTCGGGTGTCTCTCCCCTCAGGCTCCTGGGGACTACAACAAAGAACTCACACATGCGTGTGAATCCCTCGCGTCTGGACTTCTGCGGTTCTGAACTCTCACCAGCTCACGCCCGCCCTCTAGCAGCATTTCAGCTGGTTCCCCCTTCTGCTGGGCGTCCGCCGTAAGCCAATGCTGGTCCCTCTGTCCCGCAAGGCCATTTCCTTGGGATCCGGGTTAGCTGGTTCATGCAGCCTTCAGTCTCCTGGATCCCAGTCAGGCTTTGTTTGGTGTCTCTCCTGCAGAGTGTCTTCATGGCCTCCCCGTCTCGCTGTCAGGGCATGGGCTAGCTAGATTTCTGCGTCTCAAGTGGAAGCTGATAAGGGCCTCCTCGTTCAATTGCCGATACCATTCTCTGTCTCTAGTGGTTTCTCTCTGAGCTCAATCCTGCTCTGCGGCTGCAGTGTCTGGTCTTCTCTGTGGGTGGGAGTGAGTGCTTCCCACAAAACCGAGACGAACTGCTTTGTTCCTGTTTGAATGTCCTGGTCACGGGCTCCCAGTTACGGCACCTTTCAGATGTCTCCTGCTCCTGGACCATCTGCTCGTGGTTAAGAATGGTGACCAGCGGTCAGCCTGGTGCCCCAAGCCCAGGCAAGCTGCCACTGCGGGCCTCACTGAGGAGCAGCCGGGGCCTGCCGAGAACCCCTCGGTTCTTTGCCTGTTGGTGCAAATTCCCCAGGAAGTGCTCAGACCCTGCGGGAGGACGGACTGAGAGCTCCTGCCCAGCGACTCCAGTACATCTCAGAGGGACGTGGCACACGGCTTCCTGGGGCACCGCTTCTCTCTCCAGTTCTTTTCCCCAAGCTTGGAAGATTGCTATTGAAGAAGCCCGAGCCGGCGTGCAGAGGGCGCCCTGAACTGCAGTGCGGCCTCCTCCTGGGAGTGCGGCTGGAATTAAGCCTTTTCTGTGCCCTTCTTGTAAGCCTAGACTGGGTGTGGGCTGCTGTCCCTCCAGGTTTCCGGAGGACTGGGGCTGTGAGGAAGCCACTCGGCCAGAGCCTTGGCCAGTCCCACCTCAGGGGAGTGGATGTGGGGGTGCCACAGCCAGTCCAACCCCTGGAGAGTGGGGTCGGGGCCTCTCGGCCAGTGAGATCCTAGGGGAGCGGTGGGGGCCTCAGCAAGTCAGATCCCAGGGGAACAGTGGGGGCCTTGGCCAGTGAGATGCCAGGGGAGTGGTGTGGGGGCCTCGGCCAGTCTGACCCTGGGGTAGCAGTGGGGGCCTCGGCCAGTCTGACCCCGGGGTAGCAGTCGGGGAGCCTCGGTCAGCCTGACCCCGGGAGCGGAGTGGTGGCACAGCCCCTGCTTGCTCGTCTGCCGCGACCCTGCCAGGGCTCTCCTTCAGGGACAGGGCGCTCGTTGGCACTGTGACCAGTGAGCACCAGGTCTAAGGGGAGGGGCGGAGGGAGGAGGTGTCCTGGCCGCCGTGGGCGTGCGCCCTGCCCACTCCGGCATCCGTCACCCATCAGCCCCAGTGGCTGAGAGCCTGCACAGGACGGTGTATGACCCAATTAAACGCTGGGCACGTTGAGGCTGGAGAGACGGAGGACACGCCTCGTGAGCAGCACTTCCTGGTCACAGTGGAGCTCAGGGCTCGGGGTCAGCCTGGAGGAGTGACGGTGGCCTCATGAACTTTGGGGTCTGCGTGAAAACCGGGAGTGGGAGGGACAGAGCTCCCAGAGAACCCTCTGGCCTGGTGAAGGGGGAGAGAGGGCGCAGTGGGCAGGCTGGCGCTCTGGCGGTGCTTGGTCCGAGGCTCCCGTGAGCCGGCTGTCCCCTGGGGTAAGCAGGTACGTGTGTCCTCTGTGCTCCCGAGGGCGTGAAGGGCACAGACAAGCTCGCTGTCCTCTGCGTTGACCTGAATTCTGAATGAGCAGTGTTCCCGTGATCGATCCTCCCACTGAGTGTGCAGGATGTGGCGGGGCAGTTCGTGGCTGCGCGGATATGTTTGGTGCGGGGGGGCGTGCAGGGAGCAGGGAGGGGGCGACCCTGCCAGGGCTCCCCCTCAGGCTCCAGGACCCTCATCCCGGCCCTCGGCTGCCGTGTGCGGGCCGAGGTCGCGTGGATTTATCTGCACGCACATACCAGGCTCTGGCTGCCTTCAATTAGTCTTTTCAATTGAGCTTCCTGAAGAATTCCGACCCGAGCCTCTTAGTATTCCAGCAGGGCTGCCATGGTGACATGCTGGGTTGCAGGGGCCGCTTGTGGCAAGGCCTTGAGCGATGACAGGCCAGCAGGCTCTCGGCTCGTCGTCAGCGCCGGCAGGATCATAAATCACCCTGTCTCGTGTCAGGCGTCGGCTGCTGGCTGGTGGCTGGTCGGATGGGAGGGTGGGCCAGCCTTCTCAGGCGGGCGGAGCCGGGTCTGAGCTGCAGGTGCCGCTCCGTGGCTCTCGGCCCTGGCGGCTGGGGAGGGAGAAGCCAGCGGTGCAGAGGTCAGCGAGGCCTCCACTGTGTTCTTTAGCTCGAAGGCCATCTTGAGTTTGGCAGTGGGACCTGGAACCCAGTGTCCGATGTGGGGTCCCAGGCATACTTTCTTTATATCATTAGTTTTATCGACACACAGAGCGGCACGTATTCACGGGGTCCAGTGTGATTTTCCAGTATGCGACTCTGACCAGCAGTGGTCGAGCCAGGGTTCTCAGCGTATCCTCACCTCGAACGCTTTTCTTCACTGGGTGTCAGGAACGCTCAGATTTTCTCTTGAGGATATATATATATATATATATGTCATGTGTTTGGGCTATATATGTATATATGTATATATGTAATGTGTGGGCTGTATATATGTATATATGTAACATGTTTTGGCTTTATTTATGTATATATGTATATATGTACCATGTTTTGACTATATATATGTATATATGTATATATGTAATGTGTTTGGGCTATATATGTGTATACATGTAAATATGTATATATGTAATGTGTTTGGGCTATATATGTGTATACATGTAAATATGTATATATGTAATGTGTTTGGGCTATATATGTGTATACATGTAAATATGTATATATGTAATGTGTTTGGGCTATATATGTGTATACATGTAAATATGTATATATGTAATGTGTTTGGGCTATATATGTGTATACATGTAAATATGTATATATGTAATGTGTTTGGGCTATATATATGTATACATGTAAATATGTATATATGTAATGTGTTTGGGCTATATATATGTATATATGTATATATGTAATGTGTTTTGGCTATATATATATATGTATATATGTATATCTGTAATGTGGCCCCTCTCCTGGCAATTCTGAATTATGCCATGACTGTCCCCTACGGGCTATAGGACATTGCGCTTGCCCCTTTGGCCTCACTGTCATTCGTAGCTCTGCTGACATCTCCGGTCCCCTGCTACATTTTCCCGTCTGTGGTGACAGGGCTCAGCTCTCTGCTTCTGGAGACCAGCTTCCGGGTCTGCGCAGCCGTGAGCACATGCAAGCACTCTCTGGGCACCTGGGGGCACCTGCCTGCTTAACACAGCACTGTCCCCCAGCCAGCTAGGAAGGCTACCTCAGCACTCGCCAGCAGGCGGAGGGACGAAGAGAACGCGGGGTGTGGGCGTACACAGATGTGCATACACATGCCTGTATCATACATGCACATGTGTGCACACATGAGGGGCACCACTCAGCTATTTAAAACTGGATCCTGCCGTTCAAGGCACCAGGACCGAGCCTGGAGAGCCGGCGTAAGGACCCCTTTGCTAACCCTCTCGATGATTAGAAGCACCTGGGTCATGAGGGGCCGTGATGTGATGCCCTGCGGCTGTCCTGGCACGAGTGGGGGCGCTGCCCACCCAGGTCGGCTCCCCGAGAGTGTGCATCTCGCCTTTGGTTTCCAGCCGCTCAGCACCATGGTCGCAGCGCCGCATGTCAGTGGGCGCATTCTGGACCGCGTGACCAAAGCACGGTGAGAGAGGGAGTGCCTGCAGACCCTCCTGGGGGTCGTCAGGGGAAGAGTGCTCAGGGCCTGGGGGTCTAGGGAGTGCGCAGCGGTGAGGAGGAGGGCCAAGTGACGTGTGGCAGGCAGCGGAGTAGCAGTAGCAGCAGAAGGCGAGGGAGAGCACCCCAGTAAGCACGACAGCACTCCCCCTAGTCCCTCCACTTCCTGTTCTGGACACTGCGTGTGCCATGGGCTCCTCTGTGCTGTGGGCTCCTCTGAGCCATGGGCTCCCGTGTGCGCCATGGGCTCCTGTGTACCGTGGGCTCCCATGCGCCGTGGGTTCCTTTGTGCTGTGGGCTCCCGTGCACCGTGGGCTCCTTTGTGCCGTGGGCTCCTGTGCGCCATGGGCTCCTGTGTGTGCCATGGGCTCCCGTGCACTGTGGGCTCCCTTGTGCCGTGGGCTCCCGTGCGCCGTGGGCTCCTCTGTGCCGTGGGCTCCTGTGTGCGCTGTGGGCTCACGTGTGCCATGGGCTCCTGTGTGCGCTGTGGGCTCCTGTGTGTGCCGTGGGCTCCTGTGCGCCATGGGCTCCTGTGTGTGCCATGGGCTCCTTTGTGCCGTGGGCTCCCGTGCACCGTGGACTCCTCTGTGCCATGGGCTCCTGTGTGCGCTGTGGGCTCCTGTGTGTGCCGTGGGCTCCTGTGCGCCATGGGCTCCTGTGTGTGCCATGGGCTCCTTTGTGCCGTGGGCTCCCGTGCACCGTGGACTCCTCTGTGCCATGGGCTCCTGTGTGCGCTGTGGGCTCCTGTGTGTGCCGTGGGCTCCTGTGCGCCATGGGCTCCTGTGTGTGCCATGGGCTCCTTTGTGCCGTGGGCTCCCGTGCACCGTGGACTCCTCTGTGCCATGGGCTCCTGTGTGCGCTGTGGGCTCCTGTGTGTGCCGTGGGCTCCTGTGCGCCATGGGCTCCTGTGTGTGCCATGGGCTCCTTTGTGCCGTGGGCTCCCGTGCACCGTGGACTCCTCTGTGCCATGGGCTCCTGTGTGCGCTGTGGGCTCCTGTGTGTGCCGTGGGCTCCTGTGCGCCATGGGCTCCTGTGTGTGCCATGGGCTCCTTTGTGCCGTGGGCTCCCGTGCACCGTGGACTCCTCTGTGCCATGGGCTCCTGTGTGCGCTGTGGGCTCCTGTGTGTGCCGTGGGCTCCTGTGCGCCATGGGCTCCTGTGTGTGCCATGGGCTCCTTTGTGCCGTGGGCTCCCGTGCACCGTGGACTCCTCTGTGCCATGGGCTCCTGTGTGCGCTGTGGGCTCCTGTGTGTGCCGTGGGCTCCTGTGCGCCATGGGCTCCTGTGTGTGCCATGGGCTCCTTTGTGCCGTGGGCTCCCGTGCACCGTGGACTCCTCTGTGCCATGGGCTCCTGTGTGCGCTGTGGGCTCCTGTGTGTGCCGTGGGCTCCTGTGCGCCATGGGCTCCTGTGTGTGCCATGGGCTCCTTTGTGCCGTGGGCTCCCGTGCACCGTGGACTCCTCTGTGCCATGGGCTCCTGTGTGCGCTGTGGGCTCCTGTGTGTGCCGTGGGCTCCTGTGCGCCATGGGCTCCTGTGTGTGCCATGGGCTCCTTTGTGCCGTGGGCTCCCGTGCACCGTGGACTCCTCTGTGCCATGGGCTCCTGTGTGCGCTGTGGGCTCCTGTGTGTGCCGTGGGCTCCTGTGCGCCATGGGCTCCTGTGTGTGCCATGGGCTCCTTTGTGCCGTGGGCTCCCGTGCACCGTGGACTCCTCTGTGCCATGGGCTCCTGTGTGCGCTGTGGGCTCCTGTGTGTGCCGTGGGCTCCTGTGCGCCATGGGCTCCTGTGTGTGCCATGGGCTCCTTTGTGCCGTGGGCTCCCGTGCACCGTGGACTCCTCTGTGCCATGGGCTCCTGTGTGCGCTGTGGGCTCCTGTGTGTGCCGTGGGCTCCTGTGCGCCATGGGCTCCTGTGTGTGCCATGGGCTCCTTTGTGCCGTGGGCTCCCGTGCACCGTGGACTCCTCTGTGCCATGGGCTCCTGTGTGCACTGTGGGCTCCTCATGTCGCAGTTTCCTCTTTTGTGATAGAAAAGCCTTGGGTGGACAGGGTGGTGGGGGACTCGGTGCTCTGCAAGCCGGCCCTGCTCAGCCAGGATCAGCCGGGAGCCTGATTGGGAACCGGTACTCTCTGACGTTGGCCTCGGGATGGAGCACTGGCTGCTGTGCCACCACCAGGCCTCAGGGACACTTTAAACATAGTATGGAGGGTGGCCCTGCGAGGCTGGGAGGGGCTAGGGGGCCCTGGCTGACCCTGTCACTGGGATAGATGGACAGAGTATGACCCGCAAGTCTTCAGAACGGGCAGGGCTGAGAGGTGACCCTGCTTCAGCAAGAGAGATGAATTCGACCCAAGGCATCCGGCACAGACCGGGGTCCTGGTGGCTGCTCCTGCCCCAGGCCTGTGAGGCTGAGTGTGGCAAGGCCAACCAGGGCCTCGCTCCTGTCCTGCTGTCTTAGCCATCACTTTCTGTCTTTTCTTTTTTTTAATGATTCCTAGAGCAGTTGGTGACCCCATGGATTCCTCGGCACGTGCTCTCTCTGGTGTGCAGACTGCGAAGCTGGCACAGGCCTCGTGCTGCACGGATGGTGTGAGCACACCCCCAGCTCACGGGAGTGCCCTGATGCCAGGGGCCGACCCCGTCACCAGGGGAGGCAGGGAGAGGGCAGGGGTAGAGTCGGGCAGTGGGGCCCTGGAAGCCTGACCTGTCATGAGTTGCCCGAGTCTGGGCTGCACGACAGCCCCCCGCGACTGACTCCTGGCGCTCGGAGGTGGCGCTGGGAGGACTTGCTGTGCCCCAGCATCATGGGCCTGCTCCAGTGTCTTCCGTTCCTGTACTGCCGGGAATGAGCGTGGTGTCTGAAAGGGCCAGAAAGTCACCTCCTCAGTCTCCACTGACTTGTTGCCTGGGAACGAGACTCTATTCTTTCCAAGCAGGTGTTTGTGTGCTATCTCATGGGAGCCTCGCAGCCCCGCCGTGCTGAGCCAGGAGTGTCACCAGGAGCACAGGTCCCTGAGGCCTGCCAAGGTCACCTAGTCACTAAGAGGGCCTAAGGGCTTCAGGACTCGTGGGTGGAGCCCCGTGGTGTCGTCCGTCATGGTGGGCAACTGGGCAGAAAGTGGGTCTGGGCACGTGGCGTCACTTTCCTCTTCTGTGGCCCAGTCTCAGGGGCCGGCAGAAGTAGGGCAGCCTGCCTTTCCCGCTGTGCTGCACTTGGGGCAGGGCACTTGGGGCAGGGAAGTAGAGTCACTGGCTGTCTCTAAGTACCCAGACGGCCCGTCGGCCGAGCTGCGGCCACTTCCGTTTAGACGCGGGCGGCATATTTTGGCGAAGCACTGCCAGCGCCACCACTGGACGGGAGCTTTATTTCTTGGCACATCTCCACTGCTCTTTGGTTATTGAACTGTATTTTCTGTGACCGGAAATGGAAACTTATTAAAAGCCATTTGTCCTGTTCCCACTTGCTCTGTGTGCTCCCGGGGCCAGGCCAGCCCGGCCGACTTACAGCTCTGCGTGGCGGGGCCAGCGCCTACGGCATGGTGCCTTTCAAGTAAGAATGTTAGAAAATGAACTTCGGGGCCAGTCAGGTGGCATGATGGGTCAGGTGGCTGGACCCCACGTGACCAACTGCTGTCTGAGTCCCGGACATGGCAGCTTGAAAGTCATGCCCAGTGCGTGTGCGTGCTTGAGGGTCTGAAATCTCAAGAGGAGAATAGAGGAGAAGGGATTGCAGCCTGGCCATTCCTCCTGGCGGGTGATTTCTCACTTTCCCTCTCCCTGTCTCTTTCTGACCCTCTGGAAAAAAACTAAATAAAAAAAGAACCTTGGGGCCAGCCAGGTGGCGTGATGGTTCAGGTGGCTGCATGTGTGCGTGTCCGTGTGCGCGCCCAACATCTCAAGAGGAGAATGGAGAAGGGACTGGGGTGTGGCATCCCCCCAGAGGGTGATTTCTCACTTTCTCCTCTCTCTCTGTCTGGCCCCAACCCGTCTCTCTCCCGCTCTGTCTGTCTCTCCCCCTCTGTCTCTGGTGAGTGCACACACCCTACAGCTACACTAGGGGAGAGAGAGCCCCCATTTTACCACGCCTGGAGTGTGCTCCTCAGGTCAGTGGAGTGAGTATGTGCAACTCCAGGAGTTGGACAGTGTCCCAGGTTAGCATAGCTCTGGACTCTGATGCCTTTGAGTGGTAGAAGCTTCCTGAATTAACACATTTCTGCTTCCTCAGCACTGAGGGGCGCCTCCCTCCTCCCAGCCGGCACCCGGGGAGGTTGTCCCCTGGGTTGACAGTCCTGCTGGGCCTTGCCACGCGGCCAGCCCCGAGCTTGCCATGCCCGTGCGTTGCTCTGACCTCCTGGGAAACCCTGTTCTATTCCTGCAACTGAGCACCGCTGGGGGAGTGAGGGGTGGCAGAGAGGGGGATGAGAGGGACGTGCACTCAGGGCGGTGCCAGTCCCCCTAGTGGCGGGCGATGCACTGGTCACAGCCCACGCGGGCCTCAGGAGGGAGCTTCCTTCAGCATTGGCCGGCCGCGGTAGGTCCCGCCTGGTGGCACACGCCTGGGGCTCTCATGCCGCTGCATCCTTTCACAGTGGCGGATTTGAGAGGCGTGGAGGGACCGACGAGTCGTTTGAAGGGCAGGGTTTGATGATCTAAGGATGCGTTTTAATTGTGAAAGAGTTGCTTTCAGACGCACAGAACTCTCCGAACGGATCGACAGCCCCAGGCTGGCTAGCCCTCCTGTCTCACCTAAGGGTACACGTTTTAGAAAAGGCTGAGGAGCCCTTATGAAGGTCACAGCCCAGAGGCATAGACTCTAAAATAATGAGACGTAATCTTTGGATTACGGAGCACTTTCGTCACCCGAGACTTGCCACCACGCTAACAGGCTCCTGTTTAATAACAGGAGATTATGTCTGGAAGAACGGGAAGTCTCAGGCTGCCTGAGACCCTGACGGCAGCAGAGACAAAGACCAGGACGCAGGAGGAAGACTCGGCCTCCAGAACCACCGGCACGCAGGCGGGAACGGCTGCCTCCAGGCTCGGTTGCATGCACTGCCCACCACTGGCTTGCCTTCCGCAGCGCCATGAGCCGGCAGGTCGATTCCCTTCTCAGAAAAGGGGCCAGGAGGACAGACGTCTCGGGCTACAGAGGCAGATCGGCCACCAGGACTGGATCCGATACAGCGGAGATCCACAACCGCTCATGACAAAGGCTCTCAGAAACTAGGCACAGAGGGTGTGCGCTTTGCAAGGCTGCCGTAACCAAGTGCCACGGGCCGGGGGACACAGATAACCATATCCTCACAGTCTGGCAGCGAGTCTGAGATCCAGGGTGCAGGCGGGGCCGTTCCCTCCGTGGCCTGACTCCGTGTCTGCCAATGGCTGTGTTTTCTTATGGGCTCCCCTGTGCCTGTCTTAGATTCGATTGGGAAGAGAAATAAGGTAATTTTCTGTGACCTTGCTTTAACTTAGTCACCTCTTTAAAGAGCCAAATACAGTCCCATTGTGAAATACCGGGGCTAGGACAGTAACGTGTGTGTTTCTAGGGGACATGATTCAGCCCGTGGGAGGGGAATTTCCTTAACCAGATAAATAGCTAAGGTTGCACACAATTGTGGACAGGCCTCTGCTTTACTGCTGCAACTGGGAACAAGGCCAGAATGTGCCCTCTTGCGCTCTTGTGGAACATTGTGCTTCATGGCCTAGCATGTAATAAGACATGAAAATGAAAGACACACAGTTAGAAAGAAAGAAATGAAACTCTTTATTCACTGATGACATGATTGTGGAAAATCCTGAAGAATCAACAAAAACAAAGCCTCTTGGAGTCAAATAATGATGGCACCAGCACGGAGAGTGTGAAGTGAACGTAAGAAGCCGGGCATTGGGGTAGCTTGCTGCAGCTCACTCGGCCGCGGTAGCAGCTGCCCATGAACTGTGCTGTTCATGTGCGACGGAAACCGGCCTTACTGTTCTGGAGGCTGCGCAGTCCCCGTGGGGTCTCCAGCCTTACTGTTCTGGAGGCTGTGCAGTCCCTGTTGGGTCTCCAGCCTTACTGTTCTGGAGGCTGCGCAGTCCCTGTGGGGTCTCCAGCCTTACTGTTCTGGAGGCTGTGCAGTCCCCGTGGGGTCTCCAGCAGCTCTGGTCCTGGGAAGGGCCTGCTTCCTGGTCCAGACGGCCACCATGTGCCGTGTCTCTGCGCATTGGAAAGGCCACAGGAGCTCCCCAGAGCCTCGTTTATGGGACACTAACCCCCTCTAGAGGGTCCTGCCCTCATGACCCAATCACCATCCCGAACACACCTTTAAACACCCTCACGCCAGGGACAAAGTTGCAATGCAGGTATGTTTGGACAGAGCGCAAGCACTCAGTCTATGGCACTTTTGTACCATCAATAAATGAATAGAACTCCAAGTAAAAACCTCCAAGTTTATGGAGCCAGCGATGGCGTAGCGGTTACATTGCTGGACTCCCATGTGGCCAACTGTAGTTCGAGTCCTGGACCTGGTGGCTTGAAACTCATGCCAGGCACGTGTGTGTGTCCAAGATCCCAGCAGGAGAATGGAGGAGAAGGGATTGTGGTGTGGCCGTTCTTCCTGGGGGGTGGTTTCTTATTTTCCTTCTCACTATCTCTGTCTCTCTCTGGGCAAGCGCATAAGCTCTATGGCAAAAACCTCTTTTAAAAAAGCCCCCTCATTTATAGTGATAACCCAAAAGGGAAATACTTATGCACCAATCTAGTAAAGTATGTATACTATCTGTGTAAGAAAACTAAAACTCTGGTGAACAAAATCAAGGATGAGCTAAATAAATGGAGAAATCCATGCGAAGTGTAGGAAGACCCAAATATAGACCCAAGACAGTGCCAAACAAGATCTCAGCAAGTTAGTTTTGACGTCGGCAAACTGGTTTTAAAGTTTAGATGAGGAGACAAAAGAGCCAGAGGAGCCAGCGCAATGTTAGAGAAGAATGAGGTGGAAAGGCTAAGACTACCTGACTTAAGACTTACCATAAAACTTTAGCCAGAAAGACACGGCAGCCTTGTGAATGAGCAGGCAAATGTGAGCCCATCACAACGGAGAGCCCAGAAATGTGTATTTAGCCACATGGACACAGTCAGCTGATTTTTGACAGAGAGGCAAGGGCGATTCAATGGGGAGGGGTAATCGCCTTACCGCGCTGGAGCAAGTGAGCACCCTGTGTTTGGTGATGAGCTTCAGACACAAGAGCAAAATCGTCAGTCGCCCGGTGAGAGCCTGAGAGGTTGGGCTTCGTTCACACTAGGACTGGGGTCCCGTGGAAGGCGCTTCTGCAGAGTGAAAAGACAAAGCCAGACTAGGAGAGGACACTCGCCAATTACATCGGAAGACATGGTAAGACGGTGTCTTTGGACTTAATCTAAAATATACGAAGAAGTCTCAAAAGTCAACGGTATGAGAACAACCCAGTTAGACAGCAAGGGGCAGCAGGTGGCATGGTGCTTAAGGCACTGGACACCCACATGGCCCACCGTGGTTTGAATCCCGGGCCTGACAGCTTAAAATCATGCTGGGCGCATGTGTGTGTGTGCCCAAAATCCAGAGAAGAGAACGGAGGAGGAGGGCCTGCAGGGTGGCCACCCTCCCTGCAGGGGGTAAGAGATATTTCTCACTCTCCCTCTCACTGTCTCTCTTTGTCTTTCTCTTGTGAGTGTACATACCCTATGGCAAAAACCAAAAAAAAAAAAAGGCGAAAGATCTGAATGGACATTTTCATCAAAGAAAAGCAGGAGACACGACGTGTGTGAAAAGGAATGGGTCTTCGGGCGCCATCAGGGAATTGCAAGTCGGAACAGTGACAGCTGCAGAGTGCTGACGTCCAGAACACCCACGGCAGGCGTTGGTGAAGGTGCGGGGCAGAGGACGCTGCCCCGTGGGGGTGTGGACGGGACACTCGGGCACACGCTTACAGTGCGATCCTGCAACTCACTCGTGGTATTTACCGAGTGAGTGGAAAACGCGCGTCCACACAGAAACCCTGCCACGGAGACTGAGAGCAGCTTCATTCACGTCTGCCAGAGAGCAGTATAGGGGCGAAGTGGGAAGAAGGACGTCCGTAAGTCAGCGAGCTGGTAAATAAGCCGTGGCACTCCCGAGACGTGACGTTCTCCGCAACCGCGCACCTAGGCAAGCTTGGAAGATCGACACTCCACCCCGCAAGTACGTACGATGATTCATGTAAGTCAGGAATCGTAAAAAAAGTAATACAATGAAAAAGAGAGACAAATGAGGCTGTGAGCTCGAAGCCCACACCAGACAGAGGGACACGGAGCCCCGGGCTACGCAGTGAAGCCCTCGGCTCGGCCCAGCCAGATGGCGCCCTGCAGAGGGGAGCTGTGGGGGGGCAAACACACAGGGTTGGGTGCGGACTGCGGAGAGGGGGCCCCAGGGTGGTGAGACGTCGGGGAGCTGCTGCCATGGCGGTTCCGTGTGCGTGTGTGTATGTGTGCGAGTGAAAGTCCATACAATGCATGGCACAGAGAGTGAAGACCAGGAACTTCAATTAGCAATGTGGGGACATGGGGTGGGGTGAGTGGGGGTGACACGAGAACCGGGACGTGGGGTGGGGTGAGTGGGGGTGACACGAGAA
>NW_006159879.1:1103043-1110882 GCF_000334495.1 Tupaia belangeri chinensis
GGTGGTGAGGGGGGATGGTGAAGACGGGATGTGGGGTGGGGTGAGTGGGGATGGTGAGGACGGGACGTGGGGGTGGGGTGAGTGTGGATGACGAGGATGGGATGTGGGGTGGGGTGAGTGGGGATGGTGAGGACGGGACGTGGCGGAGTACATACAGGATCGATCAGACCATCTAATACATTTTTCTGTCAACATAAGACCACTCTAAATAAAAACAGTTTATTTACCTTAATAAAGTCTTCTGATAATCTCAGGATAAACCTGAATATTTAGGTTTACATTTTTAATTACTTTTCTGGATGAATTTTTATAACCTCGTGTGTTAGTATGCATCTGTGACTTGTACCTGTTGTTGCTCCACGGCAATCCTTGTGATAAGCCTTGAGTACTTCCCCATGTGCAAGTAGTCCAGTAGGACAGGGTTATGAGGGGCTACCTCATATTCCATGATAAGACATTTTTTTAAAAATAATTAATTAATTAATTTTACAATTCAAGTATGAATTTATTTTGGTACAAAAACTTTTTGAAATTCATATGTAGTTTTCCCATGACACATATTTCCATGGGCTTTTTTTTTTCTGAAACATTTTAAAATTAATTTACATTAATTCCCTAAGCATCGTCACAGCATACAAATGTGATTTTCCATCCAAAATATATGCATAGTGGCTTGATCATGCATGTTATTGTCAATAATTTTCCATTTCTAGTTTCATATGTGTGTGTTTATACATATACATATAGTAAAGTACATCCATCTTCCAAGGGAAAAAAAAAGAAAGAATATTTTATACTAAATATTGGGTCATAAGAAAAGTTGTGATGTATTTTTATGCAAAAATGTATCATGACTATTTATTTACTTATTTATATTTACTCCTATTTCTGATCCTCTGCCCTTTCCTACCCTCTTCCCACACTATTGTGGTGTCTACAATTGTTTTCCATTCCCTTTTCGCCCACATTTTATGGATCACACAATTTCTTACATAATCTAACTACTTTCATTAGCAAGTTCAGCTGATAATTTCAAGAAAAGCAGTTTTAACTTTAATAAATAAAAAAAAATGCTAAGGAACTTTGCTTAAAACTTAAAGCCAGGAAACAGGTTAGGATTCTGCTCAAATAGTAGGTACATGAACCTATCAACAGCTCAAGACAGGACAAAGTCCTTAAAACCAGAAAACAAGCCTAGAAGAAAATCAGCAAAGTTTTAAGTCAAAAACCATAAATTGCTATTTCACCAGTTTAGTCTCACATACTTACTCTATCTTCTGTTGTGGTTTGATTGTCCCGATTAAATTCTGGGATATAATGTTCAACTCCAGAATTGTCCCTACAATTAGGTTGGCCATTTTCTTAGTTTTTGAACTCTTATTTCTGTGTGTCTGTATTTAATTTTCCTGGTATAGCACTCCTTTGAGAATTTCTTGGAGATCTGTTCTGGTGTTGGTAAATTCTTTCAGGTTTTGTTTATCTGAAAATGTTCTTGTCCTTTCTTCCCATATGAAGGATAATCTTGCTGGGTATAGTATTCTTGGTTGAAATTGCTTTTCCCTTAACACTTTGAATATATTTTCCCATTCTTTCCTTGCTCTCATTGTTTCCGATGACAGATCCACTATTAGCCTGATGGGATATCCTTTGTAGGTAATTTGCTGTTTTTCTCTTGCCAATCTTAGTATCTTGTGTTTTTCCGTGGTTTTGGTCATTCTGGCTATAATGTGTCTTGGAAAAGATCTTCTTGAGTTTATCCTATTTGGGGTCCTCTGTATTTCTTGGGCTTAGATCTTTGAGTGCCTCTCTAGGTCTGGAAAGTTTTCTTGCAGGATTTCATGGAATAGATTATCAATGCCCTTATGAGTCTCTTTGCCTTATGGGATACCAATTACAGATGTTTGGACATTTGATGGTATATAGTATTTCTCGTATATTATTCTCATTTTTGGAGGCAATTTTCTCAGTCTTTGTGGTGGATTTTTCTAGGCCAGCAATTTTCTCTTTTATGTCTGAGATTCTATTTTCTGTATGGTCTAGTCTGCTTTTAATATTTTCAAGGGAGATTTTAACTTCCTGTATTATAGCCTTCATCTCTAACAGTTCCATTTGATTCTTTTTTATAGTGCGTAATTCCTCTTTTAGATCTTGCAAGAATTTCCTCACCTCCCGGAACTCATCAGCTCCTTTCTCCTTATTCTTCTGCAGTTCATTGTCTCTCTTCTCTTCCATCTCTGTTAGCTTAGTCATTATGAATATTCGAAATTCTTCATCAGACATTTCCATGATTTCCATTGTACTGTCTGTGGATGAAGAGGAGTTATTCTTTTCCCTTGGAGGAGAGGTATTTTCTTGCTTTCCCATATTTCTTGTGGCCCTGCAGTGATTTCTAATCATCTGATGGATGGAGTGTTTCTTCCTGATTCTTGACGTTCAATTTGAGCGTTCAGGAGCGTGCAGAAGGAGGTGATCTGGAGTTTTTGTTGTTCTGTTTTTATCCCTTCGTGCAGCAGATTCAGTGGATATTGAGGAATGTATTAACCCTAATAGTATTGGATGTTTGGCTATGGTTCCCTTAGATCCGTCTGGAAACACAGAGAATGGAGACTGAGGAGTAGAGTGATGAGATAAAAGAAAAAGAAAAGAAAAGAGAGAAAGAGAGAGATGGATAGAGGGAGAGAGGGAGAAAGAGAGGGAGAGGGAGAGAGAACAAGGAATCAGAGAGAAAAAGAAAGAAAAAAATATGAAATGACCCAAAAAAACTTACTATTTTTTTCTTAAAAGAAGGCAAAAAAACCAACCAACCAAACAAACAAAAAACCAAAACCAAAACCAAACAAAACACGTGGTGCAAAATCACTAATTCTCAGGAGCCATGGAGGAGTCCTCTTCTGAAGGCCTGCCCCTTGTCTCTCTTGGGTAAGAAGGGGAAAGGGGATTATTAACAAGGTAAAGGTAGGGCTGAAAGCCAAGAGAATACTTTACCTTAAAAATTTTTTTAAAGGAAAAATTATAAATAAAAGAGAAGTCAGAAACAGAGACAGAGACAGAGAGGAGGCTAGAGGGGCTCCCTACCACTCAAGTTTGTGGGGTGGAGGCTGAATGATCAGTAGAAAATCTTCATTTCTCTTTTTTCCCTGAAATCACTAATTCTCAGGAGCCATGCTGGAGTCTTCTGAAGGCCTGTAAGATGGTTTTGATAGGTTGTTGATAAGGTGCTTCTGCCCTGAGCATTCCTTTACAGGAATCTTTCTGCACCTCTCTGATTACTTATTTTGAATAAGTTCCTAGTAGTGAAATTACTGAGTCAAAATGGTCAATTTTTTTTTTTTTAGAGAAATTTTTGCTATAGGGCACACGTGCTTACCAGAGAGATACCAGGGAGACAGAGAGAGAAGGAGAGACAGAAAATGAGAAATCACCCTTCAGTGGGGATGGCCCTGCCAAAATTCCTTTCCTCCATTCTCCTCTTGGGATTTTGGGCATGCATGTAAACATGCCCGGCATGAATTTTAAGCCCCCCAGTCTGGGACTTGAACTGCTGTTGACTACTGGGAGTCCAGTGACGTAGCCATTATGCTATCTGCTGGTCCTGGGTTAAACATTTTTAGGGCTTTTGATTCTTGTTTCTGTTTTGCATTCACTTTTTACCAATTCACACTCTCTCCTCAACCTCGATTTTTAAGGAGCAGAATGGCTTGGAAAATACCACTGGAAGTCCTCCAATGCAATGCGTCTAAGCCCCTCACACAGTACTTGAGCTACTGTCTGTGCAGGGCACCGTTCCATGCAGACTCTGAAACGAGCAGGAGCCCACCTCTGTCCTTGTGGCTGGGGAGGAGGGTGAGGCGGGCTCTGAAGGGTCGGCCTGGGCAAAGGTGTGGAGCCAGGTGCAGCCTGTGTGTGCGGCCTTGGGCGAGGTGGGAGGTGGCGGGAGGTGATCTGGGGACAAGTTGGGCGAGGCTTTGTGCAGTGTGTGAAGTAGCCAGGGGCTGGGGGCACTAGCGAAGTGTATGTACTAGATAAACAGGTGACCAAGTTGTCATTGAGGTTTTTAAGCTTTTGCTTGGAAAACTGCAAACATGCACGAAAGAATAGTATAGTAACTGGGACCCCAGGTACGCACGGCCAGCCCCCGCAATCGCAGACCCAATCACCCCATTGTGTGCACACCCTTCCCCACGTCCTTCTCCCTAGGGCCACTGCGCAGCACGCCCTGGGCGGCCTTGCCTTGTCCTCATGTCCTTAGACAAGGATCCTTTTTTAGATCAGACGAGGGTACCTACCACATACGGGTACTTAGTGTTTGGTTTGTTTGCAGTAGGGTGCATGCTCACTGGAAAGAGACAGAGAGAGAGAAAATGAGGGCTCACTCCCTGGGGAGAGGGTTGGCTGCAGTGCAAGCCCTTTTGCTCCACTCTCCTCCCGGGACCATGGGCACGCATGCACACATTCGCATGTTTTCCAAGGTACCAGGGCTGGTTCTCGAACCGTGCAGTCAGCCATGCGAGATCTAGCACTGTAACCACCACACCACTTGGCTGGCCCCAGACAAGATACTTTTAAACAAACAAGAGCAAAGCCACAAACCGTGATCACCCGGCATGATGCAGATACCCAACACCTGCCCCAGTTTCCAACCTGTGGGTAGAGCCGTTGGTCCATCTGGGTCAGTACCAACGAGGCTCGGCACCTGCTTTGATTCTTCAAGCCCAAACCTTTCTGTCCTGGCACCTCCCCCTGACACGGTGTGTGGACTCCCCCCCTCCACAAGTCTCTCTGCAGTCACCGTGGCTGGCATCCAGGAGGCCAGGTCCTGGCATGGCCTCCCGCACCCCTGCAGGCCCCTGCCCTTCCCCTGCGGGCTGCTGTTGCTCTGAGCACCTTTCTTTTCTAGGGGAGCATGTCGGGCAGGGAGGGTGGGGGCGGCCAGTGAGAAGGTGCTCAGACCGGGTGGGAGGCAGGGCCCCAGGCTTGAGGATGACTTCAGCGTTTGACGCTGTCACTTGCTCCACGAATACATCTTCATTCAACAGTGATCCTCTCACGGGTCAGAGTCACGGAGCAGCGGGCGACACAGATGTCTCTTTGCCTTTGTTGAGGCCCTACATGCTTGCATTTATTTTTTAAGAGAGATTTTTGCTATAGGGCACATGCGTTTGCCAGAGAGACAGAGAGATAGAGAGACAGAAAGTGAGAAGTTACTCCACCCTCCCGGGGAATGGCCACGCTGCAATCCCTTCTCCACTCTCCTCTCAGGATCTTGGGCATGCGCACACACACCTGGCGTGAGTTTCAAGCTGGGTCTGGGACTCGAATTGTGGTTGACTACGTGGGAATCTAGCGACATAACCGTTATGCCATCTTCTGGTCCTATGCTTTAATTTTTTAATTTTTTTTTTTTTTAGGATGTTATATTTATTTCTTACGTGAGTCAGAGAGACAGAGACAGACGACAGCCCTGCAGAGCCCTGACTTTTCTCCCCATTTCTGGCCCCAGCCAGCTCAAGTCCCAGGCACACACCCCCCCCCACGTGTTCAGGAACATCCCTGGTGAGAACCGGGTCGCTGTTGGGGTGGGCTTCCCCGTGGCACCACGTTCGACCCAGTGCGGCCCTTCTTCCTGATCATGGTTGTTACTAGGAGACTACATGCTTGTGGTAAGTCTTCATGATTAAAAAAACAGGAGTGGGACCAGCAGCTGGTGTAATGGCTACGTCACTGGACTCCCATGTGGTTGACCATGGTTCCCATCCCGGACCCGGTGGCTTAAAACTCACACCAGGTGCGTGTGCGTGCGTGCCCAAGATCCCAAGGGGAGAATGGAGGAGAAGGGATTGCGGTGTGACCATCCCCCCGGAGGGTGATTTCTCGCTTTCTGTCTCTTTGTCTCTCTCTGTCTTTCTGGCAAGTGCATGCGCCCTATAGCAAAAACCTCTTCAAAAAAACAAAACCAGGAGTGAAAGTAAAAGTGTGGCCGTTCCTCGCCTGGAACCCCTTCTTCCCCGCTCACCTGACGGGCTCCTGCTTCCTTTTCAATATGCTCCTGTCGTCGTTCCCTCGTGGTGACCTCGATTCCAGGGAGCCCCTTTCATTTAACTCCTTTCAAATGATTAATTGACGATGACCTTTGGATTAAAGTACCACATTTCTTCACTGTGAGATGCCCATTTATCACCCGTGGGTGTTTCTGAACACGGAGTGCAGCTCGTGATTGGTGGCGGCTTCTAGTACGGTCTTTTTTCCCGGGAAGCTGTTACTAGGTAGATGATGCATCTGGAAGCTGCTGGCACCTGGGAACGGGGACGCACTCCCGCTTTGTGCCAGCGCTGAATTCCAGCCGTCTTGCACTTCTCCAGAGGGGAGTTGCAACAAGAAACGCCACCCGGCCGGTAGGACGCCTGCTGCGCTCTTTCTTTGTGGAGTTGGGAGTGCTCTGTGGGCTCCGTCCAGAAGCGATTTTCTAGGAGTCCTGCCCACTGCCCGGGAGGGCCGGTCAGCGCACCCAGTCACCACGGGGCATCCTCCTTGTGCGAGTGCGGGGCCTCCACACGAGGTGTCTTCGGTCACGAGTCTGCTATGTAGTTGACGACTTCAAAGCAAACATTTAACAATGTGACAGCATTTCACCTGAGAGGAGCGGTGTGCTGGAGATGGAGGAAAGATAATTGATTGTTATTTACAAAACACGGGAGCGCAATCCTTTTTAAAGTAGGAAAAGTGGGGCTTTTAGGTTGTTTTCCACCGTTCTTCTTTTCCGGAGCTGTCAGCGCGTGGGGGATCCCCCAACAGGCTTGGCGTTTGGCGACCTCGTCAGGGCTCATGCAGGCTCTCACCTGGCTGGCGGGCGGGTGCCACCCCGGCTGACAACGTGGATGGGGGCGCTGTCCTCGGTGGTGCTGCTCCAGGCTGTCCGGGCCTAGCCGGGCCCTGCTGCGAGCCTTCATCCAGGGACGGGTTCTGAAAATTAGACGCGCAGGGATCCCGCGTGGAAGCAGGCGGGGGTCAGGGGGATGTGACGGAGGCAGCGTGTCCTCCTGCTCTGCTCGGTCCCCGGGGGCGGTGGCCGGCTTCCGTAGGCGCTGTGTGTTCGGAGTACTGGACACGGGACCGACTGCACTCCGAGTGACGGAATGCCAGCCTAGCAGTCAGGAGACACTAAGTGGGGACGCAGGACCGTGCTGGGACCAGGGCCTTGTGGGCCCCCCCCCCACGTGCCGGTGCACCATGAGCAGCCCCCCATGCTCACCGGGGGCCTGGAGGGGCGCCGCACCCCAGCAGCGCTTGCAGTCTCCATGAGGTGGGCCGGGGCGGTCGGTCCGGCAGCTCAGGCACTGCGCCCCTCCCGTCATGGCCGAGTGTCCTCGCTGAGCACTGCCGTTGTCCCTGCCTGCCACCACTCCCGCCGTGGCTGCCACAGTGGGTACCCTGAGGGCTTTGCTCACGGGACACTTTTGCTCCAAAAGCTCCGCAGACTCCCTGCTGTCCTTCAAGTTACACGGAACCTTCGTCCTGGGCCTCGCAGATCTTGCCCTGAGGCCCTGCTTGGGCTCTGAGGCCTTATCGCTGGTGGCCTCACCGCTGGCTCTGAGTCCCACTCCTACGCTGTGCTGGGAGCCGGGAGCCGGCCGTTCACGCGAGAGAAGGGGCACGTTGGGCAGGCTGAGTGACCCATGCCCTCCGCCTTGCCGCGGTGTTGCCGCCCTGGGGAGCTGTATGAACCCCGCGGCACCTCGGGTTTGAGCATTTCTGGCCACTGCTCCTGGCCTAACACGGGGACAACCTCTGTGGGGAACACTGCGTGGCTACCTGTGCCTGCTCTGGGTCCCGATGGCGTTC
>NW_006159879.1:1110913-1116795 GCF_000334495.1 Tupaia belangeri chinensis
TCCCTACACTTCTCTGCCCTTGCTTGCTCCTGCTGTCCCCATCCCGTGACTGTCCCTGGATTACCTAGTCCTCTTCAAAGTGCCTTTCTAATACGCCATTTGTTCTTACTCATGGAGGACTGTGTGCACACCCGTGGCAGTCAGAGAACGCTGTCTCCAGGGCTCCGGTCATGCTGTGATCCTGTCCTCCCTGGGCACGGCTGCGACCTTGTCCTCCCTGGGTACTTGCATGTGTGCTCTACGTGTTCCAGGATGACTGGGTTGGGATCGGGCTTCTCTCGAGCGACGTGTCACTGTGGGCCTTGGTGCGGCCCACCATGCTGCTGCAGAGTGATGTTCTCGCAGGATGGTAGGGCCATTTCCTCTTTCTGTCTTGGGGTCTTGGTTGGCACATGGAACCCTGCGTCGTCCTAGCATCGTGAGAGAGAGGACATCGTCTCTAACTAAGCCTGTCTCATCCCTCACAGCGTGTACCGCGGTGCCTTGGCTTAGGTTTGTAGAAAGTGCTAGAACAGTCATTATGAGAAACTGTGGTCCTGAGCAGTGAATTGGTTACCCAGCGTCCCCCACTCAGGTTCTGGACGCACACCCAGGGCATGCCCTCAGCAGACTTGCGTGTGGGATTCCCAATGCTGACAGTGGAGAGACGGTGCCGTTTGCAAAGTTGGTCAAGGCTGCTCCTGTAACCACAGAGAAAGGTGCCCAGGTGTCTAGACAGAAAGCCTGGTCCAGACTCTCAGGGAATGACCACGCCTTCACGTTACTACCAGTGTCATCTTCATGGCTGGTCTTACTCTTAGTAGTATACCAACTAGGTAATAATAGGGGACTGATGGATGGTATAATGGTTACAGAGTTCCCACGTAGTGGACCACAGTTCGAGTCCTGGACCCGGCAGCTTAAAACTCACGCGGGGGGCATGTGCGTGCTTGCCCAAAATCTCCAGGGGAGGATGGAGGAGAAGGGATTGAGGTGTGGCCATCCCCCTGAGGGGTGATTTCTCACTTTGTGTCTCTCTCTTGTCTCTGCATGCTTCCTAGAAAAAAATCTCTCAAAAAATAGTATAGGAAACAATAAAATATTTTAAAGTATGCCTTCTCTATAAAAAAGCAGAAAGCATTACCTTTTATTTACAAATAAGGTAGGTCATGAAGGTGAAGAAATCAGGAATACTCTTGCAAATCTGAAGAAGAATATCTCAAAAGACAGTGGACGTGGGAAAACTCTGCCTCCGTTAACTGTGTTTGCATCACGTGTGTTGGCAGGTGTCCCACCGGGATGCCCGGGGCATAGCCCCTGACCGGCATGCACGTTTGCTGTGTTGCAGCAGCTTTGGAGCTGAGGATGAGAGGGAGGGCATCAGGATAGAGAAAAGGAAAAAAAAAAAAAAGAAAAGAAAAATGAACGCAGGCTGACCAGC
Source organism: Tupaia belangeri chinensis (assembly GCF_000334495.1). Lineage (NCBI taxonomy): Eukaryota > Metazoa > Chordata > Mammalia > Scandentia > Tupaiidae > Tupaia > Tupaia belangeri. The sequence goes on from NW_006159879.1 coordinate 1,112,334, forward strand.
CTTGGAGCAAGGACACAGACAATCTCAATGGGAAAGGCTCTGGAGCCCAGGAAGAAACGCCTGTGTGGACACCTGAAACCGAGTCCAGGCCAGGACTTGCTGAGAGGTGGTCAGCAGTCTGCGGAGAGGCTGCTTGGAGCCCGGAGCAGACCGCACCGCAGACACCTCCTCGTGGCTGGGCGCCAGAGTGTATGCGGACTGTGCACTCCTGTTTGCAAAAATCAGCATGTGCTCTCACCTGTCTGTTTCTCCACTGTAGGAAAAAGGTCACTGACATAAGAATGACATTGATTTCACTTGTTCCAGGGACAAAGGAGATAGGGCACCCGAAGGTGTGGATGTTTATGTGCCACAGCAGGCGTGGTCCCTGGGCGCCGTGGGAGTGATCTACCCCTTCCAGGCGTGCACCGCGTGGAACGGCATTGCTCATGAAGCTGCCTTGCAGTCCGCAGTCTGCGTCCTTGTCTCACGACCTTGCCCGTGCTCTCTTAACAGAGAGGTGACTCCCTGCACCTAGGAAGTGTGTCTACTGTGCCACCACCCAGGGGAGACACACTCACTGAAGACCTCACACTGTCTTCTCTCTCTGCCTCTTTCCGACTGCCTGCCGCTCCGTGTCCGCGCCGAACGGCCCGCAAACCCTTAGCTTGTGGAGGGGTCTAGTAGAACACCGGGCACGCCTCGGTACTCACTCCTCGTGCAGTGCACGGCTGGCGAGCACTTCCTCCTAACCACAGACGCCTCTTCATTCGACTGATTCTCTCCCGGCTAGCAGCTCTGTGGGTGGGTGTTTATTTTTGCCTTTGCTGCTTGAGCTTTTGGTGTGATACACCAAATTCTCTGCCAAGGTCAGAACCAGGGTGTTCCCCTGTGTTTTCTTCTAGGGTTTTGCAGTCTAAGCCTTCCAAATCAGTCCTTATTTCACCTTGAATGACTTTTCTCATGTGGTTCAAGATAAGGTATAATTTTATTCTTTTGCATGTGAACATCCAGTTTTCCTGATACCTTTTACTAACAAGGCAATTCTTTCTTCATTGTGTATTCTTGGTGGGTTTATTGAAAATTAGTTGTGCTTGGGGACATCAGGTGGTGTAGTCGTTACGGTGCTGGACTCCCAAGGGGTCGATACAGTTTGAGTTTGGGACCTGGCAGCTTGAAACTTGCACAGGGCACATATACGTGCGTGCCCAAAATTCTGAGAGGAGAATGGAGGAGAAAGGATTGCAGCGTGGTCATCCCTCGTGGGGGATGTTTCTCTCTTTCTGTCTCTCTCTGTCTCTCTGGCAAGCACATGTATCCTATAGCAAAAACTTGTAAAAAGAAAAAGAAAAAGAGGAAGGACATTAGTTGGGCTTATGTTTGTTTCTGGGCTCCCTACTCGATCCCATAGCTAATGGCATCCAGTTTATTGCAGTACATACTGTTTTGATTACTACGGTATTTTAATATCATTTGAAAACACAACCCAGTAGCAAAACCACAGATAGCCCAATTTATAAAGATGGGCAAAGGAACTGCATTGACATTTTTCCAAAGAAGATACTCAAAGACAACAGGTATGTGAACAGTGTCCTGCATCGCTAGCCCTCAGGGACATGGTTGACTCTCAGTGAGACAGCACTTCATGCCTGCAGGGTGGCCGTTGCCAAAACTCAGAGTGCCGAGGAGTCTGGGGCTAGCGGTTCCTGTCCTGAAGGCTGGGGCTCGGTGTCTGTGGTGCGTCAGCGCCCCATAGACCTTGGTGATGAGTGAAGTGTGGGATGATGATGAAGGCTGGCGTTTCCTTCTGAAGATGCGTTTGAGAACTGTCACAGGCAGAGCTGCAGTGTCACAGTCCACAGATCCAGGTCTCCCATAAGTAAGCCTGTTCATGGTGAGAGATAAGGAAGGGGAGTGTCTGGAACCAGGAACTTCTCCGTGGAGAAGACCTCACTTCAGAGCTTTGGACGGAAACAGGAGAGGCACTGAATAGAACAGACCTCAACCTTGTAATCACCGTGCACATGCAGCAGGAAATGGCCACGTTCCAGGAGTCATCCTCATTTGAAGATTAATCTGTGGACTTCACACAAAAGGAGTGGCAGCTCCTGGCTTCCTACCAGAAGAGCTGTACAGGGATGTCATGTTGGGAAGCTGCAGCAGCCTCGTGTCACTAGAGTATGAAGTTATGAAACCAGAAATCACCTTCAAGTTGGAACAAGGAGAAGAGCCATGGATAGGAGATGGAGAAATTCCAAGTCCAGACTTTCCAGGTTTGTTTTTTTTTTTTTGGATGAAAATTACCATCTTCCAGTAATTAACCAAAATGACGAACACAAAGGGAAGGAGGAGAGGCACCTGATATATGTTCTCAAGATATCAAATTAGCATCCAAAAATCTGTAGCATTTCTATATATGAACAACAAGTTGAACGAAGTAGAACTGAAGAAAGGAATCCCTTTCACCATAGCCACAAGATGCATAAGATACCTAGGGGTAAACGTAACTAAGGAAGTCAAAGACCTTTATAAAGAAAACTATGAAAATCTTAAAAAAGATATTGAAAGTGACATTAAAAAATGGAAGGACATCCCATGTTCCTGGATTAGAAGAATTAACATAATCAAAATGGCAATTCTACCCAAATTAATCTACATGTTTAATGCAGTTCCAATCTAAATACCAGAAATATTTTTCAGAGATCTAGAAAAGACAATCATAGAATTTGCCTGGAATCATAAAAGACCTCGTATTGCAAAAGAAATCCTGCGTAAGAAGAATGGAGTGGGAGGCATATCATTCCCTGATCCCAAGATATACTATAAAGCTGTCGTCATCAAAACAGCATAGTATTGGCATAAAAACAGGCATGTGGACCAATGGAAGAGAATAGAGACCCCAGAAATAACCCCCAAAGCTTACAGCCAACTGATCTTTGACAAAGGATATCAGTCAATCCATTGGGAAAAGGAAAACCTCTTTAGTAAATGGTGCTGGAAAAACTGGGTATCCACCTGCAGAAAGATGAAACTGAACCCCCATCTTTCACCATTAACAACAGTCAACTCAAAATGGATCAAAGATCTGAACCTAAGACCTCAGACAATAAAACTACTTGTGGAAAATGCTGGGGAAACTCTGGGAGACATTGGAGTAGGCAAAGACTTCTTAAATAAGACTCCCAAAGCACAGGCAATAATCCCTAAAATAGACAAGTGGGACTATATTAGACTAAGAAGTTTCTGCACAGCAAAGGACACAGTAACAAGTGTGAACCGACAACCCTCAGAATGGGAAAATATTTTTGTTAAATATGCCTCAGACAAGGGACTGATAACGAGAATACATAGGGAACTCAAGTGCCTTATGCGAAAAAAAATGATTAACCCGATTAAAAGATGGGAAAGTGAGCTGAACAAAAGTCTCTCTAAGGAAGACATACGAACAGCCAAAAAGCATATGAGGAAATGCTCGACATCCCTCATCATAAGGGAAATGCAGATAAAAACCACAATGAGATACCACCTAACCCCTGTCAGAATGGCAAAGATTAAGAATATAAAAAGTGATAAGTGTTGGCGGGGATGTGGTGAAAAGGGAACCCTCCTACACTGTTGGTGGGAATGTAAACTAGTTCAACCACTGTGGAGAACAATATGGAGGTTCCTCAAAGATCTACAAATAGAACTACCATTTGATCCAGCAATCCCACTTCTGGGTATTTACCCAAAAGACAGGAGAACGCTCAGTCAGAAAAGTGCTTGCACATCCATGTTTATTGCAGCATTATTCACAATTGCCAAGACATGGAACCAACCTAAATGTCCACAAACTGATGAATGGATTGGAAAAGTGTGGTATATATACTCTATGGAATACTACTCAGCCATAAAAAATAACAAGACCCTGGAATTTGATAGAAAATGGTCAGATATGGAGGATCTATTGCTGAGTGAAGTAAGCCAGGCTATGAAAGAAAGATATTGTATGTATCCACTCAATATATACCGACTATCCGCACTCTATAATAGAGAGCAAAAATTCGGAGGACATAAACACAGTGAAGGTACTTAATGAGAATAGGACAGTGTGGAATGGGGTAAGTGAAGAGAAGAGGATAGAGAAAGATAGCAAGTGAACAATAGAGAGACAGGACGTTAGTGAGAAACAGATAGGGGTTATTAACTGTTGATGATGACATGTATAGTATTCTCAACTGGATTGGTCTGAGAAGTATTTCATGATGGGCAAAGTATTTTTACAAGCAAAACGAGAAATAACAATTGACTGTTTTATAAAAATAATTAGAATAATAAAAATAATGATTGGGGAAAACAGAAAAGATATTGAATGTTGAAGTGGGGAGATTAATGTCTCTGTACTGACTGACATGCATGGCATTCCCTTTTGAAAAAACAATGTAATACAATGTAAAGTTATATGTAATCCAATGTAATATAAAGAAGATTATGATGATAAAAA
>NW_006159879.1:1120325-1125133 GCF_000334495.1 Tupaia belangeri chinensis
AAAACCAACAAGACCCTGGCATTTGATAGAAAGTGGTCAGATATGGAGGATCTATTGCTGAGTGAAGCAAGCCAGGCTATGAAAGAAAGGTATTGTATGTATCCACTCAATATATACCGACTATCCGCACTCTGGTAGAGAGCGAAATATTGAAGAACATAAAAGCAGTGAAAATAGTTCACAGGGATAAGACAGTGTGGAATGGGGCAGGAGAAGAGAGGAGTGTAGAGAAGACAGCAAGAGAACAAATAGAGAGGCCTGACATCAGTGGGACACAGATATGGCGTATTACCTGTGGGTGATGACGTGTACAGTGTTCTCAACTGGAATGGTCTGAGAAGTGTGTCATGCTGGGTAAAGTCTTTTTACAAGCAAAATGAGAAATAGTGATTGACTGTTTAAAAAATAATTGGAATAATAATGATCAGGAAAAACAATGAAAAGCTATTGGATGATGAAATGGGGATTGTAATGTCTCTGTACTGAGTGATATGCATGGTATTCCTTCTGGAAAAAGAAATGTAATACACTGTAAAGTTACATGGATTCACTGTAATATAAACAAGATTATGAAGATAATAAATAAAATAAAAAACAAAGTCAGAGTGCCGAATGTTGACCAGGCTGCAGAGAACACGGAGCCCGTAGCTGCCGGTGGGTGTATATGAGGGTAGCCATTCTGGAGAATAACACCAAGTCTCCTCAAAATATTTAAATGGGAATCACTGTATGGCGTGGCACTCCCCCTCGGGCTGGTGCTCTTTGAAGGAAATGAAATAAGTACCTTCTAGAGGTGCCCACACTGGGCTGCTCCTTACAGTGGTAGTCACAGTAGCCGGGATAGCCACACAAGCCAGAGTCCGCCAGTGGGCGAGTGGATAAACTGTGGTGTTTCTGTCTGGTGTGACCACACGGATGGAACAGGACGTTGTGCGAAGTGAAATAAGCCAGACACAGGCAGAAGGCCTGATCTTGATTGTGTGCCAAATCTGAAAAAGACAAAACTAGAAGAACCTCGGAACGGAGCAGACAGGAATCGCCAGGCGCGGGCGACAGGCGACCTGGGGAGGAGGGTCTGGGTCGGAGGGTGCAAGTGCACAGGTGCGCGGGATGGGCAGGCCTGCAGGTCGGCCGCCTGGGGTGGGGCCTCTGGCTGACGACGTTGTGTCAAGCCCTGGAGATTTGCTAGCGGAGTGGTTTTAGGTGTTCTGACCACTCGCGTGCACAGGAGCTCACTGTGGGAGGGAGGCATGAGCGTGCGTTGACCGTTGTCATCCCGCTCCGTTACATACGGGGAAGCATCATGTGCACTGTAACTACATGAGAATAAATAATAAATTAAAACAACCTAGCAGGCACTTCATATACACAGCGCTGAGCCGGGTCCCAGGAAACGGCAATACACAGCTCAAGACACATTTCCTGTCCTCGAGAAGCTAAGTTTAGGGGGAGAGAAAACCAGACACATGCACAGCTGCTCCAAGCCGGAACGCCGTCGAGCCTGTGGATTATCCTCTCCCGTCACCCTGTAATCGCCTTGTCCCCGTCTCCTACCCAAGCTGCCGCGCTGGGAGGTCTGAAAAGATGGGAACGATGCCTGTGTCTAAATTCTGACTTCCCAGCACCTAACCCTAGTTCCAGAGACTCGCTGGGGCTCGGGAGAGTCTCTTGTGAGTGAATAAGTGGAGGAAGAATGCGGCAATTAGCTTGCACGGTGGTGGAGGGCCCGCTGAGGGGCCGAGCGGGCGGGGAAGGCAGGGCGAGTGAGGGTGAGCCTGCAGTCCATGCAGGCAGTGCCCAGTGTCAGCTGTTGTGGCTGGGACCAAGGCCGCAGGGTCACCTGGGAACTGCACCTGGTGTGGCGACACTGCGTGTGAGTCAGTGAAGACAAGCAGCTGGCCAGCACAGGGTCACAGGGGCCTGGTCCCCGCCCAGAGGACGCGTGGCGTGTCAGGTCTGGTGTGCACGGTGGAGGGAGTGCAGGGCGTGGAACAATCGATTCTTCAGTTAGCTGAGTGAAAGCCGAGAATGAAAATTCCCCTGAAGGGTGACTGCGTCTGCCTCCTGGTGGGCGAGCACCTTGGCAGAGCTGGGCTTTGGGAGGCCAGGCAAGGTGCAGCCCTGCAGCCTGACTTGCTCGGGCCCACGTGGGCCAGCGGCCTGCCCGCGTCCCTTCTGGAGCTCGTCTTTCATGGCATGCCCACCCCATCACATGTGACTAGGATTGGCTGCAGCACGCCGCCACGTTCTCGTCCCTGGTAACCGAAGCAATTTCCTTTCAGTGGTTTCTGCACTCGAGTGCCCGGTAGTGGGCTGCTGAACTGCATCGTAGTCCTGCTGACATCCACAGGGTTAATTTCTCACTCCTTTCCTGAGTGGAGGGACTTGTTCCAGGGTTGCTGGAAGCTGCTGAAAGGTGTTACCCTCTGACCAGATGCGTTCATTTGCATACCACCAGTTGTCTGCTTTCTCACCAGAAGGCTGGCCCTTGGGGCTAATGTGAAGAACAGAGGAGTGAAGAGAGGAGTTCCCCTTGGAGTCTGGGGCTCAAAAGGAGTGGGGATTCACGGATAACCTCCCTGCCTGCCTCAGGCCTCGAATAGGACGTGTGTGTGGAGCGGAGCTGTTCGCCCTGAGACCTGCCTGTGGACCCCTGTGTGAGGTGGCGTGTGCTCGTGTGCGACCCAGTCCCCAGAGCGTTCACAGTAAACTTCCCGGACAGCCAGGACCTACAAACTTCCTGCCACGTGGGGCAGAGATGCCTTATCTGTGGGCCTTCCCCAGGGACAGGTGGTGAGCTGCCCTGCCCGGAGGGGCGGGAGGGTGGCCTCGTGGCATCCCAGGCGCAAGGAGGCTCAGGTGGGCCCCAGAGAGCAGCTTCTGAGCGCCTGGCGTCTGAGGCCCTTGGGTCTCCTGTCTGGCAAGCTGAGAAGATGCCAAGGGCAGCTGGGGACGCGTGCTCCCTGCAAATGGCGCCGTTTAACTTCATGGTCACCGCGACTGAACGAGGCTGTTTGGATGGAGGTGGGCTCGCGGAAACGCACCCTTACCTGGAGGTGCCACATGAAAGGTGCTGTCTGTGGGGGAGACGCCGACATCGGCACCCGGAACTGCAGCCTGGACACAGCTCCTCTCAGGACCTGCAGGGGTGGAGGCTTGGCCGCGGTGCTGCACTGTCTGGACCAGGGCCTGGCCTTCTCCCTCGTGGAAGCCGATGATTCTATGATTTGGCCCTGACAGTGACTGGCAGCTGGCCTTTGGCGGTGGCCTGCGGCGTGTCTGTGATGTCACCTGTGCTGTCCTCGTGCCCACGTGTGCCGGGGGCCCGGAGCAGGCAGTGCGCTAACTCCGCTCAGGCCCGCAGCCGGGCGTCCTGGAGGGCGCACTGACCCTGGAGGATCACGTCCCTGCGTTTGTAGAACCAGGTTATACGTGCCCTGCTGGGCTGTCACAGGCTGGAGGTCAGCGCCATGCCGGGCAGGCAGTGAGTGCCCAGTGAGCCACAGCTATGGGAGAATTAGGGATAAGCCTGGAATTAAGAGTTCGCAGCATCTCACGCGCTCTTCCCCGTTCAGGCAGAGCGTGGAAGGTTCCAGGCTGGGCCGACCGGGCAGCACGACCGCTCCAAGTGCTTCCTCTTGCTGAGCTTCACGGTCGCGGATAGGGCGGCACCGCCCTAGCCTGTCAGCTCTGCCCTGCTTTAAACGCAGCCAAGGTGGCGGTGCCTTTTACGCACGGTGGGATTTTTGTCCCATTTACTTTTCCAGGAAACTACAGTTAAATCCTAGCGAGGAAGGACCTGCATACTTCTTCTGGGCCCGACGTGGACAGCACACAGGGCCACGTCCTGCTGGCGGCCTGCCCTGGGGTGCCCTGCTCTGCCTATGGAGGGAGGTGCTGCCCAGCAGGCCTTTATTCCAGAGCTGTCACCCAGCTCCACTTCCTGCTGGCCTGCTCCGGCCCCGTCGCCACGCCAGGCTCTCTCCTGCCACACTCTCTCGTGGGCTGGCCGGCTCTCTCTGCCCTGCTCTGTCCCATCTCAGTGAGTGTTGCGCCCCGTCAGTCCCTGGCCTGTGCTGGCTGCCAGGGTCCCCTTCCTCCAGGTCCCTTCCGGACCAGCGAGGCCCAGCGCCACCTCTGCAGCCTTGCTGCTCTTTCGGACAATGCACCATGAGTTCTGCTCCACGCCTGGCGCCTCGGCTGCCCTGAGTGAGTGTCACCATCAGGCCATGCGTGTCCTGAGAACAGGAACCTGCCACGGTCCTATCCTGTCCCTTGAGGCGTTGGGAACACTGAGCGCCCTCCCACTGAACAGCTGTGCTCGGGAGGAAGTGAACTGAGTGAGGAGGACGGTGGGCAGGGGCTGCTCGGCTCTCGCTGGCTCAGCCCTGGTGGCGGTTTTTGCCAATGCTGGCTTTACTCCCACTACTCCAGCTTCATAAAGAGCTGTGTGCAGAGCCTGCCCAGCCATCATGGGATGCAGGGAGGGGTCACTGTGGCCGCCATGTCACGCCCCTGGAGCTGAAGGCTGCAAACTGCCTGAGCCTCCCTCTGCAGCCTCGTGGGGAGGGCAGCTTCCCCCGCCAGGGGCTTTTCAGTGACCGAGACATCCCAGCAGCCTGGCCACACTCTGCTTGTCTCACTCACCCTGGGCCTGGCCAGGGCGGAGGGCAGGGGCCCTACTGAGGGGAAGATGGACGAAGGCGTTCTGACCTCACATATTCGGCACACTTTTTTTTAACAGCTTTTTTTTTTTTTTTTTTTTTTTTTTTTTCCATTTTTCCCAGGAGGAAGAGAGGAAAAAGGGA
>NW_006159879.1:1125816-1141007 GCF_000334495.1 Tupaia belangeri chinensis
TTTTTTTTTTTTTTTTTTTTTTTTTTTTTTTTTCCAGTTTGACCAGAGAGAGATAGAGAAAAAGGGAAAGTGAGAAAACCACTAGGTCCAGGACTCGAACCACGGCTGGCCGTGTGAGAATCAGGCACCCGTAACCACCACGCCACCTGCCGGCCACCTGTAACAACTTTTAACTAATATCTAGGAGGTCGCCATGCTGTTTCAGTGCGAGGGCATCACGTGGAACGCTCTGTCCTAGACAGCTGTCATTCGCTGTGCTGGGACCTCAGGCCGGCTTCGCTACTGGGGACAGACGGCAGGCAGTCTCGCGGCTTCTCCCTGTCGTCTGTCATCTGCAGCACTTGCTTGGCCCCGTGGCCACCTGCACTTGAGTGTCCGTTGAACCGAGGTTGTGCTGCCCTCCCTCACCCAGCCTGAGCGGTCCAGCTTGGTCTCTGCCACCACGGGCGTACCTTTCCTTCCGCACACAGGAGGGACCGGCCACTGTGGGACAGGCTGGAAGGAAACCCGTGCATGGTGGGAGTGAGTGCACAGGAGCAGGTGTCATGGAGCAGGCGTGGGGTCCTGGGAAACCTCTGTGCATGTGGGTGAGAGTGTAGGGACCAGCATAATGGCTATGTCGCTGAGCTCCCATGTAGTCCACCGCGGTTTGAGTCCCGGACCCGGTGGCTTAACTCACGCTGGGCGCGTGTGCGTGTGTGCCCAAGATCCCGAGAAAATGGAGGAGAAGGGATTGTGGCGTGGTCATCCCCCCTGGAGGGTGATTTCTCGCTTTCTGTCTCTCTGTCTGTCTCTGTCTCCCTATAGCAAAAACCTCTCATGGTGAGAGTGCACCCGTGTAGTTGTCATGGAAGCAGGCGAATGCGGCCGTGGTGCTGGGCGGGACCTCGCGTGTGCCTTAATGACCTTGCCTTTGCATTCTGGATACTTACACTGACACCAAGTCCACTCGCACTCAGGGCTGCATGTGGGGATGGGGCAGGGAGGTCATGGGAAAATCTCGCCTGGCCAGGCCCTAGCCCCAACCTGGCGCGGGAGCCCACAGGCAGAGGGGGCTGAGCAGGACTCTGCTTTCTCACCCTTTCCCTGGGCAGCCCAGACATTCTCTACTAAATGTACTGTGCCCTGAGGGTAATTTGGAGTTGCTGGAGCCAAAGCAGTGGAGTGTCAGGGGTGGCGAGGGGACCGCCGCGGGGATTCGCTCTTGAAGGCGGTGGGGGCCAAAGGCACCTGGCTGTGCTCCGAGTTTTCATTCCTGAGCTCTTGGCCTCCAGACACGGTTCTTCATCCTGTCCACAAGGACTTCCTTCCTACCACTTCAGAGATATGTGCCTGATCTGAAACTGGACGTGGCCACTTTGTGCTTGGGCCCCGGGACTCTCACAGCCCGGGGCGAGTGTGAGGCTTTGATGCTGCATCCGCTGACCTCCACTCACCCTCTGCTGATGCCACGGCACGTGGGCCACACCTGCCAGCTCTGCTGATGCCACGGCCGTGGGCCACACCTGCCAGCTCTGCTGATGCCACGGCACGTCGGCCACACCCGCCAGCTCTCCTCACCCCCTGTGCCTGCTCACACCCCCGCAGCCCGGCTCACTCCCCCTCACTGCTGGCCATGCGTGGTCGCTCTCCGGGCATAGTTCAGGGACCACCTCCCCTGGGAAGGCTTCCGACCCAGCACTGACCGAGATACTCCGTCGCTGCGTCCCAGGGCTCTTCCCACGTCCTCTCCGTCTCCCCTCAGTCCATGCTCTTCTACAGCAGAGGCGGCTTCGACTTTCTTTGTAAGGATGTCTCCTGGTTGACAGATCATTGTCGTACGTGTCTGTGGGTGCAGTCTGGCTCGATGAAGTGCGCACACTGCTTAATCCAGTCAGACAGAGCCATGTCGTGGTCCCACGATGACCACACGGCCGTGCACGCCCCGGAGCAGTGCTGCTAGTGTGTGTGGTCCCGGTGCCCTCGAGGGTGAGAACGCCCTAGGACCACGTTGGGAATTACGCTTCTTTACTTTCCATTTCGAACAGTAGTACAGGCATTTAAGGCTGTGAGTTTCTTCTGACCTCAGGCTTTGTTGCAACCTATAAATCCCGCTCCCTTTTCTTTGCCATAAGGCACATACGCTCCCCAGAGATATAGAGAGACAGTGAGAAAGTGAGAAATCCCACCCAGGAGGGTTAGCCATGCCACAATCCCCTTCTCCTCCATTCTCTTCTTGGGATTTTGTGCACACATGCACATGTGCTCAGAGTGATTTTCAAGCCACTGTGTCCGGGCTGGGCTTGAACCACTGTCAGCATGGTGGAGTTCAGTGTCTTAGTCACCATGCCCCTGGCTGGATCCAACCATCTATAAATTCTTCCGTGTAATTTCCCATCGTTAATTTCAACTAATTTGCACTGGTATTTTATTTTATTTTTCTTGACAATTCAGTACTTTACAGTTGCCAAACACAGAAAAGATATGAGTGTGAAAGGTGTGTGTGTGATAGATGGGACTAGCTATGGTATCAGTGTTCTATTGCCATGTAATAAGTGACACATATTTCGCAGTTTAAAACAATACAAATTTTTTGTCTTATGGTTTCTGTGCATCTGAATCATGGGTTTCATTTTTTTCTTTTTCTTTTTCTTTTTTTGGGGGGAAGCTGGAATCAAAGTCCCCCTTTTTAAAAAAAAATTATTTATTTTTTACATTCAATCGCTGTGTATCATTACAGCATGCCAAATACACTTTCCAATCGTGAATACACTGCATATCGGTTCAGTCAAAGACATTACTGCATACACTATCATCAACAGATTCCTTTCCATTTGGGGTGCCTTCAATGTTTTGCTTCTTTCTTCTTTCCCCTTTACTCCCCCATCCCCCCTTGTACCCCCCCCCATTCCCCCACCGTCTCCAGGATCGTCATTGCTCATGCTGTTACACTCTCCAGTCATTTCATCTCTCTCAAGTGCCAGCCTTCGGTATATACTGAGTGGGGACATACAGTGCCGCTCTTTCATCATCTGGCTGGCTTCACTCAGCAGTAAAGCTTTCATATTTGCTCACTTTTAATCAAATGCCAGGGTCTTGGTTTTCATGGCTGAGTAGTATTCTTTAGTATTTATGTCCCACATTTTTTCCAATCCATTTATCTGTTCGTGGACATCTTGGTTTGTTCCATGTCTTAGCAATTGTGAATAATGCTGCAATAAACATGGATGTGCAAGTGTTTTTCTGAATGAGCACTTTCCTGTCCTTTGGGCAGATACCCAGGGTGGAATTGCTGGATCATATGGTAGTTCTGGCTGTACGTCTTTGAGGAACCTCCTCCATATTGTTCTCCACAGTGGCCATGCTAACTTACGTTCCCACCAACAGTGTAGGAGGGTTCCATTTTCACCACAGCCTCGCCAGCACTTACTCTTTTTTTGAATCTTAGCCATTCTAACTGGAGTTAGGTGTATAGTTTTGATTTGCATCTCCCATATGATTAAGGATGTTGGACATTTTTTCATGTGCTTTTTGGCCATTCATATGTCTTCCTTGGAGAGTTGTCTGTTCAGCTCACTTGCCCATCTTTTAATTGGGTTGATTTGGCGGGGAGGATAAGTCATTTGAGTTCCCTGTATATCCCAGTTACCAGTCCCTTATCTGAGGCATAGTTTGCAAAATATAGTCTCTCATTCTGAGAGTTGTAGATTCACTCTAATTATTGTTGTTTTTTTTTTTGCTGTGCAGAAGCCTTTTAATCTGATGTAATCCCACTTGTCTATTTTGGGGATCATTGCCTGTGCTTAGGGATCTTGTTAAGAAGTCTTTGCCTCCTCCTAAATGTCTATGAGGTGTTTTCCACCAGCAGTTTTGTAGTTTGAGGTCTTAGGCTTAATTTTTTTTTTTTTAATCCATTTCGAGTTGTTTTTGTTAATGGTGAGAGATAGGGGTTCAGCTTCATCTTTCTGCAGGAGGATACTCAGTTTTTCCAGCACTATTTGTTAAAGAGGTTTTCTTTTCTTCACTAGATGGACTTGTGCCCTTTGTGAAAAATCATTTGACTACATTTTGGGGTTTATTTCTGGGTCTCTATTCTGTTCCATTGGTCTACATGCCTGTTTTTGGGCCAGTACCATACTTGCTTTTCCTTCTTTTTACAGAGAGATTTTTAGCTACAGGGTAAGTGTGTTCACCAGGGTAACAGAGAGAGACAGAGAGACAGAAAGCAAGAAATTACCCCCCTGCCCACCCAGAGAGGATGGCCACGCCACAATCCCTTCTCTATTTTCTTGGGATTTGGGAAACGCACACACATGTTCCTGCCTGGTCTGGGAGCTGAACCATGGTCGACTAAGTGGGAGTTTGGCAATGTAACCATTGTGCCATCTGCTGGTCCCATCCATTCTGTTTTGATGATCACAGCTTTGTAATATAATCTGGAGTCAGAGAGTGAGTTGCTTCCTGTATGGTCTTCTTGCTCAGAATTGTTTTGGCAGTATGGTGTCTTTTATGATTTCAGACAGATTCTATGTTTTTTTTTTTTCCCTCTAAATCTGTAAAGAATGTCTCTGGTAACTTGATTGGGATTACATTAAATATTTTAGATTAATTTAGGTAGAATTGACAATTTGGTTTTATTAATCCTCCCAATCCAGGAACATGGGGTGTCCTTCTGCTTTTTTGTGTCATTTTCAATTTCTTTTTTTGATTTTCATAGTTTTCTTTGTAGAGGTCTTTGACTTCTTTGGTTAGGTTTATTCCTAGGTATTGTACACATTTTCTGGCTATTGTAAATGGGATTGCTTTCTTTAGTTCTCCCTCAGTCTGCTCATTGTTGGTGTACAGAAATGCTATATATTTCTGTATTTTGACTTTGTATCCTGCCATTTTACTGTATTCATTTATCACTTCCAGGAGTTTTTTCATGGATTCTTTTGGGTTTTCTATGTATGTAGACATGTTATCTGCAAATAATTTCTCTTCTTCTTTCCCTTTATTTGAATGCCTTTAATTTTATTCTCTTTTCTGATTGCATTGGCTAGGACTTCCAGTACTATACTGAAAAGGAGTGGAGAGAGTGGGATTTCTTGTCTTATTGCAGTTTTTAGTGGAAAAGCTTTCAGCTTTTCTCTTTTAGTATGATGTTAGCTATGGGTTTTTAATATATGGCTTTTTTTGTGTTGAGAAATGTCCCTTCTATGCCAATTGTGCTGAGTCTTAATCATGAAGGGATGTTGTGTTTTATTAAATGCCTTTTCTGCATAAATTGAAAACATCATATGGTTTTTATCTTGCTTTCTGTTAATACGGTGTATGACGTTTACAGTTTTGCGTGTGTCGAACCACCCTTGCATCCTCGGAATAAGGCCTACCTTGTCATGGTGCATAATCTTTTTATGTGTCATTGGGTATGATTTGCTAGTGTCTTGTTGAGAGTTTTTGCATATTTATTCATCAGAGATATTGGTCTATAATTTTCCTTCTTTGTCATGTCCTTGTCTGTTTTGTGGACGAAGATGAAGGAGGCTTCATAAAATGAATTTGGGAGGGTTCCTTCCTTTTGGATCTTTAGGAATAGTGTGAGTAGAATGGAGGGTTAGCTCTTCTTTAAAAGTTGTGTAAAATTCAGAAGTGAAGCTATCAGGACCTGGGCTTTTCTTTGTTGGGAGGTTATTTATTACTGATTCAATCTCATTGCTTGGTATAGGTCTATAGTCTTTCTATCTTCCCGATTTAATCTTGGTGTCCAGGAATTTGTCCATCTCATCCAGGTTTTCTTTTTTGTTGGTGTATAGTCGCTCGTAATATTCTCTAATGATATCTTGTATTTCTGTTATGTCTGTTGTATTGCCTGTTTCATTGCAAACCTGATTTAACTGGTTCCTTTTTCTCTTCTTAATTTGTCTAGCTAACAGTGTGTTCAATTTTGTTTATCTTCTCACAGAACCAATTTTTAGTTTCATTTATTTTCTGTATATTTTGTTTATTCTGTATTTCATTAATTTCTGCCCAGATCTTTATTATTTCTTTTCTCCTTGCATTTGTAGTTGTTGTTTTTCCAGTTTCCTGAGATGTGTCACTAAGTTGTCTATTTGCCACCTTTCTGTCTTTTTTTTTAAATGCACACTAATTGCAATGACCTTCCCTCTTATGACTGCATTTGCTGTGTCCCATAAGTTAGAGAAACTCTTGTGCTCGTTATCATTAGCTCAAGGAATCTTTTGATTTCATTTTGAATTTATTTAGTGGTTGTGAAGTCATTCAGAAATAGATTGTTTAGGTTCCATATGTTTGTGTGTTTTTGAGGGTTCTTTCTAAAGTTAATATCAAGTATAATTCCATCATGGTTAAGATGCTGGATATAGTTTCTGTGCCTTTGAATCTGTAAAGGCTTCTTTTGTTCCCTATCATGTGGTCAATCTTTGAAACGGTTTTATGGAGGGGGAAGAAAAATGTGTATCTTGTGGTTGTCAGATGGAAGGTTCTATAGATATCTGTCAAGTCCATTTGATTTGTGGTATTCTTTAGATCCTGTATCTCTTTGCTTATTTTTTATCTAGATGATCTGTGCAAAGGAGACAGTGGGTGTTGAGATCTCCAACGATTAGTGTGTTGCAGTCTCTCTCTCCCTTTAGCTCAGTCTTCCTTCACGTATTTGGGTGCTCCTGAGTTAGGTACACAGATATTTTTTTTTCTTTTTTCTTTTTTTTTGGAGAGGTTTTTGCTATAGGGCGCATGCACTCGCCAGACAGACAGAGAGAGACATAGAGACAGAAAGCGAGAAATCACCTCCCAGGGGGGATGGCCATGCCGCAATCCCTTCTCCTCCATTCTCCTCTCAGGATCTTGGGCACGCACACACATGTGCCCAGCGTGAGTTTTAAGCCACCGGCTCCGGGTCGCGAACCGCAATTGACTACGTAGGAGTCCAGCAACATAGCCGTTATGCTAACTGCTGGTTCCCAAGTGCACAGATATTTATAAGCGTTAACAGGGTGAATTAGCCCTTTTAGTACTGTATAATGCCCTTCTTTGTCCTTCTTAACAATTTCTAAAAGTCTGTTATCTTTGAAATCAGTATCATGGCTCTAGCCCTTTTTTGGTTTCCATTTTCATGGAGTACTTTTCTCCAGCCCTTCACTTTTAGCCTGTGTTTGTCTCTACTCATGAGGTGTATTTCTTATAGGCAGCAGATAGACAGATTCTTTCTTTATTTAAAATGCTCAGCCAGTCTGTGTCTTTTGATTGGAGAAATTAATCCGTTAACATTCAACATTATTATAGACATTTCTAGACTGGTTCTTGCCATTTTGTTAGCCATTTTCTTGGGTTGTTTTGTTCTCTTATTTCCATCTGCCTCTCTTTAGTTTAGTACAGCTCTCCTTTCTGCACTTCTTGAAGAGCGGGTCTAGTGTTGGTAAGTTCTTCCAGGTTTTGTTTATTTGAGAATGTTTTTATCTTTGTTTCCCATTTGAACAAGAATCTCGCCAGGTTTAGTATTCTTGTTTGAAATTGTTTTTCTTTTAACACTTGGAATATATCTTCCCTTCCTTTCCTTGCTTGCATCCGTTTCAGCTGAGAGGTCCAATGTTTGCCTAATGGGATAAACTTTCTAAATAACTCGACACTTTTCTCTTGCCAGTTTTTTGAATCTAGCTTTTATCTGTGATTTCAACCAATCTGGCTATGATGTGCCATGGAGAGGATCTTTTTGGGTTGATTCTATTTGGAGTCCTTTGTATTTCTTGGGTCTGGATGTTTCAATGTTTCTCTAGGTTTGGAAAGTTTTCTTCCAGGATTTCATGGAATAGATTATCAATGGCCTTATTAGAGTCTTCACCTTCTGGGGTACTGATTTTTTTGATATTTGGGTGTTTAATGGTATCTAATAATTCCTGTATGTTATGCTCATTTTTAAAAAAATTCTTTCTGGTGATATTTTTGTAGTGCAGATGTTTTGCC
The DNA here is from genome assembly GCF_000334495.1 of Tupaia belangeri chinensis. NCBI lineage: Eukaryota > Metazoa > Chordata > Mammalia > Scandentia > Tupaiidae > Tupaia > Tupaia belangeri. Next base: position 1,133,758 of record NW_006159879.1, read on the forward strand.
TTTAGATTCAAGATTCTATCTTCTGCATGGTTTAATCTGCCATTAATACCTTCAAGGGAGGTTTTGATTTCCTGTGTTACAGCCTTCATCTCTAATAGTTCTGTTTGATTCTTTTTTATGGTGTCTATTTCTTCTTTCAAGTCACGGAAGGACTTACTCATCTCCTGGAGTTGTTTTTCTCTTACATCTCATTTAGTTTTGTTGCTATGAATATTCTGAATTGTTTATATGACATTTCCATGAATTCCATTGTATTGTCTATGGATGATGAGGAGTTGTTCCTTTCCCTTGAGGGAGAGATATTGTCTTAGTTTCTCATATTTTTTGTGCCTCTGTGCTGGTTTCTGGTCCTCTGATGGATTATATGTTTCTTTCTAAGTTCTTGGAGTTAATTCTGTAGTGTCAGGGAGAAAAATGCACTCTACTTCCCCGGTGTGTTTTCCGAAGGGTGCCTCATGTTTCGATCAGAGAATGGTGGATGTAGCCAGCTTGAGGTGCGTGGATCCTGCCAGAGTCTCAGGTCCAGGTGTGCCTGGGCTAGGCGGGGGGAATGTAGCTAGAGGAAGAGGAACAATAAAGGGCCAGTGAAGAGGGCCAGTAGAGTATGAAGTCTCAAAGGACACCAGGTATTCCAAAAGTCGCTGGCGAGGGGAGGCGAGCTGCAGTCTCTGCGGTTCCGTCACTCTGTCCCTCCGAGCCTTGCCCTGGACCGTTGCTGGAAACTGGACACTCCAGCAGCTGGTAGGTTTTATTCATTTATTTAATTTAAAAGTTATTTTGATTGTTTTTCAATGTTTTTCTCAATCCAAATTTCTTTTTTGTTCTATGGCATTGAGGCAACCCCTGTGGCCTGTGTCAGCCTCAGCTTTGTGGTGGGGTGTGCCTTCTGTGAAATTGCCATGATTCTCTTTGTCCTTTCATCTTAGAGAGAAAATCTTCAGTGTTTCTGGTATGTCAGCAGCAAGAAAACCTTTTTGTCTACTCCTTAAGTAAGATGAGGCAACACACTTATTTTTCCAACAGACGTTCAGTCGGTGATGTGATCGTTCTCACTCCTATTTACGTTGCTATAGGTTAATATCTTCTCAGTTACTGGCTCTATGATTTGGCTGGCCTATTAAGAATTAGGCTAATCTTTGTGTTTTACACGTCACATTCTTTACTCTGATTTCTTTCCCACTTTGTCCACTCCGTTCCCGTAGCTTTTAGTCCTATTCTGAGTTGATTCTTTTTTCTTTCTTTTCTTTTTTTGTTTTTTTACAGGAAAGATGTGTAAGTCCTATAATTTATTTGCTTTCCTGGTAAGGTCTTTTTGTGAGCTTTGGGTGTGAACATAATTTTTCTAGGTACCATTCTTTGAAAGTTTCAAAATTATTCAATGTATAGGGTATTTAATTTTTTTTTATTTGTAGATAATCTGTTATCTTCTTAATAATGGTAATATAGTATTTTTTAAGTCTTGAATATATATATATGTATGTGTGTATATATATATCTATATCTATATTCATGTATATAGATATACATATTTTGTAATTGGAAAAAGAAGTTTTTTAATAGGATTTTCAGCTAATTGCAGGTATTCTTTGATACAACATCAAAATGACAAGTGGTAGTTTCTCATTTTTGTGTTTTTATGATTTCTTATTCGCTTTATTTATTTATTTATTTATTTATTTATTTTAGAGAGTTTTTTTTTCTATAGGGCACATGTGCTTACCCGAAAGACAGAGAGAAAAAGACAGAAAGCAAGAAATCACCCCCAGGGGCATGGCCATGCAGTAATCCCTTCTCCTCCATTCTCCTCTCAAGATCTTGGGCATGCACGCACACGCGTGCACACGCGGCTGGTGTGAGTTTAAGCCACCGGGTCTAGGACTTGAACCACAGTCGGGAGTCCAGTGGCATCGCCATTACGCCATCTGCTGGTCCCTCTTCTTCAGTTTTAATTGTTGTACATCTCTATGGCACATAGTCTGATTTTTAATAATTTTCCCATGAAATGCAATGACTCTTCTTAATCTTTTTAATTAATTAATTTATTTTTTTGAGAGTTTTTTGCTATAGGGCATGTGTACTTGTCAGAAATACAGAGAGACAGAAAGTGAGAAATCACCCCCTGGGACTAGGGGGATGGCCACGCCATCTTTCTCCTTCATTCTTCTCTCGGGATCTTGGGCACACATGCACACATGCCCGGCGTGAGTTTGAGCCACCGGGTCCAGGACTGTCGACTACATGGGGGTCTAGCAACATAGCCATTATGCCAACTGCTGGTCCCAACACTTCTTAATCTTAAGATTTGAATCTCTGCTCAGCCCCAGAATATATTTGGCCTTTGAGTTTTGTTTTATTCTGGAACTCCTAAATCGGAGCTCTGAGAGCTGCCTTCTGTTAGATTTCATCTTGTAACTCAGATCTCCTCCCCCACTGTTGCCGTGTGTTGCTTTAGCTCTCTGAAGACCCCGCCTTCCTCTCTCTGGCTATTTCCAGTCTTGAGTTAGAGATATTCTCTATGTTCTGTGTGTGCTTCCTGATCTGGACCACTGCTCCCGCTCTGTGGGGCTGTGTCCGCTGGGACTGGCTGAGACTGTGACCTGGGACTTTCAAGTGCGCTCAGTCACGATAGCGGCTGGCAGGACGGTGCTCAGAGGTGCCCGCCGTCTGCTCTGCGTGCCGTGCCCTGTGATGTCCCCCCTGCTGTGTGTCTCAGGGAGGTCTGCACTCTTCCAGGAGGAGAAGCTGGGGTGGAACTCGGTGGTGGTTACATGGCCCTCTGCAGGAAGCTTTCCAGCCCATGAGAAAGCTTGGGATTGGGATGAGTAACCTCCCGGGGGACGCATGCACAGGGCAGAGGCAGGGACGACAGGAGTCTTTGCTCTGCGCAGTCTCCATTCTGACTGCCTCCCAGGACCCGGTCACCGCTCCGCGCCTGGCTGTGACCATCCGTACTGGCCGAGCATGCGGCTTGTCTGGGCCCTGTGTGCGTGGAGCTTGGGGAGCTACCAAGGGACTTCACTGCTGGGCCGCAACCACTGCTCCCCCACCCCTCCTTCCAGGCCTGCGTTAGAGCCTCAGCCTAGTGGACCTGGGCCTATGGAGAATCGAGAGGAGGGTGTCACCCGTGTCGAGCTGGCCCCGGAGACCCAGAGGAGTATGGTGATCTGCAGAACGATGTGGTGGAGATAAGTGTCAGAGGAGCTGGGTCCAGCCAGGCTCAACCACACCATTAGCTAAGAGCCCTGCAGCACGCTCCCTAGATACATTTGAGAACAGAAAGGACTGCGAGGTGCAGAGGTAACGTTCGAGCTACCGCCGGGCTGGCCCGCGGTGCAGGCTCAGTGCGTGGGACCCCTGCCAGGGCACGGGGAACCGGCTCTGCGCACAGCCCTGGGTCTGTCACTCACTGAGCATCACTGGTCCGGAATCAGCAGCAGCTCGCTCAGACCAGGCTCATCTTGGAGGGTTGTCACTGGCAAGGGACCTAGCCGTGGCCTCTGTCTGCATGGGGCACGTTTTATGTGTAGAGAGAAGACGGTGGCCTTAGAGTGGAGACATGGCTGTTGCTGCCTCCACTGTGCTGCCTTGGAACACCAGCCCCGAGCACAGCTGCATCCCGCACCTCCCACCCACATGCGCCGGGGAAGTCCACATCACCTGCATGGAGTCGGCCCTGCCAGCGATGGTTAGCCTGGACAGAGTCGTGCGAAAAAGACCAAGCAGGGAGGTGTCTGCAGAAGTGGCCCAGGCTTCAAATGTGTCCAGGAAGGAGGACAAGGAGAGGCCGGAAGCCGATCCAGCTGAGGAGGTCAAGCTGGGGGGGTCTGCTGCATGGCGGCTGAGGCATAATGGCTATGTCACCGGACTCCCATGAGTCGACCGTAGTTTGAGTCCCAGGCCTGGTGGCTTAAACTCACACCGGGCGCGTGTGCTTGCGTGTCCAAGATCCTGAGAGGAGAGTGGAGGAGAAGGGATTGCGATGTGGCCATCCCCCCTGGGGGCTGATTTCTCGCTTTCTATCTCTCTGTCTCTCTGTCTTTCTGGTGAGTGCGTGCACCCTATAGCAAAAACCTCTCCAGAGAGAGAGAGAGAGAGAGAGAGAGAGAGAGAGAGAGGGAGGGAGGGAGGCACCAAAGAAAAAAAAGGCAGATAAAAATCAAAATAAGAGAGTACACAGAACATCCATAACTGACCATCTAAGTGAAAATGGATGAAGTTCGCCTTGAATGAGGGCCCTAAACATAATGTTATTGAAGTCAGAATACAAGATGGTCAAAGACTGAAAAAAAGAGGTCCTATGCAAATTCCTATCACAAGAAAAAATATTTAGTAATATTAATATTAAGAAAAATACAGTTTGGGCCAGCAGGTGGGATGGAGGTTAGGGCAACTGGATCTCACATGACGTGTGACTCCACACCTGGCAGCTAGGAAAACCATGCCGGGAGTATGCGTGTGTGCCCGGCATCCTGAATGGACAATGGAGGAAAGGGGATTGTGCAGTGGACATCTTCCCTGGGGAGGGATTTCTCATTCTCTGTCTCTCTCCAGTGACTGCATACACCCTATAGCAAACGAACAAAAACAAAAGGGAAGAAAGGAAAGTACAACTTCAGATGAGGATACCAACTGATAATGGGGATCATCTAATGCTCATATGAGTACAGAATAATTCTGAGCTTGTAACATCTTTCAGTGTAGCATGTACACGTGTTCTGTCTCCTTACACACACACGCACACACACACACACACACGATGAAGGAACTTCAAAAGTTCATGGAAAATGTATATTATTGAAAAAGCTATTTATGGATTTCAGATTTATTCTTTTACCAAAATAAACTCATACTTGAATTCCATTTCCCATGAACTTTTGAGTCCCCTTGTACTATACTACATGTACTTAGTGTGTATATATGTATCCACATGCTAAATATGTATTTAAGTACATACATATACATATATGCAAAATTAAAGAAAATTAATTCTATAGTCATAGAGAATTCAAAGTACTTTCCATGGAAACTGGTGGATCAAGAAACCGTAAAATCAGAAAAGCTATAGATGATTTGAATAACATAATTAACAAACTCTATCTAATAAATATGTATGGATCCCATCAGGTACTTTAAGGGAACACATTCTTTTCAAGGGCATAAGAGACATTTACAAAAACTCATCTTGAACAAGGTTGCAAATTCCAAAGAATCAGGATTATACCGAAAATGTGAAAATATTTGAGAAACTGATGACCTGGACAATCTTTACAAAGAAATAAGAAACTAAAATGACTGGAAATTGGGTAGAGAGAGAAATTCATTATGCAAATGGATGTGCAGTTGGCTTCTCAGAGCAGTGGCCAGGCCTGTGTCGACACATCTGTCACAGACACCCGTTTTATGAGAGAAAAAGAGCAGTCACTGAGTCACTGTCTGAGGTTGGTACAGCCTTTAATACATACTGCAAAAGGCCCATGGGAAGAGCAATCTGGCAGACTAATGTTATTTCTGGATATGGGTGAATGAACTATATGCCACAGTTTTGCAATAGAAGTTAGTATGTAAGATTTTACAAAGTAAAATTTATTCAAACAATGAAAAGTTAGTTAACATCAGAAAACAATTTGATATGAATGTTTTTGATAAGATGGATACTTTCAGGCCGGCAGGCGGCATGGTAGTTGAGGCACTGTATTCCCACACAGCCTACCAGGGTTCAAGACCTGGACCTGGTGGCTTGCTTTCTCACTTTCCCTCTCTTTCTTTGTCTCTCTCTGGTGAACACATGTGCACTATAACAAATTAAATAATAATAATAATAATTAAAATTAAACAAATAATTCTTTAAAAAGATAGAAATTTTCTAATTATTCTAATACATTTAGATGACATTTTCAATGAAATTTCAGTACCCCTAACTATAGAATCACTTAGCAAACTAAGAAGAGTGTGAAACCTCTCTAAGTTAATAAAGTCCGCTAAAATTTCCAATAAATATATCTGATGATGGATCTTTAAATACATTCATATTTAAGTAACAAACAACTCGATAGTAGCATTTTCTTCACTGTCATTCTACATCATTGGAGATTTTAGCCAATGTAATAAAGCAAGAAAATAGCTGCAAGGATTGAAAAGAAAGAGCTCATTGCTTGACTGCTGCTGGCAACACTGGTAACTACTCGAAAAACAGTGCAATCCCACCCTCATTGCATATGATGGTACAGTTTCCACAGTAAGGGAGGCAACTTTAAAAATGAAATCATGAGATGTATTTTGTAATCATTAGATTGACAAAAATGTCCAAATCTGTTAATGTAAGTATTAAGCAAAGGAAGCAAAGTTGTTTTATTGCTAGTCAGAGTAACTGAATACCACTAATTTGGTAGCTACTCGGGTGGTATCTGGGAAAAATATATACAGAAGCACTGGCCCAGAAATTCTACTTCTTGGCTCATAATGGTTCTTCTTATCAAGCACACACGGACACACGTACGAAGATGCTTACCCCTGCTTTGCGTGACTGAAATGACAGAGGCTTACTGGTAGAGTGGGTACAGGCTGCCCATTTGTAAGACGGATGCTATGAAGAAGCAACAGCCAACAAGCCGGGCCAGTAGCTACCAGGTTGTGTAGATCTCACATATTAAGAGTGAGAAAAAGCAAATGCAGAAAGATATGCAGACTATAATGCGTTTATGTAAATACATGGGGAAAAAAAAACCCAAACAAAAAAAACCCTGCCCGAACTGTAGACGTTTTTCATGACATCCCTTTCAGCAGAAGTCCAAAAGCAGAGAGAAGGCCACTTCCTGAGGTCAGGGCTTCCAGGACGCCCAGCATGCATTTAACAGAGGCAGAGAGGGCCTCCTGCCCCCACAGCTGTGCTGGAAACTGGCCTGTACTGCCGGGCGCTCCATGTTCATTCGTCTTTGGTGGCGGTGGTCACAGTTCGGGTTCATCAGCTGTTCTCCGTGACACCAAGTCCATACTGAAACAACTTATGCAATCTCTAAAAGTTCCACCCTGGAAGGGACCGGCAGTTAGTGTAATGGCTATATCGCTGGACTCCCATGTGGTCGACTGTGGTTCGTGTCCCGGACCCAGTGGCTTAAAACTCACGCCGGGCGTGTGTGCGTGCGTGCCTAAGATCCTGAGAGGAGAAGGGGTGGCGGCCTGGCCATTCCCCCTGGGGGGTGATTTCTCACTTTCTGTCTCTCTGTGTCTGTCTGTCTGGAGAGTGCAGCATG
>NW_006159879.1:1141020-1145046 GCF_000334495.1 Tupaia belangeri chinensis
AAAAAAAAAAAAAAAATTCCCCCCTCGCCAGCCCCCTCTTGCGGCGGGAGCTGCCACCTGTCCTGGGACCGTGAAGGCCGCGAGAAGCCTCCATCCACGCGCAGCCTCAGGGCAAAGGGGCCGAGAGAGTGTGGCCTTCTGCAGTGGGTCCTCTGCCCCTCTGGTGTGCAGGGACCCCCACACAGCGGCTGTGGTGATCACAACCTCAGGGGCTGCTGGGCTCCTCAGGGCTCTGACTGACCTGCAGGGACAGCTCTGTGGCCAGCCAACGCTGCGTTCACCCCCTGCACTTAGCTCCTCCCCCGGCTGTCTACGGTTGGATGGACGCTAATAACTATTGGAGTTTTATAAAATGAGAGTTTTGGGAATCATTGGGAGAGACCTTCATTTTTCATTCGTGAGTTGAAAACAACATCCCATAGCCTGAGCATTGGCTTGTCAGGTGGCGTCCGGCTGGTGCTGAGCACAGCTATGTAGCCCCACCTCGAGGGCGCCCGGCAGCTCTCCAGCTGCTGGGCATCTGTCTGTCTGTTTGTTTTGTATTGAGGAAAGAAGGATTTCAAACAGCCGTGCTACAGAGGCCCCTCAGGACTCGCTAGGAAAGTGTCCTTAGTGTCTATGGGTTTTCCTAAAAATGTCTCTGTATCCGTGTCCATGGGTGTCAACGGGTTTTGTACACCTGCTTCTTTGTGTAGCTTCACTTTTTGATATATTTTGCTCATTTTTGGAATTATACATTTTTTTGCAGTTATTGGAACCCTATCCAAATCGAGATTCCTACCCAGGGACATTTGGAATCGTAAGTTTTGCTTTGAAATCCGAACAGGGACCAGCAGTTAGCGTAATGGCTATGTCGCTGGACTCCCTTGTAGTCGACCATGGTTCGAGTCCTGGACCCGGTGGCTTAAACTGACGCCAGGCGCGTGTGCGTGAGTGCCCAAGATCCCAAGAGGAGAATGGAGGAGAAGAGACTGCGGCGTGGCCATCCCCCCCGGGGGGTGATTTCCTGCTTTCTGTCTCTTTGTCTCTCTCTGTCTGTCTGGCGAAACATGGCCATCCTCCCTGGGGGGTGATTTCTCTGCTTCTTTCTGTCTGGCGGGCGCCCACGCCCTATAGCAAAAATCTCTCAAAAAAAAAAAAAAAAAAAACCGAACAGGAAACCTACCTTGAGAGCCCTCTAGTTGCTTCTCCTAAGTGTCTTTGAGAGGAGACAGTTATTTACCCAGCTCACTAGCTCATGCCTCTGAGATCTCAGGACGTTTCCGAGCTCCTCTAAAGCATCAGTTCTTTAAAAAACATCTATAAAATATAGAGATAAATATATAAAATTTATATTATAGAAGTGAGGGGAGGATTAGCTATGACAACACCTTAAAAGGACTGGTATGGTCTGAAACTCAGTTGAAATAGTCCCCTGTGTGACAGCACTAAGGGGTGTGGTCTTTGGGGTAATTAGATCTCCAAGGCTCTGCTCTCGGGAATGGATCAGGGTTCTTATAGAAAGGCTCAGAGGAAAGAGCTGGCCTGCCCCCACCCCGGTTTTGGCCCGTCCACTCCTCCCACAATCTGATGACGAAGTGTTTGCCCCCTCCTGAGGACATAGCAACAGGGCACCATCTTGGAAGCACAGACAGGCCCTCACCAGACCGAGAGCCTGCTGGCATGGGATCTTGGACTTCCACTCTCCAGAACAGTCAGGACTGAATTTCCGATTTTTCTTTTCTTTCCTTTCCTTTCCTTTCCTCCTCTCCTCTCCTCTCCTCTCCTCTTGCCTCAGCCTTTTTGGAGAGATTTTTGGCTAAGGAACATGTGCTCACCAGAGAGATAGAAAGCAAGAAATCACCCCCTGGGGGATGGCCACACGGCAAGCCCTTCTCCTCCATTCTCCTCTCGTGATCTTGGGCACGCACGCACATGTTCCCAGTGTGAGTTTAAGACACTGGGTCTGGGACTTGAACTGAGGTCTACTATATGGGAATACAGTGACGTAGCCATTATGCCAACTGCTGGTCCCAAATTTCTAATTTTTATAAATGATCCAGTCTGTGTTTTTTAAAATTTTAAAATTTTACTTTATTTTTATAGAGGCAGACATGCACTGAAAAAAGAGTAAGTGCTTGATAAAACTAGTTGTTATTCTGCAAACAGATATTTGAACTCGAGTTCAACTGTGTTTAAAATGGGTTAACATGGGACCAGCAGATGGCATAATGATTACGTCACTGGACTTCCATGTAGTTGACTATGGTTTGAGTCCTGGACCCAGTGGCTTAAACTCACGCTGGGTGCATTTGCGTGTGTGCCCAAGATCCCGAGAGGAGAATGGAGGAGAAGGGATTATGGTATGGCCATCCCCCTGGGGGGTGACTTCTTGCTTTCTGTCTCTCTCTGTCTTTCTGGCATGCGCATGTGCCCTATAGCAAAAACCTCCCCAAAACAAAAACAAAAACAAAAACTCCCCAAGACCTCATGCTGGGTACATGTGTGTACGTGCCTAAAGTGTTGAGAGGAGAGGGGTGGAGAAGGGATTGAGGCGTGGTCATCCCCCTGGAGGGTGATTTCTTGCTTTCTGTCTCTCTGGTGAGTGTACATACCCTATAACAAAACAAAACAAAACAAAACAAAACAAAACAAAAACAAAACCTCTCTGAAAAAAAAAAGTGGGATGACAGTTCTTTTGTCTTAAAAGTTATGCATTTGGCTAGGCAGGGTCTTATCTGCAGTGTGGGCTGTTCTCTGCAGGGAAGTGGGCCAGGGAGGGCTCCTGCCCACTGCCTGCTATGGGTGTGCCTGCCCCCGCCGTGGCACTGACCACGCTAAGTGTGACGGGGTGGGGTATATTGCTGTGCATGCACGGGACGTAGTCAGGGTTTTGAGAAGTAGCAGGCACCTGTGATCGACTTCTGAGTGCCAGGGTGGATAAAGGGCTGAGTTAAGAAATGACCTTTCGCGATGCTTACAGTGACTTCAAATGTAAGTGGTCTTGCGTTTTGGAAAAGACGCTTGGGTATTTCTGGACACTTTCTTCAGCTGTGAGCGTGCCGTGCGACTGCATCACAGCTCGTCGCTGACAGTGGCTGTCCTCACGGCCCATACTCCTTGCTTCTTGTTCCCGGGTGCCATCAAGCGTGGCAGGTTAGTGCCCAGGAGGTCACAGTGGTCGTGTGGTCACAGTGTCGGGAGCAGGAGGCAGCTTGCCAGGCGGAGTGCGGAGTGGCAGTGGAGCTGAGCGCAGTGAGGGGCGACGGGCCAGATGGCAGGACTCGGCTGCACTGCGGGTGACGATGCGTCCCGTGGGTGAAGAAGCTGAGCACCCAGTACCGGCCAGGGAAGAGGGGCGGTGGGCATGCCGCCAGGCGGTGAGAGTGGGGTGCGGTGCAGGGCAGCTCAGGGCACGGAGGGGCAGGGTGGCACGTGGTGCTTGGGTGTGGTGGCCCGGGGGGGACCTGCTTCTGTGGCCGTGTCTGGCCTGGGCCTCGCAGAGTTGAGACCCCGCCATCCCCCGGCAGGCTGAGTGAGGTCCTGGCCTCCCTGCCCTTCACGGAGGGTTCTCTCACTCAGAAGCAGGGCAGGAGATGAGCTGATTCACAAGAGCACACACCCCTCGGGGCCTCACGTGAAGGAAAGACCGGGCTCCAGGCTGGCTGGGTTTGCGTGGTACACGCGTGGCAGGGGTCCCGCCTCCTCCTGGGCACTAACTGGTCTTTAGGGACAGAGTGGTGATGTCACCACCTCTCACGTGCACTTTCACGTTCAACTCCACTGTGATTGGGTCTGGAGTGCAGACCGGCTGTGGCGGGACAGGCCCTTGGGCCACGCGCCGCTCGGAGCGCCTGCGGGGACTGGAAGAGGACTTCCGAAAGACCGCCACCGCCACCACAGCAAGTGACTGGGTGGCCGTGGCCTGGTGGGCCAGTCCCGGTTGCTGTGACTTTCGCGGAGGCCGGGAAGCAGGAGCGGGCCGACAGCAGGTGGAGCGACGCGGGCGCGCGAGCTCCTGCCTGCTGCTGGCTGGGCGCCCAAGGG
>NW_006159879.1:1146903-1155688 GCF_000334495.1 Tupaia belangeri chinensis
CGGGACGGGCCCTTGGGCCACGCGCCGCTGGGAGCGCCTGCGGGGACTGGAAGAGGACTTCCGAAAGACCGCCACCGCCACCACAGCAAGTGACTGGGTGGCCGTGGCCTGGTGGCCCAGTCCCGGTTGCTGTGACTTTCGCGGAGGCCGGGAAGCAGGAGCGGGCCGACCGCAGGGGGGGCGGCGCGGGCAGGAGCGGGCCGACAGCAGGTGGAGCGACGCGGGCGCGCGAGCTCCTGCCTGCTGCTGCCTGGCGGCCCAAGGGCCTGGCAGGACACCCTGGAAATGGGTGTGTCGTGGGCAAGGAGGGGTGTCAGAGGCGGCCACGGAGGTTCTCAGCGTCTCTACTACGAGGCATCAGGAGAGCTAGGCTGTGTGGACGGTGCCCTCAGAGGCAGACGCATTGGCAACGTGCCTCAACCCACGGCCGGCCGGCCTTGGCGACCCCGCTGTCACGGGCTGTCTGGCCACGTGGGGAGACAGTCCCGGGAGTGGGAGTGAAGTCTGCCAGAAGGCAGTAGTGACTGGAGGAGAGCCTTAGGAGACCGCAGGTCCTTTATCCAGTTTCTATGAATAGTAAGTTTTTTTTTTTTTTTTTTTTTTTTTTTTACAGCTCTGAAAACCAATTTTTGTCTCGAGGGGAGACCATCCCTGTTGAGAATATATCACCTGGTCTAAAGTATCTTCCACTTCTCCGCCAGGTTCCCAAGCTTTTCCTCTTTATGAACATGCACACATACCACCCGGCCTGAGTTTAAGCCACCGGGTCCGGGACTCGAACTGCAGTCGATCACATGGGAGTTTAGCGACATAGCCATTATGCCAACTGCTGGTCCCTGAATAATAAGGTTCTAATGTAATTTCATGGCTATACAAAATTTGTCTATCTTACTATTGCAGCATGTCTGGGAAGTGGGGAGCCAGTCCTTGGAACACATCAGCTGACTGGCTTTTGGACATTTGTACCGCCTGGCTGACTGTGGTCCGAAGCCCAGCCCCAGCGGTTTAAGAAAAACGTCCAAATCCTGACAGGAAGGAGACATCAGGAGAGGGGTTGCAGTGTAGCCACACCCCCCGAGGGCTCCTTCTCTCCCTGGCTTTCTTTCTCACCCTCTCTCTGGCAAGCACATGCCCTCTAGCAATAAAAAATTTAAATAGCTAAGTAAATAAATAAAGCCCCCCATCCTCTGTGAAATATGCAGAGTATCTTCTGAAAGGTTCTAAAAATATATATGAGGCATTTAATTAAATTTCCAAGTATAATTGTGTAACTTAGGGTCCCCAGTAAGCTTTGGGACGAAACAGCACCAGGACCCTCCGGTGTACATACACGTGTGTATATAGATACGGGCCACAGGTGCAGTTAAAGGAGATAAGTTTTGGACTGGCAGATGGCATGGTGGTTAAAGCACTGGACTCCCGCATGTGCAGTCACAGTTTGAATCCTGGACCTGGTGGCTTGCTCTCTCACTTTCCCTTTTCTCTTTCTCTGTGTCTCTCTCTGGTCAAATTAAAATAAATAAATAAATAAATAATTATTTATAAAAAGAAAGATTATTTCAGTGACATTACCCCCAGGCTTGCACAGAGACACTCAACACGTTTGACCATTTTGGTAATACTGCTTTGGATTCTATACTTTCGTAATACGTCTAATCTCCAGCATGTGTATGAGAGCAATCCTGGGAAGTTTTAGGCACAGTGTCATAATTCTTGAAGGAAAGTATTTTGTTTGTGTGTTTGTTTTCCAGAGAAAATCTATATTTCTGAGTGAGCTATTTCCTTAGCAACTGTTCAGAAAGTCAGCTGAAGTGATTTAGATAATCGTTTGTCGCCCAAAAGCTCATGATTTGAGAACTGGTCCTAGCAGGCAGTGATTGGCTGTCTCTCTAGAGGTCATGTGCTGGGACTTGGTTGTATCATAGCGATGTTAGATGAAAACTTCATCCTTTCATGTTGTCCCAGAAGGGGCCTTTGGGAGGGATAAAGTCATTAGAGTGGGACCCCCCATGACTGAATCCTAGTGGGTTTCCAAGGAGAAGCCACGAAGCAGACAGAGCCACATGGACAGACTCATTCCACTCTGCTCAGAGCTCTGCCCTCCTGCATCTTGAGATGCATTTGGACTTCCCAGCCACCTGAACTCTGAGTCAACAGGCTGCCACTTAATTATAAATCACCCAGTCTCAGACATTTCCCTGAGCAGTGCAATAATGTACCAACACGAGTGGGTCTTGGTTTGCCGACAATCCAAGAGTCCATTGGAAACGTGCCCCCTAGTACCCGTTGGAGAGCTTTGAGACAAACATGAAGGAGACATTGATCAATGTGGAGCCACTCGACCTAGTGCAGGGCACGTGTGAAGCGCTCCGTCAGTTTCTTGGAATCATTATTTGCTGAGTCAGTGGACGGGTCTACACAAAAGCAAGAGGAACAAAGGGCTAGAAGAAAAAGGGAAATGGGAGCAGACAGGTGTGGACACTGTCATAAATGAGCCAGGCTGCACGCTCTAGCATGCTTACAAGGTTATGTCTCCACTTAACCATGTCGCCATCACAATACTCTCAAGTGGGTGAGGAAAGAGTCAATTTTCTTTTATGACGAAGAAAAATGGAACTTAAATAATTGAGTAATTTTCATATGAACTCTTAACTAGTGATATTAAAGTTAGTACATGCTGATGGCTGATCACATGCTAAGCCCAACTTAATGCTTTATTTGTATTGTTTTCTTTAGCCATCAGATCAACCTATGGCATCAGGTCTATTTACAAGGAAGAAAACTGAAGCTCAGGAGACAGTGGCTGTGTGTGGAGTAACCCAGGCAGATCAGTACAAAACCGGGGCTCTTATCCACAGTCTGATGCTGTCTGCTGTATGGCTGTCAGCAGTGTGGGTGTTAGAATTTCCTCATGTGCTGCCCCTGCAGGGCCAGTGTGGCTCCTGAGGCAGCTTTGCTCTCCAGTAGTCTACATAGCTAAAAGCTCACTTCCATAGCCTGAGCTAGCTAAGAGGATTCTGCTGGGCTATGTCTCATGGGGACTATAGCTTTTTTGCTTGTGCAAAATCAACTTAGTGACCAACTAAGAAATAAAAGAGACACCAAAATTCCATTCACAGTAGTGGCCATTGCTGTAAATGACCAAGCAATTAATTAATAAGCTCTTTACAGATATTTTCTAATCCATTAGAAAACATGAAAATATGTATACAAAAAAGCTGAGATATATACCATATTCATGGATGAGACAGCTTGGCATTATGAAGTTTAATTTAATTTTCCCAATCTATCTACCCATGCAGTGTCCTTCCAAGAAAAATTCTATTGTGATTATTTAAAAAAAATTAAACTATGTTAAGCAATTGTGGAATGTGCTAATAGAGCTAATTAACATACACATTGCCTCACATACTTAACATTTTCTTGTGGTGAAGACACTTAAAATCTGCCCTTTCAGAAATTTTCAAAATATAATAATATATCATTATTAACTATAATCACCATGTTGTACAATAGATCTCTTGAACTTACTCCTTCTGTCTTACTAAAAATTTGTATCTTTTGACCAACGCCACCTTAACTTCCTCTCCCACTCCTCATCCAAGCCCCTGGTAACCAATGTTCTACTTTCTGCTTTTATGAGTTCAACTTTTGAGGTTGGGCAGTTTTTGTCTCTCTGTGCCTGGCTTATTTCACTTCATGACATGTCCTCCAGATTGATCTCCATTGTCACAAATGACAGGATCTCCTTCTATTTTAAGGCTGAATAGAATTCCACCGTGCATGTATGTCACGCTTTCTTTATCCACTCATTCATTGATTTGAAACTAACATCGATTCCATACCTTGACTATTTTGAATAAAGCTACAATGAACATATGGTACAAATATTTCTTTGATATACTGATTTTTTTTTTTTTTGGATATATGCTCAGTAATGGGATGAGAACCATAAGAAATCTATGAGATATCACCCCACAGCGATTACAATGGCTGTTATCAAAAAGATAAAAGATTGTGCATGTTGGCTAGGATGTGGAGAAAAGGGAGCCCTCACATGCTTGGTGTGAGAGAAGTGGAAATTAGCACTGTCATTATGGAAAACCGTGTAGAGATGCCTCGAAAGGTTAAAATAGAATTACTGTATGACTCAGCAATCCCACTACTACATAGAATCAAACTCTTCTAAATTTATGAAACAGCAAATGTCTAGAATAGATGGGACCAGTGGGTGGTGCAATGGTCACATTGTTAGGCTCCCACATGGCTGAATGTGGTTTGAATCCTGGACCCAGAGACTCGAAATTCACGCTGGGCACAAGTGCTCGTGTACCCAAAATTCCGAGAGGAGAATGGAGGAGAAGGAATTGTAGTGTGGCCATACCCCCAGTGAGTGATTTTTTGCTTTCGGTCTTCCTGTCTCTCTTTGCTCTCCAATGAGCACACGCACCTTATAGCAAAAATCTCTTAAAAAACAAACAAACAAACAAACAAAACTCATGTCAGGCATGTGTGCCAAAAATCCTGAGAGGTGACTGGAGGAAAAGGGATTGTGGTGTGGACAAGAAGTCCCTCCCCAGGGGGGATGGCCACACCATAATCCCTTCTCCTCCGTTCTCCTCTCGGAATCTTAAGCCTACATGCACATGCACCCGGCATGAGTTGAAGCCACTGGGTCCGGAACTTGAACTGCGGTTGACTACATGGGAGTCCAGCGACATAGCTATTATGCCAACTGCTGGTCCCTAGATAAGAGATTTTTGAAAAAGAAAAAAGGAAAAAGAAGACGACTTACCAGAGATTAAAAGCTGCTAGAAAGAGGCAGTAAGGAACATTATGTGTCTGGTGGGCAAACTTGACCCAGAGGCAAGAGAGAAAGAAAACAGCTTCCAGGACCCACTTGTACCTCTGGGAGCCTGACTCCGACCCGTGGTGCTGCCATGTCTCGGGAAGGAGACGCGGAGAGTTTCGTAACAGGTACTGAGACAGCAGCTCTGTCCGTGGAGAAAACTATGTTTGGGTTGCCTCAGACCCCACTAGGGAAGCCTCTGGAGGGATTCGAAATCACACCCCACAGTGCAAAGGGGTGGCTTTGGTGACCCAAATGCTGTTTCTGTTCAGCAGAGGACACTGCAGTGGACGGTGCAGGTAGGAGACGATATTTCAGCACCTGAAAACTGACGCGAGATCACGATTCCATGTTAGAGTCAAGGTGGGGGCAAAGAGGGGGAGAGGAAATTGCGGGAAGAAGTGCGAGGAAAATGAGTAGACGATCCAGAAAAGGAGAACCCTGGGGGCCTAAAGAATCTACTCGAAATTGGAGAGGTGCCAAGTTAAACGTAGTGCTTTCGTTTTGTACCCAAGGGACTTTCGAAATTCAGAAAGTCGAGTGGACCCACTCTAGGGAAAGGGTGGTGGGTGTGGGGTTCAGCACACATGGTAGGAATGAGCCTGGGTCCGTTCCGACCGCGGTCAGTGGCCCCTGAGGAACCTGAAGGACAGCCCGGCCGTGGCTCAGGGGCCTCTCACAGGTGCCCCCCACAGGTGCCCGGTGAGGGTGCCAGCGCTCAGGGCTGCACGCGGTGTGAGTGCTGATGCCGAGGGAGCGTGACTGGGGGGGCGGAGGCTCTGCGGGCACGTTGGACAGCAGCTCACCAGGCCCACGGCAGCCAGGGGCCAGTGGGCCGAGCACTGTCGAGGCAACAAGGCGCTGCTTGGAGTCGGTGCTCCGGCCCAGCCCTAGGTCAGTCCAGAGGATCAGCAGGTGGCCACTCGGCATGATCTTCATGCACACGGACCCCTTCGCAGACACGCTGGACACACGTGATGGCTCTGGGGCGGCAGGCGTGGGAAGAGGCTGGGCACACGTTGAAGATGGGCTGGATGATGTGAAGAGGGCATAGGCGAGGGCTGGCCTGGTTCTGATGGCGGCCGGGTACAGAGCCCTCAGCAGAGCGAGAGGCCTGCCGTGGGCCCCACGCACGTGCGGGTGCCGGTAGGGTCTGCCCTCGGGGATGCACAGTCCCTGCTTCCTGCTCACAGGCTGGCCACGTCACAGAGGCTCCGAAGCCCCCGCGCCCCTCCCACGCAGGCGTGAGTAGTGGCTGACGACGCGAACACAGGCCTTGAGTGGCACACGGGAAGGTGAAGGGTGTTCCAGATTGGGAGAGGGATGCTGGCACGGGTGTGTGACAGAGCCGGGGAGATGGAGAATGGAAACGTGGAGTGTAGGGGTGGCGAGGCTGTAGGGGCAGCCTGGAGGGGGCGTCCGACATCTCTACTGGGCAGAAGTTGGCGATGGGAGGCATTGCTCCTGTGCAGTGAGATAGTGGGTCTGCCCGCACGTCAGAGAGCCGGCAAGAGTGGCACGGTGAGGTCAGTTCCACAGATTGTTTCAATTTTCCTTTAGGAGAAAGATTTTGCTATGGGTGCATGTGCTCTCTGGAGAGACAGAGAGAATGTGAAAAATCACCCTGCGGGCAGATGGCCACATGCAATCCCTTCTCCTCCATTCTCTCAGAATTTTTGGTATGCACGCGCGCGCACACAAACACACACACACACATACACACACAGCATGATTTTCAAGCATCCACGTCCGGGACTCGAACCACGGTTGGCCATGTGGGGGTCCAGCGCCTGAGCCACTACACCACCTTGCATGTTTGGAAGTTCTTTGTAACTGAACAGTGACTACTGGGCGGCATTTAATCTGACAGGGCTCGCCCTGAGGAGAACGGGCAGAGCACAGAGGCCCATCAGAGCCGAGAGGCCTTGGCATACGTGGGCCTCTGAGAGCTTTTCTGGAAACATGGAGTCGGCGGTTCAGATGAAATCCCCCGTGGAGCCCACACTGCGGTTAGCCTCAGAGTGCTCTGGGAGGGCGGGTGGGGACTGGATGGTCCCTGTGGGAACATCAGCTTCTACCCATGGGGGCTGTCCAGTGAGTGGTTGTCCTGGCACCCGGCCAGGCGGGGCCGCTCTGGTCCAGCCCGGTGCCCTTCCTCGGGGCAGAGGACAATGGTGCTGGAGCCAGGTTGCAGGCTAGCAGCCCGGCCTTCAGAGGGGGCGCTGGCCGGCTCGAGTGTGAGGGAGATTCCTCAAAGCGGCTGCAGGGGACCCAGCTCAGCCCTCATGGAGGGACAGGTCCGCCCCAGGGGCGAGAGCTGCTGTTGCCATCTTGTTTGCAGCCAGGGCCATTGCTCTGATACGAGGCCCAGGATATGGCATTTCACAAAAACTTCTGTCAACCCCACTCTCCCGGAAGGACTGGGAACAGCTGAACTGGTGGGAGGGTGGCATTTTCCCAGGGCAGTGCCACCACCTAACTGCACACTGAGCTGACTGTGGGCTCACTCGCGACAGGCCATGTGCTGGAACTGGAGGGCTGGGCAGGAGGACAGGGCGAAGGCCCTGCAGACTTCAAGATGCAGCCCGGCAGCCGGGGACCGCCTGCAGCGGGGCCCTGACAAGCACCTTGCCTGTCAGGGCTGGGGTGAGGCCGTGAGACACGCGTTTTGGGGCAGAGAGTTGGTGTAAGACAGAGGAGAAGCAACCCTGGGGCCTTGACTCCGTCTTCCATACTCAGATCTTGGTCCTGAAAGGGTAATAAATGATTTTAACCCAAACGATGTCGCGCCGTGTTATAAAACGGTGAAGTGAGGTCTTGGCTGACGGGAGTGGAGAATGGGAGGGAGCACTCCATGTCAGTCGGAGCCAGCCCTGCCTGCTGACCGCGGGCTGAGCAGGTCCGGTCAGGGGAGGTGTGCATGGCCAGAGCTGCAGGAGACGTTGCACCTGGCGGTGGGCCGGGGAAGAGCTCAGCCACGTGGCGTTGCCACCAGCCACGCATCTCAGTCCGATGTGCTTGCTGTGGCTTGAGTCCACGAACCTCTGCTGATGAGTGAGATCAGAGAGAGGCGGTGTCCCCACTCTGCTCCAGACAGCAGGCTGGGCAGCTGGCAGGAGCGGGGTCAGATGGCAGAGGCTGTTTCAAGGTAAGTCAGGGGATCTGCAAAGACTGGGTTGGACAGATGCTTCCAGGGGTGCAGAGTGCCGGGTCGGGGCGTCAGGGAGGGTCAGGCTGTGGCCACCGCTTCCAGGGACGCATAGCACCAGGTCGGGGCATCGGGGAGGGCCGGGCTGTGGCCACCTAGGTCCTGCAAAGGTTGAGCCCCCAGAGGGTCATTCCGACACGGGGTGGTACAGGCTGCTGGCCTGCTGCTCTGTCACATCTGCTCGGGGTGGGAGTCCTCAGAGTCATGACGTGGCAGTGGAAGGCCCTTGTGTGGGGTAAAGCTGTTCTGCAGTGGGGTGGAGGCCAGAGGGCCTTCGAGAGGCTGGATGGTTTGGGGGTGCCACCCTTTGGGGTCAACTCCTAGGTGACGCTCCTGGAAAGAAATAGCTCTCCTGGGGCGGGTCCAAACCATAGGGACCGGCACGCTCTGAGCAAGGTCCGGACGAGCAGCTGCCCCGGGTGCTGGGGCGGAGAACTTGGCGTCTGCAGGGCAGGCTGATGTTCGCTTTGCTCCCTGGAGCCGAGAACTGGGGAGAGCCCGAGTCTGCCGTGAGGCCGTGAGGCTGCAGTGTGGGCAGTGTGTACAGGCAGGAGTGTACCCAGCCCGGGGTTCTGGAGGCCGGAAACCCAGGATCAAGGGACTGGGCCCTGTTGGCCTCGGGTCCGGGCCTTCCCACTGTTCCTCAGCCCTGCGGGAGGGTGGGGTGCACGACAGAGGGAGAGAGGGAGAGGATGCTGGCCTGCCTTCAGAACCCACCCCTCCCAGGG
>NW_006159879.1:1156232-1162230 GCF_000334495.1 Tupaia belangeri chinensis
TTACGTGCTTCTCGTTAGGCCCCACCCCATCATGGCCGCAGTGGGTACTATCTCAACGTGTGACTTGGGGCGGCTCAGACCCAGCGCCCTGTGCTTCCTGAACTGGTGTCTGCCTGCTGAGGTTTCCGTGACAGGAGGGAAGCGCTGTGTGGGGAAAGACGTGCTTCTGAGCACACGGACGAGGGCGGGCTTCAGAGCCTGTTGTCCTGGGCACTCCTGAGACCCCGACGGTGTCGCTGCCCTCAGCGTGGCCAGGCCCGGTCGAGCAGAGCTGCAGGACTGCAGGCAGGTGAGCCTGTGCCCTTCCCAGGGGGAGCCGCACTGCCAGCTCCCTGCCACCCCGCCAGGGCGCCCGCAGTAACGGGGCCTCCCACAGCCTTGCCAGCTCCCCCGGGCTGTGGAGCCTCCCTGGAGTGCTGCCTGTGCGGGCATGGTGTCCCCACGGCGCTCTGGAGGGACCCCAGCAGTTTTGGAGCTGGCTCCCTCTGTCCCTTTGTCTCCACCTGGACGGGTGTCTTTTTCTAGGCTGACGTTTGCCAGATTGATTTGTTTTTGAGCCTTTAGGCTGAGTTCCTGAGGCTGGGAATGCTCCATGCTGAGGCGGGCGTCCCTGCTGAGATGTCCCCTGGGTTCCAGATGCCGTGGGTGGCTTCCGGCAAACCTTTACTGTGTGCCCTCACCCGTCCTTGAAGGCAGCGATGCTTCATTAATTCTGAGAACAGGCTGAGGGCCTTTAATGCACCACTTGTGCAAATGCATTCGAATCATCGCTGGATGATTTAGCAGGAAGGGTCAGGCTTTCCCAGAGCACACGGAGTTTTAATGTGCCTGTCTGAGCACTTCCTGAGGTTGCCACGCTAGAGTGCTGCACAGGACGCATAACTTATGCAAATGCAGGCGACTGCACTCTGGGAAGTCCCCAGAATGAGTTCCTCAGCTCCCTGAATTCCACCACTCAGTGGATCAGCTCTTATCGCCACAAGAGGACCCCAGGGCTATGCGATTATTATACAGGCCGGGCAAGAGGGCAACACCCAGGGGCTGCCCCTGTTCCAAGCAGGGCACTAGGCTGGAGGGCTCCACAAACTCCAGCTGGCTTCTTGCCCGGTGCAGCCGCTGCCTGTGCTCAGCACACAAAGCAGCTCTCAGGCCCTAAAGGGTGTGAGCCCCTGTAGGTAGGAAGAGAAAAGGCAGCGCAAAAGAGAAGCCAGTTCCGTACCTGTTAAAGACCGGTTCCATGTCCTTTCAGGGAGAGAGGCTGGAGCTCGGAGCCATGGGGCTCTGCCAGACCCGTTCGGGGCCTGGTCGTCCTCTGTGTGTGTGTCCAGGACTGCCCAGCAGAAACAGGGAGGCAGCATGCTGCATGGTCCTCCCTGGGAAAGGCCACCGGCTTCATTTGATTTCTGAAGCTTCCAATCGAGTGTTGCAAAGAGCTCGATCCAGTGTTTGTTCTGGACTCCGGGTCTGGGGAGCAGACCCTTGCTTCCAACCCCCTTTCAGGGCGCAAAGGGCCATGTCTGCCCCGCCCATGTTCCCAGAGGTGGTGTGAGCAGGCAGGGAGGTCGGCCCCTGCGCCAGCCCCTTCTGCATCGAGGAGGCACCCGTTGCCATGGAGTCCTCACTGGTTCACTCGGGCATGCGGACAGCAGGGACGCCAGCCTGCATCCAGCGCCGACTGACTGCCTTGGGGGCCGCCTGCCGCTGTCCCGGTCCAGGGCTCCCAGGCCCGCAGCCTGGTCCTGGCTGGCTGGCTAGCTGGGTGGGGACCCGGATGCCACCCGCGTTCACGAGCCAGCACGCTCTGCCCTGCGCTGACCACATGGACCTCTGCGCCCTTCGACCTAGCTTGCTCCTCGATGGCCCCCTTCCCAGCTGTTCCTGTCCTGGAGTAATCGCTGTGGGGCGCGTCTGGCCCTCTCTGCAGGTGGGTGTGGCGTGCTTTTGCCATGCACCTGCTGTCTGTCCCCTGGTGGGAATCCTCCCCTCTGCTTCCAGCTGCCCACTAGCTCGCCATCCGGCCTGCAGTGGGGGCCCCTCTTCTATATTTGTGCCCACATTTTCCACTGCCTGCAAACCTTCTGGGCCAGAGGCTGTTTTAGCTCATCTGTGTCCCAGACGCCTGGCTTTGTGGACCCATGTCGAAGACAGTAGTCGGCCCGGCTTAGCCCCAACGGGCCCTGCAGCTATCTCTCCTGTCACCTGTGGCCTCTTTGAGGGGCGAGCTCCACATACGTGTGCGGGAGACACACGGCTGCCGGGGTCATCAGATCGTGTATTCCTGTGAGCTGTCCAAGGCCTGGCTCCCTGCAGTCTGTGCCTTTGCTCAGCAGCCCTGCCCCACGACCCTGTGTCTGGTGCGTGAAGTTGGGAGAGCCGCTGGTCACTGGCACCTGGTGTGGGGCATGCTGAGAAAACCATGTGGGAGTGCATGGTGAGAGACGTGACTCATCCACCTCCTCCCTGTGGAGCCGCCGGGTTGAGGTGGGGGCGACGTGGTGGTGGAGAAGGCTCAAGGGAGACCAGTGTCAGAGGTGATTCAGGTGCAGGCCTCGGCCACGGGCGGGGGACCCCACAGCTCTGAGGCTAATGCAGCTCTGTGCCAGGGCGGGAGGTCTCCTGCTCAGGAGGTGATCCTGGCCACCAGGAGGAGAGACGAAGACCCTGAGAGACAGAGCACAGGAGCCGGGTCAGGGCTGGCAACCAGCAGGGCCTCCTCAGTAGCCCAGGGGGGCTAGGGAAAGCTTGCAGCTTGAAGGTGCTGCAGTGGGCATGCTCCCCGCAGGTGAAGAGCTGCAGAGCGGGGAGGTTGCGGCATGTTCCGGAGTTCAAATTCGCCTTCGATTTGTAGCCAGGGCAAGACCTGGGTGCTTCTCACGTCCAGCAGGCTGGACTGGGCTTTCGGCCCACACAGGTCCTGCCATCTCACCCCCATTCCCCTTAGAGCAAATAGATGCATACGGTCTCCTTCGAAGAGGTTTTCTCCCTTCCTCTCCCTTTTAAAGTCCATTTGTTCCATGAAAGAGAGAGAAAGAAAACATCACCCAACAGGCTCCCAACACATGACCCAGTTCAGCTACGGCCAGCCCTGGTCTTGGGCAGAGCTGTGTGCTGTGTTCTCAGGGAGGTCTCTGGACTTGAACCAGGAACCATCAGGTGTGGGGCTGCCTCACAGGGCGCTGTGATTACTGTTGTGCTGCCGCCTGGTCTCACAGTGGCCATGTGCACGGTGCACCGTGTGACTGGGAGCACAAGAGGACGCTCTGTAACCGGACCCTGTGCCTGCTCCCGTGTGAATCAGGGTCCTCTCTACCCTGCTGTTTAACAGCTAAATTCCACGGACTGGGTAATGCACATAGAGAAGCGGTTTGTTGGGCTCATAGTTGGGGTCCCAGGTAAGAAAGGTCAGTGTGTCTTTTTACTCATAGGGGCTCCCTGCAGGACCGGAGGCCATGTAGGCATCACACGTGAGAGGCAGAGCCGCACCTGCGTCCGTGTCTCACTCTGCCCGATTCTCTCCTCTCAGAGCCAGCAGGACTCAAGCATGGGGCACACTCTCATCCCAGTCACCTCCCAAGGGCCTTGGTGCCCCCCACATGCCCTGCCCAGTCTCATTCAGAGCCAAGGTCTCATCAAAGTTTCCACCTCCTAATCCCAGAGTTGGACTGTTTCCATCATCTTCATACTGTCACAGCCAGGTCTCCACACGTGAACCGGGGACTCATTCTACCATGGCAGCATCCATGCGCATAGTCAGCTCCCACGGCCTCTTGCCAACCTGAAGCCTGTTTCCACAGAAGCTCCTGCCCCGTATGTGGAAGAGTTGGTCTCTGAAGTTTCCCAAACCAGAATATTCCACTGCATTTTTATATGAAGACTACAGAGCAGAGATGGTGTCCCATTCCAGGCCTCAAGGCCACATATGCATAGGTACGAGGATACATTACATGGATATGAAGACACATTACATACTTATAAGGTCATGCTATATTCATATGATGACACACTACGTGGATATGAGGATAGGCTGCATGGATATGAGGACAGGCTACGTGGATATGAGGACAGGATGTGTGGATATGAGGACAGGCTGCGTGGATATGAGGACAGGCTACGTGGATATGAGGACAGGCTGCGTGGATATGAGGACACACTACATGGATATGAGGACAGGCTGCGTGGATATGAGGACAGGCTACGTGGATATGAGGACAGGCTACGTGGATATGAGGACAGGCTGCGTGGATATGAGGACACACTACATGGATATGAGGACACACTACATGGATATGAGGACAGGCTGCGTGGATATGAGGACAGGCTACATGGATATGAGGACGCGCTACGTGGATATGAGGACAGGCTACGTGGATATGAGGACACGCTACGTGGATATGAGGATGCGCTGCGTGGATATGAGGACGCGCTGCATGGATATGAGGACAGGCTACGTGGATATGAGGATGCACTGTGTGGATATGAGGACGCGCTTCGTGGATATGAAGATGCGCTATGTGGATATGAGGACAGGCTGCGTGGATATGAGGACAGGCTACGTGGATATGAGGATGCGCTGCATGGATATGAGGACGGGCTGCGTGGGTATGAGGACACACTACATGGATATGAGGACAGGCTACGTGGATATGAGGACGCACTGCATGGATATGAGGACAGGCTGCGTGGATATGAGGACGGGCTGCGTGGATATGAGGACAGGCTAACGGGGTATGAGGAGAGGACAGGCTGCGTGGATATGAGGACGGGCTGCGTGGATATGAGGACAGGCTACGTGGATATGAGGACGCACTGCGTGGATATGAGGACAGGCTGCGTGGATATGAGGACGTGCTGCGTGGATATGAGGACAGGCTGCGTGGATATGAGGACGCACTACGTGGATATGAGGACGTGCTGCGTGGATATGAGGACAGGCTGCGTGGATGTGAAGATATCTATGCAGCTATGAAGACACGCTATGCAGAGCATTTCAGTTCCCTGGAGAGGGCCCTGGGTAGACTCTCCTTGTCGGGATTGAGGGCTGTTTCTATTGGAGGGCACATGTGTTCTCCTGAGATAGACGCAGAGAGGGAGAGAGAGGAAGCACCCCCGGTGGGACATGGCCACACTGCAATCTCCATCTCTCTCTTCTGCTGGGATTTTGGCCATGCACACACATGTGTCTGGTGTGTATTTTAAGCAGCTGGGTCCAGGATTTGAATCATACAGTTGGTCATATGCAATCTGCCCCCTCACCCATTAGGCTCCTGGCCTACCTCGGGGCATGCTCTTCACTAGAGGAGCCAGGAGAGCAAGACCAGACTTCAAGCTTTTTTACAAAACAAAAATTCTACCCATTGTCGAGGTAAAAGTGCCCCTTCCAAATTCCGCCACCACCATGAGGAAAGCCATGGAACACTGAGTTTTATGGATACAAACGCAGCAGTGCTGGTCTGACTGTGGCTGTAACGGAGCACCTCGGCTGGCAGTTTGTGGCAGCAGAAACTCAGTCCCTGTGTCTCTGGAGGCTGGACCCAGGGTCAGCCCTGGCGAGCACTGCTCTGCTCCCAAGGTGGTAGCTTGCAGCTGCACCCTCAGGTGGCAGGAAGGGAGAGCAGAGAGGCCACAAGCCCTGCCCAGTCTCTCCGGGGTTTCATCCAGTCCATGTGGGTGGAGCTCTCACACCTCTCACCTCATCTCTTAATACCATCTCCTGGGGTTTGGGTCCCGACCAGGCACGTTGGGGGAATGCACACACCCCAACCCCAGCACCCTGCCCCCAAGTCCTTCTCACATGAAAGATACATCTATTCTCAGTAGCCTCAAGTCTCTACTCATTCAAACATCCATTCAAAGTCAATGTCCAAAGTGTCAATGAGTCAGACGAGGGGATGCTCACGGAGCGTGCCGTCTCAGGCAAGTCCCCCTCGCCGTAGCCGGGGAAAACCAGTCTATTGCGTGCTTCTAGAACACAGCGTGGGGACAGGCACAGTGTAGACAT
>NW_006159879.1:1162364-1166993 GCF_000334495.1 Tupaia belangeri chinensis
CCTGCTTCCTAAGGGAGGGACAGAGGAGGGAAGGACACAGGATCAAGAGTAATCTTCATCTCAGTGCTCTGTTCTCCAAGCGCACTGGGGGTTTTGGTCCTACCTTCTAGACACGCTGGGATAGGCCCTCCCAACCACACAGGGGTTTGACATTCAAGGTCCTGGGAAGCCCTCTTCCTGTGGCTTCGAACAGCCCTACCCCAGTTACTGCAACTCTGCCTATGCCCTGTGACCCTGGGGAATCCTTTGGAATCTACTCAGAGGCAGCTGTGTCCCCACAGCTTTGCCAGGAAGAGTGCATGTCTCCCTACCCTGGCAGAGTCACACCTGGGGCAGCTGACAGTGGGAAGCAGTGCCTGGATGGACGCAGTGCTGGGCAGTGGGTGCCTCCTCTGAGCCATCGCCAGCTCTGTGGTGCACGCCAGCTCTGTGGTGCACGCCAGCTCTGTGGTGCACGCCAGCTCTGTGGTGCACGCCAGCTCTGTGGTGCACACCAGCTCTGTGGTGCACCGAGGGCAGCCTTGATGTTCTCCGGATTGCCTTGGGGTCATCCTTCCGTTGTCTGAGACCGTCGTCCTGACCTCTGTTCATGTGATGACTGAGTCCCCACTGTCTGATGAGGAGCACCTGTCTTGCTGAGGTGACTGAGTCACGCTAACCTTGTTCTCTCTGGAGCATGCTCATGAGAAAGCTGATGCTGACTGAGTGGAGATTTGAGGCCGTTGAGATAGAATGGATGTATCTTTGTCCAGTAGGGACTGGCTAAAAATGTTCTCGGATTTTAATTTCTGCTTCTCTTTTGATGAACTGTTCCCTCTGTAAAGTCATTCATCTCTTTCCCATTTCACTGTGAGCGTGGAAGAAGGGCCATGCTGCTCCTCTGACACTTCGGTTCAACACTTTCTCCACCCACATGTCCAGCTTCAGTGTCTGCAAGTTCTACCTCCCACCAAGCTTTTGCCACTCTATGACAAGGGTTGCCTCCTCTCCACTGTCCAGTAGCAGCTTTCTTTCCCTCCGAGACCTCAGCAGAGCAGCTTTTAATGCCCACATTGCCACGGACGGTCTGTTCCTGACAGCAGAGATTCTCAGAGAAGCATCGGGGTTTCTCCACAGCTCGCCTCCACTTCTGAGCCCTCTCCAGACTGGCTGATGGCCCGCCACGCTGTGAGGCTTTCTTCCACTTTCTCCCCACTGCCAGTTCCAGAGCTGCCCCGCGACCGGAGGTGTTTGTTACGGCGGCACTCCTCAATCCCGCCTTCTGTGTTACCTCGTTCAGGCTGGTCTAACGAAGCCCTGCAGACCGGGTGTTCATCAACAGGAAGTCCCTCTCATTGCGCAGGAGCTGGGGCTTCAAGATCAGGTTGCTGGTAGGTTCCACGAGGCCCGTCTCCTGTGTCGCACATGGCACCTTCTTGCTGTGTCCTTGCCTGGGGAGGAGCTGGCACCCTCTGGTCTCTTTACAAGGGCCCCAGCCCACATGAGCTTTTACCACCTGGCTGACTTCCAGCTACCGTCGAGGGCTGGGGGGAGACAGAAGGAAGTGAGACGGCCATGCTGCATCCCTTCTTCTCCACCCTCCTCTTAGGATTTTGGAGCATGCGTGTATAGGTACCCAGAGTGTTCTTCAAACTACCAGGGTCCAAAGCTTGAACTCTCATCAGCAATGTGGGGCCCAGTGTTTTAACCACCATGCCCCTGGCTGGCTCAAGGGCTCGGATCTCAAGGTAGACTTCTGTTTTTTGTCCTGCTGGTGGTGGGGCTCACACACTTCCAGACCATAGCAACTGCTTATTGGCAAGTATGGTGTTGGCTGGGTGGCATCTTTCTGCTTCCCCATTCCCATGTACGGGTGCCCCCAAGGACACGTCGAATGCTCCCTGCCTCAGTGCGGAGGAGCGAGTCTTCGTCCCGGCCGGCCATGCCTTGCAGGCACCTATAATCCCCGTGACGCTGAGCTGCCAGAGAGGCGGGTAGGTGCACGCCAGCTCTGTGGTGCACACCAGCTCTGTGGTGCACCGAGGGCAGCCTTGATGTTCTCCGGATTGCCTTGGGGTCATCCTTCCGTTGTCTGAGACCGTCGTCCTGACCTCTGTTCATGTGATGACTGAGTCCCCACTGTCTGATGAGGAGCACCTGTCTTGCTGAGGTGACTGAGTCACGCTAACCTTGTTCTCTCTGGAGCATGCTCATGAGAAAGCTGATGCTGACTGAGTGGAGATTTGAGGCCGTTGAGATAGAATGGATGTATCTTTGTCCAGTAGGGACTGGCTAAAAATGTTCTCGGATTTTAATTTCTGCTTCTCTTTTGATGAACTGTTCCCTCTGTAAAGTCATTCATCTCTTTCCCATTTCACTGTGAGCGTGGAAGAAGGGCCATGCTGCTCCTCTGACACTTCGGTTCAACACTTTCTCCACCCACATGTCCAGCTTCAGTGTCTGCAAGTTCTACCTCCCACCAAGCTTTTGCCACTCTATGACAAGGGTTGCCTCCTCTCCACTGTCCAGTAGCAGCTTTCTTTCCCTCCGAGACCTCAGCAGAGCAGCTTTTAATGCCCACATTGCCACGGACGGTCTGTTCCTGACAGCAGAGATTCTCAGAGAAGCATCGGGGTTTCTCCACAGCTCGCCTCCACTTCTGAGCCCTCTCCAGACTGGCTGATGGCCCGCCACGCTGTGAGGCTTTCTTCCACTTTCTCCCCACTGCCAGTTCCAGAGCTGCCCCGCGACCGGAGGTGTTTGTTACGGCGGCACTCCTCAATCCCGCCTTCTGTGTTACCTCGTTCAGGCTGGTCTAACGAAGCCCTGCAGACCGGGTGTTCATCAACAGGAAGTCCCTCTCATTGCGCAGGAGCTGGGGCTTCAAGATCAGGTTGCTGGTAGGTTCCACGAGGCCCGTCTCCTGTGTCGCACATGGCACCTTCTTGCTGTGTCCTTGCCTGGGGAGGAGCTGGCACCCTCTGGTCTCTTTACAAGGGCCCCAGCCCACATGAGCTTTTACCACCTGGCTGACTTCCAGCTACCGTCGAGGGCTGGGGGGAGACAGAAGGAAGTGAGACGGCCATGCTGCATCCCTTCTTCTCCACCCTCCTCTTAGGATTTTGGAGCATGCGTGTATAGGTACCCAGAGTGTTCTTCAAACTACCAGGGTCCAAAGCTTGAACTCTCATCAGCAATGTGGGGCCCAGTGTTTTAACCACCATGCCCCTGGCTGGCTCAAGGGCTCGGATCTCAAGGTAGACTTCTGTTTTTTGTCCTGCTGGTGGTGGGGCTCACACACTTCCAGACCATAGCAACTGCTTATTGGCAAGTATGGTGTTGGCTGGGTGGCATCTTTCTGCTTCCCCATTCCCATGTACGGGTGCCCCCAAGGACACGTCGAATGCTCCCTGCCTCAGTGCGGAGGAGCGAGTCTTCGTCCCGGCCGGCCATGCCTTGCAGGCACCTATAATCCCCGTGACGCTGAGCTGCCAGAGAGGCGGGTACGGCTGCGGCGTTTTGGCCCTGGCGTGTTCTCGTTCTTTCACCTTGAGATACCTTGTGTGAAATACTGACGTCCTTAATATGAGTGGTGTGTCTGATCCGAAGGGATCCAACTGCATGTTCTTGAGTTAGGTTTTATTCACGAAATTGCTGTTTGCAGGGACTGGGTGACATTAGAAAGCCACTAATGGGTCTCAGGTTTTTCACCTGTCACAGCATGTCATGCTGAGAATAGGCAGAGCTGGGACTTCAGAGCAGGTGACATGGGTGGAACATGCACCCTTATGCCATCTCCTAACTTCTGATGGGCCTGGCTCCTCCCATGTCCTGCTTTGGAGGCTCGCTTGGGGCCAGCTCAGACCTCGGGTACGTATGGCCATGGTGCCTCCCCAGGACAGTGCAGGCCCGCGTGGGCCCTGTCTGGGGAACACCCGAGCCTGTCTCTAAGTAGAGTTCCCCCGCCAGCTCTCTACACCCCTGAGCTCCCCAGCACCCTGGAGCGGCAAGAGGTCTGGAGAATCCTGGCCCGGGGTGGCCTTTGGAGGGCGAGGGGCTGGCTGTGCGGCCTGCTCCTGGAGTTGTGCCTGGCCCCTTGGGTGAAGTCCCTCGCCTTCAGATTATCTGCATCTCAGTGGTTCCTACAAGAGTTTGGTTTTCGTCTTAGGGTGTTAGGAACCCACGCCAGGACCAGTAGGGAGTGCCGAAGCTCAGGTGGGGGGCACACTCACTTGCTCACTGATGCTCCAAGGGAGACAGCCCACATCACCCCTCAGCAGGCCCTGGGGGCCGCTTCCGTTGAGGACTGGCCATCACATGAAAATCTTTGTCTGGAGTCCGTTCCTCTGCGTGCCGCTCAACGCCCCCTCAGGTGCTGGGTGGCCAGCTGCTTCAGCCATGACAGTGCCAGGGTGGGGACCAGGGCGGCCCATGAGCCGTGCAGAGCCTGTGGGCCCGAACAGTCCTGCTTGAACAGCCCTAAGGACACAGGTCACCACCTCTCGGACTGGCTCTGGCTCTGGTCTGGCTCTCTCAAAGCCAGAGTGAGCTAGAACGATCCGGAGTGGCCTCTAGAGCTGGTGTGCACTTGCAGCAGACTGTTCCAGAGCCGCTGCTCTGCGGGAGCTGCTGGGCCCCTGCCTGCTCCTG
>NW_006159879.1:1168385-1170725 GCF_000334495.1 Tupaia belangeri chinensis
ACGACCGTGCACAGCCGCAGGCTGGGGAAGCTGGAGCTGGGTGCAGCAGAGAAATGCACTGGAAATCTACCTCGGTCCCCCTTTCCCTCCCTCCCCGCTCCTCCAGGGCCAGTTTATCTGCCAGGCCAGCCTCTATGTCAAGTCGGGGCCAAGCTGGCGGCCTCCCTACGCTTGTCAGCTCTGCCAGAGTGCAGGAGAGCTACCCGCGGATGGGAAGGGCCAGCGAACCCCTGTGCAGAGCGTGTCTGACGGGTCCTGAAGGTTCTCCTCAGGGAGACCTTAACCGCAGGGCGTGTCTGTGTGCGTGTGAGTGTGCACATGTGTGTGCATGTGAGCTCATGCATGCACATGTCTATGTACCAGGGTGTGTGCACCTGGCTGCTGTAGAGAAAGGGAAGGGCTGTCTGGGTGCCTGCTGGTGGTCTCTGGCACCCAGACCCGCCTTGGCCTGGACATGCGCAGTGGGTATGGGGTCCTGTGCTCGCCACACCCTGGGCAGCTGTGCACAGCTGGGCTGTAGCTGGTTAGCCGTGCCCGGGAGGCTGCCCAGAGAGGGCGGCCAGGGCTGGCGGGATGCAGTGCGCGTCTTCGCTCCATGCAGTAAGGGTTCTGGGTGTGATCCCTGTGCAGATCTTGGGCTGTGGGGGTCGCTGGGGCGTGTGGACGGAAGGGGCGGGAGAGCACTGGGCAGGGAGGGCCTTGCTTGCCCTCGGTGGCCTTTCTGTAGCACCCGTTGTTGGTGTCCACTGTCCTGATGGGACTATCAGCCCTCCCCTCACACAGCCCCCTTCCCACTCTCTCCTGTTCCTGACCTTCTTTCTCTCCCCAGAGCTCTGCTCCTGGCCTCCTGGCACCCTGCCCTGCACTGGGGGTGGTGTCAGTGTCACCCTGGTGTGACCCCCTCCTGAGGCCCAGTCTGTCTGTGCCCTGCTTCTCTCTGGAGTCCCAGGCCCCATCCCGGGCCCCAGACCTCTGCTTAGAAACCTCAGCTGGGGCCTCCATGGACGACCATCTGAAGTCTGCTAGCCCGACTCACCCAGAAAGGCCCCTCTGCCTCTGTCTTAAGGATCCCCGCTTCCCTCCCAGTGTCCGTCTACAAACCTGGAAGTCGCTGCCGCCCCTGCCGTGGCTCCCCCCCACTGCTGGGCTCAGGCCTCATTGTCTCTGGGCTCGGCTGCTTCAGAAGGCCGTCTGCTCCCTCGGTGTCAGCTCAGTGCCCCACCCATAGCCCCGAATTTCAACACAGGAATCTTGGGGACACGTTAAGATCGCAGCAATAAGCGTTTCTGTTCTGCATCTAAGACTCTACACCTCTGTTAAAATCCTCCATGGACAGGGCCAGCGTTTGCTATGGAGGGCAGTGTTGGGCTCCCACATGGCTGACCATGCTCGAGTCCTGGACCAGGAGGTTTAAAAATCACACTGTACACATGCCCGAAATCTTGAGAAGAGAGTGGAGGAGAAGGGGTTGCAGCATAGCCATCTCCCTCTTTGTCTAGCTCCCTCTGGCACGCACACGTGCAAACATCTCGACCTCAGAATAAACTCCAGCTGCGCTGCCTGGCCGACAGCCTTCCCGTGTGGCTTTCTGCCGTGGCCACCTGCACTGGCCTTCTCCGAGGCCCAGCTTGTTGTCCTGGCCACGCCCAGGGCCCGCTCCTCCCAGCCCAGTGTCCTCCCAGCCCACTCTTGTTTTTGCTTCTCCCTCCTCCCCCGGGCTCGCAGTGGGCAGGGGCAGCTCTGGGCCCTGCTCTGCCGAAGGGCCAGCTCCACTCCTCCGGGCCATGCAGACTTTCATGCTGGCCATGTCCCCTTGTCTTCGCGATTGCAAGCACACGGGCCACGTGGCCTCTCGCCAGACCGCAATATGTGAGTCACATGGACGGACGTTGGCTGGGCAGGGCTGTCTCCTGGTTCCGGGCTCTGGTGACAGCTGCTCCCCCACTCCTGGCTCTGGCTGACTCTGGCCGTGTATCCTCCCTGTGGCCCCCTGGAGGCCTGGCAGAGTTGAACAGCTAGTCCCCTGCTTGGTCCCTGGAGAGATGTTCCTGTCTGCCCTGCATCTGCCCCGCCCAAGCCCCCACCACTGGGTGGCACAGGCTGTTACCCGGCTCGGGGGAGCCCTCTCCAACCAGGAGCCAGGCTTGTGAGAGGGCCCTGCTCCTCCCCCACGCCATGGTCTGGGGCTGCACCCGACTCCAGAGTGGGTTGTGTCTCACACTTCACAGACTTATAGGCCTGGGGGCTTGTTCAAGTGCAGACTGTGATGCAGGGTTGAGGTGAGACCCAGAACCTGCATCTCGTGTCGGGAGCTGGGCCATCTCTCCCGACCCCGCTCTC
>NW_006159879.1:1171779-1172466 GCF_000334495.1 Tupaia belangeri chinensis
TGGGCCATCTCTCCCGCCCCGGCTCCCTGTCCCCAGGCGTCTCCGTGTTGCCCCTGTTGCCCTCTGTTCTGTGCAGCTGGGACAGACCCCTCGAGACCAGGCGGTTTGTGAAGGAAGGAGATCGATGTCTCCGAGTTCTAGAGTGGGAGTCTAAGGTCAAAGTGCAGCTATCTGGTGTGGGCCTTGCCACATCCCGCCAGGTGGCAGCCAGGGGGCTGGGAGTGTGTCCTCAGGGAGAAGGGGGCACGGACTTGCTCCTGCAGCCCTCGTACACAGCAGGAAGCCCACTGAGCTGCCCCCTGGCCCTGACGCCTTCTGATGCTGGTGCTCCCAAGGGGTTCCGTCACATGGCAGAGCCCTGCTCCGTGTGGGCGAGTGCCCTGCTGTTCTGGGAGCCGGAGGTCAGGCCTGGAGCTGCCCGCATGCTGCCGGCCTCGCCCGCTCCCTGCCACTCCGGAGGCACTAGTGTGGGCGGTGGGAGATCACTTCACCGTTCAGCAACCAGGTCTAACAGCTTTTCCCGTCTGAGAGGAAGAGTGGGACACGTGCTGTGTGTGTTTAAGTGTGTACATACGTGCATGTATATGTACACGTATGTGCATGTTTTAAAATCTGTAATAAGAGAAGGCGATGGAGGGAGACGCGGGACGGTGGGAGAGGGAGATGAGGGAGGGGTCGTAGCCAGCC
>NW_006159879.1:1172975-1178165 GCF_000334495.1 Tupaia belangeri chinensis
CACCCGCTGCCTCGCTCTCCTCCCTTTGTAGCTCCCGCTTGGCTGGGCTGCAGGTCACGCCATGCCCAGCGTGGCCAGACACCCAGGAACCAAACCCGGACCCCACATGGCTTCCAGCCTCCCCAGGAGTGTGTGCCAGTGTGCTCCTGGCCTGCGTGTGCTGTGCGTGCAGGGGTGTGTGTGCACGTGTGTGTGACTGTGTGCCCATGTGTGTCAGTGTGCACTTTGTAGCTCCCGCTTGGCTGGGCTGCAGGTCACGCCATGCCCAGCGTGGCCAGACACCCAGGAACCAAACCCGGACCCCACATGGCTTCCAGCCTCCCCAGGAGTGTGTGCCAGTGTGCTCCTGGCCTGCGTGTGCTGTGCGTGCAGGGGTGTGTGTGCACGTGTGTGTGACTGTGTGCCCA
Organism: Tupaia belangeri chinensis; assembly: GCF_000334495.1. Classification (NCBI taxonomy): domain Eukaryota; kingdom Metazoa; phylum Chordata; class Mammalia; order Scandentia; family Tupaiidae; genus Tupaia; species Tupaia belangeri. Next base: position 1,173,383 of record NW_006159879.1, read on the forward strand.
TGTGTGTCAGTGTGCACCAGGGCTGTGTGAGCAGGAGAGCGTGGCTACACCGTCCTGCCTGGCCACGGCTCTGCTGCGCTGTCTGAGGCCACGTTAGCTCCCAGCCCCTGCGCCAGGCGCCCCACTACGCCCTTGCCGACACCGCCTCATCCACTTGCCATCAGGGGTCTCGCCCTCCCGGTGCAGCAGCTGTGACTGGCAGAGGTCACATGACCATAGAAATACCCAGCCCAGCTGCGGGGGGGAGGGAGGTGCTCTGCCAGCCTTGGAGGTCTGTGCTCGCCCTGGTCCTAAGCCAGGGACAGCTGGACGGAGGGTGGAATTCAGAGGAGGAGTGCCTCTGAGGGTGTCGTGCCAAGGGCAGCCCAGGATCCAGGACCTGTGTAGGCCAGTGTGGCCGTGGGCGGGTGGCCAAGAGGCAGCGGGGCTGGCCAAGCAGCGCTGGGGCAGGGCATACTCAGGGCCTGCCTGTACTCCAAGAGCAGGAAGAAGGGGAAGGAAGAGCAGGAGGGGAGAGGAGAGAGACAGAGACACAGGAAGGGGAAGAGAGGGCGGAGGCAGAACAACGGTGCACACCTGCAGGCTCTCCACTGGGCACTGACGTGGACCTGGCTCCTGTCTCTGGCAGAGGGGTGCCCTGAGCCTGCTCCCCACGGCCCCTCCTTGAGCAGGGATGGGGGCAAACGGGACTCTGCGCCATCTGTGGGCATGCCAGGCTGCTCCTGCTGCCCATGCCTCAAGCCAGCACTGCCAGGGAGGATGAGGCCTCGCACTGCCAGGCCCTGCCCAGGAGAGGCGGTCCGCACTTTCCAAGAGCCCTGCTCCCTCATAGAGCCCTGTGATGTACTCCATGGGCACTCCCTCTGGGAGGGTGAGTGGGGGCCCAGGCCCTCAGAACAAGGTGGCCTCCTACCCAGGGACGGGCAGTGCAGGCCCTCAGGTTCTGTGCCTTCTACCGGCAGAGCCACCTGGTCCTTGGCCACCCTCCTCCCCAGAGTTCCGGCAGCATCCCCTCCCCAGGAGCAAAACCTCTAGGTCTTCCCGTCAGTTTGTCTGAAAATGGAGTCATTGGGGACCAGCAGATGGCATAATGGCTGTAGCTGGACTCCCATGTAGTCAACTGCAGTTCGAGTCCCGGACCCGGTGGCTTAAATTCTCACTGGGCGCATGTGCGTGTGTGCCCAAGATCTCGAGAGGAGAATGGAGAAGGGATTGTGGCGTGGCCATCCCCCCTGCGGGGGGTGTGGTTTCTTGCTTTCTGTCTCTGTCTCTCTCTGTCTTTCTGGCGGACACATGTGCCCTATAGCAAAAACTTCTTTTTCTTAAAAAAAAAAAAGGAGTTATTGAGCCGTTGGTCTATGGGTGCCGTGGGGACTCCTGTCACACAGACGAGGAGTGATTTTGCTTGGAGATGTGTGGGGACCCAGCCCCACCCTCTGTCACTGTGAAAGGGGCCAGTACCAGGGATGCGTATCCCCTCTCCCCAGGGAGCAGAGGCTAGGAGAGCTGTTTCTTCCCGGGCAGCCCGCGGTTAGCAGGTGGTAAGGAGTCTCAGCCCGCAGTGAGGAGCGGCCTCTGTAACTGTGGCAAGTGACAGCAGACTCTATTGAATGACGCAATGCCAAGAAGCAGGATGGATTTGGGTAGGCGAGGACAGTTCACCCCTTAGGACCTGGGCAGGTGAAGGAGCCTCACGCTCCCTTTCACACGCACATGGAGGGCCATGTCTGCAGCTCCGCCGGGGCGGGATCTGCCTGCAGAGACGGAGCCTATGGACAGGCTGACGCCCGCCAGGCCTGCACACCTGCTCCCGAGCCCCTGCCAGCCGCATGCAGAGAGCCAGTGCCAGGCCCTGTTCTCCCACGCGGGTGGAATGCAGACCTGCGTGTGCCTGGGAAGCAAAATCAGACAGCGGCTGCCAAGTCGAGGAGCCTGTGTTTCAGAGGGTGGGTGTGTGCACTCCAGCACGCAGTGCTCCCGACCAGAGCTTCCCGCCCTGTCACCTGCGTCTGCGTCCGGCCTGCCCTCGGATCTGCTCTTGCAGCTCTTGGGAACTGGGCACAGCAGACATAGGGAGCACAGGCTGGGAGGAGGAGAGAGTGAGCTCGCTGCTGCTGGAGACACTGCAGCTAACCGCCCACTTCTGTGTCTGCCCTGAAAATGCGCATATGGGAACACCCAAAAGTTCCTGGAAATGGAAATAGGAGCTTATTTTGGTGCAAGAAAATGTAAATCCAGGCATAGTTGTTCATAATTTGCATTTTCCATGGGCTTCCTGAAGACCAGTGATACAGAGATGGGAACTGTCGTAACCACCCTGTGCATGTAGAGAGCAAGTGGAAGGACAGGTCCGGGTGGGCTCAGCCCAGACCTGCTCTCCAGTCCTCCTTCCTTTCCTGGAGACCTCTGCTCCTGGCCCCGGGGGCTGTGCTCCTGGCCCCGGGGGCTGTGCTCCTGGTCCCGGGGTCTGTGCTCCTGGCCCCGGGGTCTGTGCTCCTGGCCCCAGGGGCTGTGCTCCTGGCCCACTGGGCTGTGCTCCTGGCACAGGAGACCGCACAGCTCCTCCGGTGCTCACTGTGTATCTGGCTTCCATGATACACTGTGAACTTGGGCCTCTGTGCCTAGGCCTCTTCCTGCCCCTCAGTGACTGCACTCCCAGGCAGGTCAGGGACAGGGAGCCAGTCTGCATCTGCCCTGGCGGGTGGAGCTGAGCAGCCTGACGGAGTCAGGAGACTGCACAGTCCTGAAGGCTGAACTGTATCCCCCAAGTTCCTGGGGACACCCTCACCCATGTACCTCAGGGCTGCCTGTATTTGAAGACAGCCTTCAAAGAGGTCATTAAGGGGGACCAGCAGGTGGCACAGTGGTTAGGGCGCTGGACACTCCCCCATGGCCGACCACGGTTCGAGTCCCGGACCTGGTGGCTTGCTATCTCACTTTCTCTCCCTCTCTCACTCTGTCTCTCTGATAAAATTAAAAAATAAATCAATGAATAAATAAAATTAAATAAATTAAAAATAAAAGAAGTCATTAAGGTAAAGTGAACTCTCCAGGTGGGCCCTGGTCCCCTAGCCAGTGTCCCACGTGAGGACACAGGAAGAGGTGGCATCTGTGTACCATGGGACGGGCTGCCCCCTGCACCTGGCTCCGCCTCCCGCAGACCCGAAGGAGCAGCTGTGCTGCCCCAGCTGCCGCCGGTGCTGGGCATGGCGGCCCTGCGAGCACCAGCACAGGCATGTCGGCCCACCCCAGCTCCCAGCCAGGAGCCCTGGCTTCGGCCCACACTTCCAGGGTGGGGTCTGTGGCCTGACCTGCTCCCGCGGAGCGAGTAGCTTCTGTGACCCCGGAGGGTGAGAAGTGACACAGGTGATCCACACTGAGCATGGGGCTGTGCTGGCCCCCGGCTTTGGGTATGTCCAAGCTCTGTTCCAGCACTCTAGGACTAACCGGCACCCGCTGGGGAAACCTGGGCCCAGAGAAGGGCACATGTCCTCGCTGGCCAGTGGCCTCTCTGAGACCTCCAGGCACTAGATGCTGAAAGGGGAAACCCCAGCTCTGGCCACTGGGGCCTCCTTCTCAGAGGTCCAGACACAGAGCAGGTGCCTAAAGCCCTGACCAGGGTATCTGGGGCCTCGGAGGTGGGTGGTCATTTCTCGCCGCCCTTTGGGCCAGCTGTGAGGGAAGCTGCCCTGCCTCATGCCCTGTCTGGCCCACTCGCATACAGGACCTCACCTGGTTTGAGCTGTGGGTCCTCAGACAGCCCCTGACCTCCTGGGCCTCGGTGTCCTGTTGTCAGCATGACCATCACGACAGGTCCTGCTGTCTCCGACTGCGGCGGCCGGGAGCTGCGCTTGCTCATTTCATGAGAGTGTGCGGGGATCCTGTCGTGCTGGGCCAAGTCAGGCCCCGAGATGGACAGGTGCTCCTGCACCTGCCCCAGGAGGGGAGGAGAGAAAACCTACCTGTCCCTCAGCCTGTGAGTCTTCAGCGACACTTGCCTGAGAACAGAATGGACCTATGCGAGAAACCCTAGCACTTTAGCAATGTTGCCCACCCCCAGGAGACGGGCTCAGAAGGTCTCTCCAAGCAGGGGCTGGGGACTGGCTATATAGCACTCCGGCAAAGGCCACACGTGTGGGAATGGCAGGACAAAGACCAAGCAGCTCCAGTCCAGTGGCAGGACGACTGGGAGAAGGGAGGGGACACTGACGCCCAGCTCCCCGGGCCCTCTGGTGCCGTCGGAGCAGAGAGCAAGTTGTTTCCAGCAGGAGGTTTCGTGTCCTGGGCTGGAGTGGGCGGGCTGGGGAGAGTCCGTGCCCCTACTCAGCTCCCACCCTGGTCTCTCGCAGGGATCTCTGCGAAGAAGCGCTCAGCAGGCAGTTAGGACCTTTGCTCCAGGTGAGCCGGGAGGCTGGAGTGGGGAAGGTGGGTGCCAGGCAGAGACCAGGTGGTGGGCTCTGAGATCTGGGGAGGGGTCGGGCAAGCTCTGGGAGCCTGCAGAGTCTGAGGGCCTGGGAGAGCCATGGGGAATAACACCCGGGTTTGGGAGGGGCCTGGGGAAGATTGTGGGGTCCAGCTGCTGCGCGTGGGAGGCTGGAAGCCACAGGGCGGGCACGGTGGGTCTAATTCCAGCTAACGGGCTAGGGGGGAGGATTGCAATGAGGAGACAGGCGCAGCGCCCCCTCGTCTCCCCTCTTCCTTCTCTTCCTTCCTCTCTCCTCTGGCTCTCAGAAGGAAACACAGAGGGGATTGCCTGAGTGTGGAGGCTGGGCCCCCTGCCTTC
>NW_006159879.1:1178568-1196531 GCF_000334495.1 Tupaia belangeri chinensis
TGAGTGTGGAGGCTGGCCCACCTGCTTCTCTGCTCTAGACTATCCTGCCAGCTGCCTGTGCAAGCGGAGGCCAGAGGTGCTCCAGAAGCCTTAATAGGGTGTTGCCCTGGCCCGCCTGCTCAGAAGGATGGCAGTCGGACTGTGCTGGGAACTGGGACGGGGACATTGAACCTCAGGCTCTCCTACACCCCTGCTCAGTGCAGGAAAGCAGGGCAGAGCGTGGTGGCTGAGCTGCGGGTGCAGGGTGTTGGGTGCAGGAGGGTGTCCAGAGGGCAATGTTGAGGGGGCTGCAGGGTGTTTGCATGGGGCCAGGCAAGCATTCTGAGCTCAGAACGGCTGGCACATTGCTCAGAGAGTGCGAGCCATGTGGTGGGTGCCCATGGGCGGGTGCCTACTCTGCCCAGAGTGCTTCCCCTGCAGTCTGAACTTGTGCCCTGTGGATGTGGGGACACAGTCACACCCTGGGTGGCTTAGGACAGCATGATTATTCTCCTACATCTGGAGGCCGGAAGCACAAAGCCAGTGTCACGGGGCCAGGCCGAGGGGCCAGCAGGGCAGTGCACTCTGCTGCCTCAGGGGAGACTCCCTCCTGCCGCGTCCAGCATCTCGGCTTCAGGCTGCCCTGACTGTGGCCACACCACCCTCCCTTAGCCTCCAGAGTCTTGGGGCTTCCCTCTGTCCCCTTGCCCTCTGCCTCCCTCTCGTGACAAGTGTGATTGAGCCTGGGCCACCGGGTCAACCAGGACGACCTCCCCACGTTATATCTGAGAACCCTGCTTTCCTCCATAGGTTCTGAGGACTAGCACCTGGTACTTGGGGGGCTGCTTTTTAGCCCCCACATAAATAGGAGTGTGGGGAGGCAGTGTTTGAAACAGAGGACGTGAGCGGTGGTGAGAATGCATGTGGAACTCGTTTCCAGGCCAGTGGAGCTGAGGAGGGATGCCCCAGCTGTCGGACCACAGGACTACCTGCTTCGTGCCTGTGAGACTCTGGGTGTCCATCCATGAAGGGGGAGCACCCTGCTTGTCCTCAGGACGGCCCTTTGGGTTGTGGAGCTCATGCACGGAGGGTTCAGTCAGACCCTGGCATCCCTGTGCCCACTGGACAGAAGAACCCTCCTCGCCCTGGCCTGGACTCTGGGTGTTGCCCTTGTGCTTGTCCAAGAGGCAGCATGACTGGTTCGGCGGTTTCCCCATCACTGTGGCCCAGGTTGGGATCTTTCCGAGTGGGGAGGGCTTACGTAGAAACACAGAAGTGCGGTGATGGAAGCTCACCCACGTACTCCAGCCGGCCCGGGAGGAGGGACTGGAGACTGGGGACGAGGCACTTGCAGAGAAGTCCTGGGAGGCTGTGGAGGCTGGCCTGCTGCTCCCTGGCTAATGAGGCAGCTCGCCTGCAGGGTCGACAGCCCCTCCCAGCTGCAGAGCACTCAGCTGCCAGCTTGGCGGTAGCTCTTACCATGGCAACAGGGGGCAGGGCAGGACGTGCAGTGTGCAGAGTAGCGTGGGCGCCGTTGTTGGCAGGGACAGAGCGGAAGCACAGCCTGCCCCCAGCCCCGGCTGCTCCTGCCCAGCGCGGTGTCACACAGCACCCGAGCACACACGTGCTGTCCTCCTGATGTCGCAGGAGAGGGGATGGAAACATGCGGAATAACACGCTCGCAGGCACACGGCCCAAACCGCGCTTCTGCCTGTGGGGGAGTGGCCTTCTCTTGGGGAGCCTCGCCATGTTCCTGGTGGGGGCTTCCCCCTGGTTTGAGTTCAGATGGGATTTATCAAGGGGCCCTGTTGAAAGCACGGGCTGTCCTTCCACCTGGCTATTTGGAGCTGCCTCCGGGTCACCCCCTGAGCCAGCTTTGCACACCTGCCTCTGAGGCCTGGCAGCCTGGCCCCAGCCTCCCCTTCACCTGGCGCCAGTGGCCTCCAGCAGGGCCTGGGAGCTCCCAGGATGTCCTACTCACTCCCCAGGTGCAGGATGACCCAGGACATTGTCACGGGTGGCATGAGGCTCAGGTGAGTGTCCTTTCAGGGGTGTGGCATCCGGGGATTAAAATGAGAGGCTTTCCTAGGGGGACAGAGGAGCCCAGTGTGTGAGGCATGAGAAGAGGTGAGCAGGAGTCTGGAGAGCGCCCTGGCCACCGTCCAGCCAGCTCAGACCCACTGGCCTGTCTGGCAGGAGCTCCCACCTCTGCAGCCCGCTGTCGGGGCCGAGCCTGTTCGTGGTGCACATGGTGCGCAGCACCTCAGGTGGTGGAGAGCTTTTATAGAAAGTCATATCTATGACGTCGCTGACATCTCACCAGTGGAGTGCGTCAGGGGCGTGTCCTGGTGTTGGGGCCTCTGCTGCAGTGGCTCCCACTGCCCGTGCTGCCCAGGTCCAACCAGGTACACCGGGGCAGACCCCAGCAGTGGACTCCAGCCGAAGAGCACAGGGAGGACTGGGCAGCACACGTGTGCAGGGCACCTGCTGCGCTCCGCCTGCATGCAGGTTCTGTCCCCTTCACAGGCCGAGTCTGTGTCGTGGAAAGGGTCTGAGCGTGTAGTAACCTGCAGCCTGAAGGCTGGGCAGGCTTTTCTCAAAACTCCATCTGCCTTTTAATCAGTGAAGACCCCTCCCAGCCCTGCACATTAATCGCGACCAGTCCCAACTTTCGGTGCAGTGGGCGTCTGCTCCAGTGAACTGAGATGCGTGAGCTGAGAGAGTTGCCGAAGACAGGGTGGGAGGGACTGCAAGCCACGGGCCACCAGAGCCAGGGCCGTTTTAGAGCCTGTGACACCTGCTGACCCCTGATTTCACACACGTCAGAGCTACAGCTTGCCAATGTCCAGGGCAGAGCTTTCTCTGGGCCTGGGGCTGACTACTGGACAGCTCTAAGCTGTGCCAAGCGGCCGTGAGGCGCGAGGCTGGCCTCCGTGAAAGGGGCCTGGGCCAGGGCAGCGACATGCCAGCCCGTGCTGCCTCTGTGGCACCCTGAAGTGCTGCTACCGTCATCTCCTGCAGTTCATCCTGGGTCTTCTGTTTGTGGAAACCACTGAGCTCCCCAGTGACCCAGCAGAGACCAGAGAGCAAGCAGGTAGCAGACCAGCTTCCGGCTATTCATCGTTTCCCAGCCAGTGTTCAGTGTAAGCAAAGCACCACACACGCAGTGCGGCAAACCGAGCTGTTCGTGGTAGAAGACACTAATTGTCCCCCCCAGGTGCTCCCTGCAGGGGTCGTCCCAGAGTGACCCCTCCGGCTATTGCCCTCCCCCACTCCTCTCCAAGGGGTAGGCTCATTTGCAGTGAGTCTAAGGTGAGGCTCAGGGAAGATGGCCACCATCCTGCCCTCGTCCTCCCCCTGGGAGCTGATTTCCTGTGAGTGCATATTTTACTTGGCTTCCTGTGCTCTGCATCTTGCAGAAGCAGCTCAGTGAGGGAGGCCTGTGGGTTTCCAGTTGTCTGCTGTGTTCTGGGCTGAGAACAAGAAGCCCATGGCTGCTGCAGCCCGGGCCTCCTCTTCCAGCCTGTTAGGGTCGCTGCTGGTCCGAGGCCCTTGGAGGGAGCAGAGGCTGCTGCTAATCGGGCCGGTGGGCAGCACCTAAGAGTGTCACCAGCCTGTCTTGCTTTGCCCATGCAGGCTCCACTGCGCTTCGAACCACTCTCTGAGACCCCTCCCTTCTAAAATGTATCCTTATGTTCTCAGTGATACTCTGTAATTGGGCCCTATGGAATGATATATGACACCTTACCTTTTAATCTGCTGTGTTGCCAATACCAAAACCACCTGAGTGGGAGCTTATGAATAGAAGCCCATTTAGCTCAGAGTTTGCAGGGCCAAGGGCCACACCTGGCAGGAATCCTCCAGCTGGGAGACTCTCGGCAGAGTCCCAAGTGGTGAGACAGAGCTTGAAGGTCTGTGACCACGTGTCTCTCTCTCACTCTCTCTCCATGGAAACCCACCGGAATGCAGTTGCGGGGGCCTTAATCTTCAGCCCCTCCGAAGGCCCCACATTAACTCTATAGTCATCTTACATTTTCACTTTCATCCCATCACAAACAAATTTCTTCATGTAAGTTTTGGGGGACACATCCAAACCACAGCAGTAGTGGAGGATTTATACTTCACACACCTTTCTGCCTCTCTCTGCCCGATTTAGTAGTGCCATGCAGGTAACTGGGCATTTTGTCAAGTGTCCAGAGTGGCCCTGTTTGTCTGTATAGCTGTAATTGCCTCGTAAGCTCTTTAAGCACAGTGAAACATTCTCAGCTCACTTACACAGCAACAATTGAGAATGCTGAGAGACCCAAGGGTGGGACCGGACAATCATGCTGTAAAGAGATTACATTGCTACATTGCCAGGACCAGCAGTTAGCATAATGGCTATGTCGCTGGACTCCCATGTAGTCGACCACAGTTCGAGTCCCGGACCCGGTGGCTTAAACTCACGCCGGGCGTGTGTGCGTGCGTGCCCAAGATCCCGAGAGGAGAATGGAGGAGAAGGGATTGCAGCATGGCCATCCCCCAGGGGGTGATTTCTCGCTTTCTGTCTCTCTGTCTCTCTCTGTCTGGCGAGCGCACGCGCCCTATAGCAAAAACCTCTCAAAAAAAAAAAAAGTAAGAGATTACATTGCCCGTGGGTTTTACTTAACAGTTTTAGCAGAATTATGGAAAAGATGGAAACACTGCCAGTTTGAACTAAAGAGGAGGTGAGGCAGAATAAGGAAAGCTAGGTTACTTCTGGGATTTTACAGTTTGGGGCAATCAGCTATCTAGCTTTAAACATGCATTATCCTTCAAGAGAAGGGGCTTGACTTTGTGTCAAATAGCAGGGTCTCATTGTTTCTGTGGCTGAGTAGTAGTCCACAGAGTACATGTGCCATGGTTTTCCAATCCACTCATCTATTCTTGGACATTTGGGTTGATTCCATGTCCTAGCAGTTGTGAATAATGCTGCAGTGGACATGGGTATGCAAGCGCTTTTCCTGTCCTTTTGGCACATACCAAGGAGTGCGAGTACTGGGTCATATGGTACTTATATTAGTATAGTTTGCCACAGAGGTTGTGGGGTTAAATGATCTCTCATTGTAGTTTTAATTTGCATTTCCCTTAAGACAAGAGGCTGAACATTTTTCATATGTCTTTTGGCCATTCATAAGTTTTCCTTGGAGAGTTGTCTATTCAGTTCATTTGCCCATTTTTTAATTGGAGTATTTTTTTCTTTTTATTTTCTTTTATTTATTTTTTTTTGAGTGAGCTGCTTAAGTTCCCTATATATTCCTCTAAGTTTTCTATTGTTTTATAGTTCGAGGCTTTACATTTAAGTCTTTGATCCATATTGAGTTGATTCTTGTTAATGGTGAGAGATATGACTCCAATTTGTTTTTTTCTGCAAGTGGATATCCAGTTCTTTCAGCACCATTTGCTGAACAGACTTGCTCTTCTCCTCTGCATTGTATTGTACCCTTTGTCAAAGATCAGCTGGTTGTATGATTGGGACTTATTTCTGCACACTGTATTCTGTTCCATTGGTTTATGTGTCTATTATGTATCTATTTTTTGCACCAGTACCATTCTGTTTTGATTATCACTGCTTTGAAATATATTTTGAAGTTGGGTAGTGAGATGCTACTTCCTTTATTATTTTTGTACAATATTATCTTATTGCTGTCCTCACTAGTATAGCGATGAGCATCCCTGCCTGTCTTAAGCCATTTTTAAACCAGATTTTTCTTTTTCAAACTATTGAGTTGTATGAATTCCTTCTATGTTTTGGAAGTTAAGCTCTTTTTAGATATATGACTTGCAAATATTTTTTTCCTGTTCTGTAGGTTGCCTTTTTGTTTTATTTATTGTTTCCTTTCTTGTTGAGGCTTTTTAGTTTGATGTAGTTTCACTGGTTTGTTTTTACATTTGCTGCTTGAGTTTTTGGTGTCATATCTGTTCAGTATGACAGACTAAATGGCTAGACAGGCCTAGTGACAGTGATGCGGCACTAGTGCAATGCTCTTCAATGCTGGAAGCCAAGTGGGAGAATAGGATATGGTCCCCCTGTCTCTTGTCCATGCCAGGTATATGTACATGGTGATCTGGTGGGCTGGGAAAAGTTCCAGGAAGAGCGAGCGGTCACAGAGTGAGAACTGTTGATGGTGCTTGTCTCTTTTTCTCTTTTGTGAAATAAAGTTATAATTTTATTCCAAATGCATGTGTGTGTGTGTGTGTGTGTGTGTGTGTGTTTAATAAAAGCACCAAAAACATTCATAAGGAAAAAATCATTTTTTTATTATTTTATTTTTCTTATTTTTTACCTTCAATCACTGCATATCTTTACAATATTGAAGATGGATTTTTTCAGCATGAATATACGTATGTTAGTTCAGTCAAAAAATTACCATGCATATTATCATCAATAGATAATTTATTTATTTATTTATTTTTCGAAACATTTTTTAATTAATTAATTTACATTCATTCCCTAAGTATTGTCACAGCATACAAAATGTGATTTCCTATCCAGAATATACTGCATAGTGGCTTAGTCATGCATGTTATCATCAATAATTTTCCATTTCTAGTTTTTTATATATATATCACCTACACACACATATTTTACCCCTATTTCTGACCCTCTGCCCTTTCCCACTCTCCTCTCACACTAACTCTGGTATCTACAGTTGTTTTTCATTCCTCCTCCCCCCCCCATTTTATCAATCACACAATTTCTTATATAATCTAACTACTTTCAATAGAAAGTTCAGCTGGTAATTTCAAGAAAAGCAGTTTTAACTTTAATAAATCAAAGAAATGCTAAATAACTGCTTAAAACTTAAAGCCAGGAGACAGGTTAGGATTCTGTTCAAATAGTACATACATAAACCTATCAACAGCTCAAGACAGGACAAAAATCCTTAAAACTAGAAAACAAAGCCTACAAGAAAATCAGCAATGTTTTAGTCAACAGTCATAAAATGCTATTTCACCAGTTCAGTCTCATGTACTTAATCTATCTTCTGTTGTGTTCAATCCTCCTGATTAAATTCTGGTATATAATATTCAACTCCAGATTTGTTCCTACAATTAAGTTGACCATTTTCTTAGGTTTTGAACTCTTATTTCTGTATGTCTGTATTTGATTTTCCTGGTATAGCACTCCCTTGAGAACTTCTTGGAGATCTGGTCTGGTGTTGGTAAATTCTTTCAGATTTGGTTATTTGAAAACATTGTCTTTTCTTCCCATATGAAGGATAATCTTGCTGGGTACAGTATTCTTGGTTGAAATTGCTTTTCCCTTAACATTTTGAGTATATTTTTCCATTCTTTCCTCACTTGCATTGTTTCCGATGAGAGGTCCGCTATTAGCCTGATGGGATATCCTTTGTAGGTAACTTGCCATTTCTTTCTTGCCAATCTTTGTATCTTGTCTTTGTCTACGGTTTTGGTCAATCTGGCTATAACGTATCTTGGAGAAGATCTTCTTGGGTTGATTCTATTTGGGGTTCTTTGTATTTCTTGGGACTGGATCTTTGAGTGCCTCTCTAGGTTTGGAAAGTTTTATTGCAGGACTTCATGGAATAGATTATCAATGCTTTTTATGAGTCTCTTCGCCTTCTGGGCTACCAATTATACAGATGTTTGGATGTTTGATGGTATCTACTATTTCTTGTATATTATTCTCATTTTGGGGGGCAATTTTCTCAGTCTTTGTGGTGGATTTTAATAGATAATTTTTTGTCCATAGGATATTTTGCTTTTTTTCTCTTTGATCCTTTGATTCTTACACACACACACACACACACACACACACACACACACACATGTTTTTGTTTCTTCGTTTTGTTTGTTTTTAGAGAGAGATTTTTGCTATATGGTACTTGCGCTCACCAAAGAAACAGAGACAGAAGTGGGAAATAACCTCCCAGGAAGGATGGCCATGCTGCAACCCCTTCTCCTTCATTTTCCTCTTGGGATCTTGGGCATGTACATACATGTGCCTGGTGTGAGTTTTAAGTTGCCGGATCCAGGACTCAAACCATGGTTGATTACATGGGAGTTCAGCAATGTAACCATTATGCCATCTGTTGGTTCCTCCTCCCTATATTTTAAAAATTTTATTTCTTTTATGAAAGAGAAATATAAAAGATAATAAGAGATAGAGACATAAAGAGAAACAGAAAAGTGCCATAGAGAGAGAGGTATCCTCAGCAGAGTCTTATCACACCATGGCTTCCTTCCCCTAGCCCTTCTGCTTATCAAGATCTTGGATACAGGGACCAGCAGTTAGCGTAATGGCTATGTCGCTGGACTCCCATGTGGTCGACCGCAGTTTGCGTCCCGGACCCGGTGGCTTAAAACTCACGCCGGGCACGTGTGTGCGTGCCCAAGATCCCGAGAGGAGAATGGAGGAGAAGGGATTGTGGTGTGGCCATCCCCCCTGGGGGGAGATTTCTCACTTTCTATCTCTCTGTCTCTCTCTCTGTCTGTCTGGTGAGCGCATGCGCCCTATAGCAAAATCTTCTCCAAAATAATAATAATAATAATAATAATAATAATAATAATAATAATAAAAAGAAAAACAAAAGATCTTGGATACATACGTCTGGTGTGTTTCAGGTCAGCTCAGGATCTAAACTCTGGTTAGTGATGTGGCTTTTAACCCTGCAGTTTAGTACATGATTGCCTGCATCACTATAGCTGGTCTTTATGTTTTCTTACTGGAGTTTTACAATTTTGTGTCTTACCTTTAACAATTTAATCCATTTTTTTGTTAATTGAGTGCATGGTATGAGACAGGGCTTAATTTTATTCTTTTGCATGTGGATATCCAGTTTTCTCAACACCGTTTGTTGAAGATACTGTCCTTTCTACATTGTGCATTATTGGTATTCTTATTGAAGGTCTGCTGACTATATACGTGTGGTGATTTTGAAGCTACTGAGTCTGGGGATCAAATCCCAGTTGACCATGTGGGAGTCTAGTGAGGTAGCCACTGCCCCAATATTTTGTTGATCGTATATAGAAATATGAATAATTTTTCTATGTCAGTGTATCTCGCAGCTTTACTGAATCATTTATTAGTTCCAGAATTTTTTGTTTTAATGAAGTTAGGGTCTTTTGTATGTAAGTTCATGTTACTTGGTAATACGGAAATTTTCCTTTTCTGGTGAATGCCTTTTATTTCTTTTTCTTGTCTAATTATCTGGACGGGACTTCCAGTACTATGTTGCATAGAAGTAGTGAGAATGAGCATAAAACACCTTTGCAAGCCAGGGGTAAGTTCTATTTGATCATGGTCTGCAATCCTTTTAATGTGCTGTTAAATTTGGCTTGCTACTATTCCCTTAGGATTTTTTTCATCCATATGCATTCGTAATATTGGCCTATAGTTTTTTTATCTTCTAATGTTTTTGTCAGGTATCAGTGTCACAATAATAATAGCATTATAAAATAAATTTGGAAATATTTTCTTCTTTGTAAATTTGGAAGAGTTTGAGAAGAACTGGCATTAATTCTTCTTTAAATGTTTGGGAGAAGTCACCAGTGATCCTGCATATTTCCTGTTATGAAATTTTTGATCAGTGGTTTAATCTTCATTCTTGTTATAGTTCTCTAGACTTTCTATTTCTGCATTATTTAATCCTCGTTGGTTCTATGTTTCTAGGAATCTATTCATTTCTTTTAGTTTATTCATTAGCTACTTATACTTGTTAATAATTGTGTTTTATTCTCTTTAATTCTTGGAATCAGTTATATGTCTTTTATTTCTTATTTTATTTTATTTTTTTTGTAGTTTAGCTAAAGATTTGTCAATTCTATTTTTAATCTTACTTTTGTTTGTATTTTTTATTATTGTTAGATTTTTTATTTAGATGATTTTCTCTATTTTTTTATTATTCCCATTGTTTTGTTACCTTTCTGCTCAGTTTGTTCTTTTTTATTCTCATTCTTTGAGGTGTAAAGGTAAGTTGTTTATTTGAGATGTTGTTCTTTTAATTTATCTTTAAAGTCTATTTTATTTGTTACTTTCATTAGAGAGGGTAGAGACACAGGCACCTCTAACACGCTTCTCATGCTGTGTTCTACTTGCAGTCTCGGCTCTTCTGATCACAGGCATGCATACATGTACCCAGCATGCATGGGCATCCCAGGATGCAAACACAGGGCCTTCCCTTGTGGGTCCAGTTGTGTCACCACTGTGCCACCACTTGGCTCTAGATATTCTGATTTTATTCTTCTTCATGCAGGTGTTTATTGCAATGAATTTCTTAGTGCTACTTTTGCTGCATCCCGTAAGTTTTGATGTGTGTTCTCATTTTCATTTGCCTCAGAAGGTTTTTTAGTTCCCTCTGACTTTTTCTTTGACACAACAGTGGCTCAAGAGTGTTTTGTTTGGGAACTGGCAGTTAGTGTAATGGCTATGTCGCTGGACTCCCACGTAGTTGACCACAGTTTGTGTCACTGACCCGGTGGCTTAAAACTCAAGTGCGTGCCCAAGATCCTGAGAGGAGAATGGAGGAGAAGGGATTGCAGCGTGACACCCCCCCCGGGGGGTGATTTCTCGCTTTCTGTCTCTATGTCTCTCTCTGTCTGGCAAGCGCACGTGGCCTATAGTGAAAAAACCTCTCAAAAAAAAAAAAAAAAGAGTGTTTTGTTTAATTTCTTCACATTTGTGAATTTCCCAGTTTTCCTTCTGTTATTGTTTTCTTGGGTAATTTCATTGCAATTAAAAACTTCTGGATAGGATTGCAAACTTCTTAAATTTGTTAAGATTTGTTTTGTAATAGAACATGGAATCAACCTATCATGGAAGAGCTCCAAATACAGTGAGAATATTGTGTGCTCTGTTGCTGTTGAGGGTAGGATTCTATGTAAGTCTGTGAGATCCATTTTGTCTAAGGTGTTATTCAGGTCCTCTGTTTCCTTATTCATCTTTTGTCTGGATGGTTTGTCCATTATTGAAAACAGGGCATTGACCTCTCTTATGATTACTGTGTTTCTGTTTGTACCTATGTTTCCTTTTTGTGTTTAGTTCTGATGTTGGCTGTATACATATTTGTAATTGTTTTATCTTCTTTGTGGATTGACACTTTTATTATTATTATAAAATGTCCTTTCTGAAATGGCTTTCAATGTGAAGTTAATTTTGTCTGATATAAATATAGACACCTATCCTCTTTTTTGGCTAGCTCTTTCATGATATAGTTTTCTCATCCCCTCACTTTCAACTTATACATGTCCTTAAGTCTGACGTGAGTTTTTTATAGATGGCATATACGTGAGTCTTTTTTTTCCCATTTAGCCATTCTATAACTTTTTACTATACTGATTTTTTTAATCCATTCAATCACTCTGTGTTTAACCCATTTACACTTAAAGTAATGAAGGATAAAGAAAGATTTCCTGTTGCCATTCTGTTCATTGTTTTCTGTTAGTCTTACTGTTCTTTAGCCTATCATTTCCTCTTGTTGTCTTCCGATTTTTTTTTTTTCTGTTCTGATTCCTTTCTCATTTTGTGTAACCCGTATGGATATTTCATTTTTTTTTTCATTTAGAATTTTACTATAGGATGTGTGCATTTGCCAGAGAGACAGATAGGGAAAGTGATAGATCAGTCTGGGAGTTAGCCCCACTGCAATCCCTTCTCCTCCTTTATTCTCCCAGGGTTTTGGACATGCATGCATGTGCATCCAGCGTGATCTTCAAGCTGCCAGGTCCAAGTATCTAACTCCAGAATCAGCTATGTGGGAGCCAGTGCCTTAACCTCCATCCATGCCACCTGCTGGCCCCAGTAGATGTTTTTATTTTTTACATTTTATTAATTTTTGTTTTGATTACCTTGAGGCTCATATAAAATATCTTATGATTATAAGTCTATTTTAAACTTATTCACCCTAAGTTCAATTGCATACAATATTTATACACTTTAATTTCTGTCTCCTCATGGTTTCTGTTACTGTCATAATTTACATATATTGATATAGCTATATATATATCTATGTCTATCAATCTCCCTATCTATCTACCTTTATTTCCAGAGAAAGAGGGAGGGAGAGAGAGAGAGATCCTCCATGGGGTCTCAACACTTCATTCTTCCCTGAGCTTTTGTTTGTTGGGAAAGTTTTTTGTTTTTGTTTTTTTATTTCTTTTGCATTTTTGCACTAGAGTTTTGTTGGTTATACTACTGTAAATTGCTGGATTTATTTTTATTTACTTTTATTTTTTTTTTCAGTGCTTTCATTTTGTTATATCACTTCTGGCCTGTAATTTTACTATAGGATGTGTGCATTTGCCAGAGAGACAGATAGGGAAAGTGATAGATCAGTCTGGGAGTTAGCCCCACTGCAATCCCTTCTCCTCCTTTATTCTCCCAGGGTTTTGGACATGCATGCATGTGCATCCAGCGTGATCTTCAAGCTGCCAGGTCCAAGTATCTAACTCCAGAATCAGCTATGTGGGAGCCAGTGCCTTAACCTCCATCCATGCCACCTGCTGGCCCCAGTAGATGTTTTTATTTTTTACATTTTATTAATTTTTGTTTTGATTACCTTGAGGCTCATATAAAATATCTTATGATTATAAGTCTATTTTAAACTTATTCACCCTAAGTTCAATTGCATACAATATTTATACACTTTAATTTCTGTCTCCTCATGGTTTCTGTTACTGTCATAATTTACATATATTGATATAGCTATATATATATCTATGTCTATCAATCTCCCTATCTATCTACCTTTATTTCCAGAGAAAGAGGGAGGGAGAGAGAGAGAGATCCTCCATGGGGTCTCAACACTTCATTCTTCCCTGAGCTTTTGTTTGTTGGGAAAGTTTTTTGTTTTTGTTTTTTTATTTCTTTTGCATTTTTGCACTAGAGTTTTGTTGGTTATACTACTGTAAATTGCTGGATTTATTTTTATTTACTTTTATTTTTTTTTTCAGTGCTTTCATTTTGTTATATCACTTCTGGCCTGTAAGATTTTTGCTGAAAAATCTTATGCTTCTTTAATAGAGGTTCCCTAGTATGTGATAAGTTGCTTTTCTTTGTTGCTTCCAAAATTTTCTTTGTCTTTTACTTTTGACAATTTGAAAATAACATGTCTTGGTGTGAATTTCTTTGGGTTCATTTTATTTACTGTTTCCTGGGGGCTTTTTGGATCTGGATGTTCGTTTCCTTCTCTAGATTTAGGAATTTGTAACTCATTATTTTTTTTGAATAAGCTTTACTGTTTTTTTTTTTTTTTCTGTCTCACTATTTTTCTGGAACTTTCATAATGCATACATGGGTTTCTTGATTATATCCCATAAATTCCCAAACAGTTTTTCAGTTCCTTTTTTTCTATAACTCCCTCCCCTTTATTTTATCTTCTGACTGAAACAGCACCACCATAAGACTCTGCCTCCCTACCTACAGGCTGATATTAGCAGCTAGTTGTGGCAGCCTTTTCTGAAGGTGCAACGTGGCTTCTGTCAGTTGGAAGCATCAGCCTGCACCATTTGGGAAGGACCATGGATAAGGGAGGAGAATTCTTCTTGCTGTGGTGGTGGGAACGGCAAAGCAGAGTTTCTGGGGTCCAGCCAGTATAGTGTCCAGTTGTATATGACAGGGTCACTGTTGACCAAGCCTGGGGCATGATTTGCAATATCATCCATTGCTTCTCAGCCTGGCTCCTGGAGTTTCTCATAATACCTCGATCCTTTCAATAAACACCGTTTCAGATTGCAGCAGCTGGGGCCATTTCAGGCTGATTGCCACCAGAAACCTTGGACGGTCCTGGCGTTCCTGATTGTATTCTTACCCCTTACACTCCATCCTCGGACAAGGGCCAAAGGGATCTCTTATGGACAAAATGAGACCTCACCATGACCATTTCCCAACCCCATGCAGTATGAAACTTAGCCCCCTTATTCTGGCTCACATCTGCAAGGCCTAGTCTCACCTTTGACACTGAAGCTACAGTCACATCCTCACTTTCAGGTCTGCCTTGTGTTCCTGCTTGTTGGCTAACTATCCTCCCCTGTACCCACAAAGCCGGCTCCTTCCTTCCAGCTGATCTTTGCCTACATCTTGTCCCTTCACAGAGGGCTTTTTGATCACTGATATAGCATAAACAGCAAGATGAACCTGTTGAGACCTGCTCAGGCTGACTGTGGGAAGCTCTCCACTGTTAAACCTCTGGTTCCCACTCGGAGCTCTCTCTTTGAATTCCCTACTTGCACTAAGCATTGCTTATGTTTTTCTTACTGTTGTTTATGAAAGTGTTGCTTGTTTATTATCTATAGTATATTCTTGGTGACATCAGAGACCTTTCTCTGTTCCCTGTGGTGTTGTCAGCCCAGAGGACATTGCCTGGAGGACGGTAAGAGTGGTTTCCACGAGAATTCCCTCCACCTACCTCTGATGCTTTGTCTCTGCTGTTCTGGTTCCTCTTAGGGCCCAGTCCCTGCTGCTTTCCAGGGGACAGACTGGCATCTGTGTCCCTGCCTAGATGTGCTCAGTGTCCTGTCTACAAACCCTCTTCCACTGGTCTGTATCCTCCAGAGACACCTTGACATCTCTGGTCCACTGATGTGTCTGTCTGCCTCCCTTCCCTTTATGTTAAAGCTTTTCACTTTAAAAAACTTCTTTTATGGTTTCAGTGAGGTTTTGAGTAAAGGAAGAGATAAAAGCATGTGGCCCTTTTCTTATGAAACTGGAATAACTTTGTTTCATGGAATGAGAAACAGGATCAGAGCTAGAAAATGGAGACCCCAGCAGTGCATGGCCAGAGAAGCCCGAGGTCTTGGGTCTGCAGTCCTTCACCCGTCCCTGTCCACTGTCCACGCTCCTTCCTGAGGGATGGGTAAAGATCTTGGGTCTGCAGTCCTTCACCCTTCCCTGTCCACTGTCCACACTCCTACCTGAGGGATGGGTGAAGGTCTTGGGTCTGCAGGGCTGGCCAAGGCTGGGGCGCCTTGGAGCTGGTTGCCCTCCCCCCGGAAGGGGCCAGCAGCCAGGGCTGGCCACGGTTGGCCCTCTGGAGAGCTCTCAAGGCAGTGTTGGGGATACTCCTTCTGTGTAGTGGTCAGGGAATTGCAGATGGCCAGATGACTCTCAGCGCCCCAACCCTGCAGTTTGCACAGAGGCCCGTGGGAAGCTGCACTCCAGGGTGCCTGCCCCACGCCTCGCGCTCCCCTCTGCCTTCCCGAGCATTGGGGGTATGGTCGCACCAGCTTGTCCTCTCAGGGCTAGCTGTCAGCGACCTTGGTGAGGTCTCACCTTGTACTTACCAAGAAGCTTCGCAAACAAGGCTAATTACCTATGCCCCCTCTCGGCCTCTCGTGAGCGTTCCGTGCCTGGCAGGGAATGCCAAGAGAGCTGGGCCTCACTCATCTGCAGGCCTGGGGGACCACATGCAACCTGGGTCATCCTGTTCACTGAGCTTTTCGAGGACAGAGACAACCCCAGCTCCTAACAGGGCATCAGTAATTAGCAGTTATTGGTAAATAGTCTTAAATCTTGCCAGGTACAATTCTTATCACGTATATGCAGACAGTTAGGGTTTTCAGAGAAGTCGCCGGAACGTCCAGCTCAGGGTCTGTAGGACAGGACTGGGGTTCGAACCCAGGAACACTTAAGCCCAGGTTTTGAATCTTCACCATGTTGCTCCATTTGTATGTAATCAGTGTTGGACCTTCCTTGTCCTGCGACAGCTTCGTTTGTGGGTCAGAGTGCGCCCTTATTCCAGGGCTCTGTGGGTGGGGTGGTTTCGTCCCCAAAGGTGTTCTCTCTCCTCTTGGCATAACCTGAGCCCCTCGAGGGAGGAGTGGGTTTCATTCCACTTAATTCTGGTCCAGAGAACACTTGAGCTCTGCAGTAGTTACGTTGCCGAGTAACAAATTATCCCAAAGGCAGTGGCTGGATGGAGGCCTCACGGCTCCCCACGGGGTGTGCCCCAGGTTGCCGCACCGAGGAGGCCCCTCTCTCAGGCTTCCCTGTGGCTCAGGGCCCGGCCGGCTGCTGCAGGGACTCCTGAGACCCTTCTTTGTTACTGCTCCACCAGGCTGCTCACGACACGGCAGCTAGCATCCCCTGAGCCGAGGCTCAGAGGCAGCGAGCAAGTATGAAAGACCAGGGTCACCATTTCCATGGCTCATTTCAGAAGCGGGCCCCACTCACCTCCTGCTCTGTTCTACCTGTTAAGGAGAGTCACCCAACCCTCTCCGTGCAAGGCAAGGGGTCACGTAGGACGCACTCCGGGAAGGTGGAGATGCCGCGTGGCATGGTGCTAGCAGCCGGTGCTCCAAAGACAGGCTTGTTGCAGCCTCTAATAACGTCCAGCAGCACCAGCGCTGGGCGGGACCGGGGCAGCCGGTCACCTGTGGCAGTGCTGGGAGTCAGCAGTCAGCATTTCACACGTGCAACGGCAGCTCGGGAAGAATGCCCCAGCTCTGTTGCCGACAGGTGGAGAGAGAAGCCAGGATAGGCTTCCTGGAGGAGGGGGCCTGTAAGCTGGTGTTTGAAAACTGAGTAGCGTAGCTGTAATTGTGGAAGGAACACACAGGTAGGTAGACCTGGCTCGTCTGGCACCCCCGGAGTGGGTCGGGGCTCCCGTCCCTGAGGAAATGCCCGGAGATGGCCAAGCATCAAGCAAGCACCCTGGCTGTGCCCTAGCAGGGAGGTCAGTGCTGATGCAGACGCGGCAGGACTCACAGGGCCAGCCGCAAACGCTCCTGCCCCCTGGCCTAGTAAACACCGACTTTTGAGAAAGTGAAGGAAATTATGTTAATCACATTCGTAAGAGCACTCAAGCAAAAGGGCTGTTTATTGAAAATATTGACGTGATGAGAAAAGCTGTTAGAGTGATCGTCCCTTTGGGGCTTTCTGGAATACCACTGAGGGAATCGAGAGAGCTCCCACTTGACGTTAGGACGAGCTGACAGATGAAGGCCGGAGCGACAGGGCAGGATGTGACAGCACATGGTGAGACCACGGGCTTTGGGTGGAAAAGGTCCTCGTGGGTCAGTGAGGGTCTCGGGGGGTGGTGGGGGAGGTTCTGCTGGACGCGGGTCAGCTGCTGCGAGCCGACCTGCAGGTGGGTGTCCAGGGAGTTCCGAGTGCTGGCACGTCAGCCTCAGCCTCTTCCGGCCTCCCTCCCCAGCCTCCATCTCGCCTCGCGAATCTACTCCCGGGGGAGAGACTGTGACCTTCATCTCTAATCAGGGTCCGGGAAGGCGACCAGAGTCCTCGCTCATCAAAACCACTGGCAGCTTCGGGTTGGCCAGATAATCCGCAGCTCAACTCAACCACGAAAGGGAGAAGGCAGGATGTTCCAGAACAAAGACATTTCCTTTGTCTTGCATCGTCTGTCCTCTGGCACGGGCGCTGTCGGGCTTTAAGAACAATTTCTGGGTGTGACTGTCAGTTTGAATCGCTACCTGAGGGTTTCCTGGACTTAGGAGCCGGGCAGGAGGCACAAGGAATGGGGCGTGCGGTTGCTGCAGGAGTTACCGTGCTGTCCCCGCGGTCTGTCCCCGTGGTCTGTTCCCGCACGTGTGTCCCCGCACGCCTGTCCCCACAGTCTGTCCCTGCATGTCTGTCCCCGCACGCCTGTCCCCACAGTCTGTCCCTGCACGTCTGTCCCTGCACGTCTATCCCCGCACGTCTGTCCCCGCACACCTGTCCCCGCATGCCTGTCCCTGCATGTCTGTCCCCACAGTCTGTACCTGCAGTCTGTCCCTGCACGTCTGTCCCCACAGTCTGTCCCTGCACATCTGTCCCTCCACGTCTGTCCCTCCACGTCTGTCCCCCCACGTCTGTCCCCACAGTCTGTCCACGCACATCTGTCCCCACACGCCTGTCCCCACACGTCTGTCCCCATAGTCTGTACCCACGGTCTGTCCCCACAGTCTGTCCCTGCATGTCTGTCTCCGTGGTCTGTCCCCGCGGTCTGTCCCTGCGGTCTGTCCCCACAATCTGTCCCTGCACGTCTGTTCCCACATGTCTGTCCCTA
>NW_006159879.1:1196643-1197949 GCF_000334495.1 Tupaia belangeri chinensis
CAGGCTGGGCAGCCGCAAACGCTCCTGCCCCCTGGCCTAGTAAACACCGACTTTTGAGAAAGTGAAGGAAATTATGTTAATCACATTCGTAAGAGCACTCAAGCAAAAGGGCTGTTTATTGAAAATATTGACGTGATGAGAAAAGCTGTTAGAGTGATCGTCCCTTTGGGGCTTTCTGGAATACCACTGAGGGAATCGAGAGAGCTCCCACTTGACGTTAGGACGAGCTGACAGATGAAGGCCGGAGCGACAGGGCAGGATGTGACAGCACATGGTGAGACCACGGGCTTTGGGTGGAAAAGGTCCTCGTGGGTCAGTGAGGGTCTCGGGGGGTGGTGGGGGAGGTTCTGCTGGACGCGGGTCAGCTGCTGCGAGCCGACCTGCAGGTGGGTGTCCAGGGAGTTCCGAGTGCTGGCACGTCAGCCTCAGCCTCTTCCGGCCTCCCTCCCCAGCCTCCATCTCGCCTCGCGAATCTACTCCCGGGGGAGAGACTGTGACCTTCATCTCTAATCAGGGTCCGGGAAGGCGACCAGAGTCCTCGCTCATCAAAACCACTGGCAGCTTCGGGTTGGCCAGATAATCCGCAGCTCAACTCAACCACGAAAGGGAGAAGGCAGGATGTTCCAGAACAAAGACATTTCCTTTGTCTTGCATCGTCTGTCCTCTGGCACGGGCGCTGTCGGGCTTTAAGAACAATTTCTGGGTGTGACTGTCAGTTTGAATCGCTACCTGAGGGTTTCCTGGACTTAGGAGCCGGGCAGGAGGCACAAGGAATGGGGCGTGCGGTTGCTGCAGGAGTTACCGTGCTGTCCCCGCGGTCTGTCCCCGTGGTCTGTTCCCGCACGTGTGTCCCCGCACGCCTGTCCCCACAGTCTGTCCCTGCATGTCTGTCCCCGCACGCCTGTCCCCACAGTCTGTCCCTGCACGTCTGTCCCTGCACGTCTATCCCCGCACGTCTGTCCCCGCACACCTGTCCCCGCATGCCTGTCCCTGCATGTCTGTCCCCACAGTCTGTACCTGCAGTCTGTCCCTGCACGTCTGTCCCCACAGTCTGTCCCTGCACATCTGTCCCTCCACGTCTGTCCCTCCACGTCTGTCCCCCCACGTCTGTCCCCACAGTCTGTCCACGCACATCTGTCCCCACACGCCTGTCCCCACACGTCTGTCCCCATAGTCTGTACCCACGGTCTGTCCCCACAGTCTGTCCCTGCATGTCTGTCTCCGTGGTCTGTCCCCGCGGTCTGTCCCTGCGGTCTGTCCCCACAATCTGTCCCTGCACGTCTGTTCCCACATGTCTGTCCCTACA
>NW_006159879.1:1197980-1199102 GCF_000334495.1 Tupaia belangeri chinensis
ACACGTCTGTCCCCATATGTCTGTCCCCACACGTCTGATCCCCCCAGTCTGTCCCTGCATGTCAGTCCCCTCGGTCTGTCCCCGCGGTCTTTCCCCACAGTCTGTACCCACAGTCTGTCCCCACATGTCTGTCCCCACGGTCTGTACCCGCAGTCTGTCCCCACAGTCTGTCCCCGCATATCTGTCTCCGTGGTCTGTCCCCACACATCAGTCCCCACGGTCTGTCCCTGCACATCTGTCCCCGCACGTCAGTCCCCACGGTCTGTCCCTGCACATCTGTCCCCGCACGTCAGTCCCCGCGGTCTGTCCCCGCGGTCTGTTCCTGCAGTCTGTCCCTGCATGTCTGTCCCTGCACGTCAGTCCTGCGCCTTGCTGCATGCAGAGCTTCGTGCCAGCTCAGGGAAGGCGTGGTGGTGCTGCCCTGGCCCGCCGTGCTGGCACCTTACCCCGGTACAACTAGCCCTCTCTTGGCTGCAGAAGGTCTTAAGAAAAGTGGACTTGGGTTGATGGGGCACAGACGGGTTCAGGGTGTCCGAGGCAGGCTGGCCTCCCACACACCATCGCCACTCTCTCCGCTGCTCAGTGGGCGCAGGAGGGGAAAGTCCCTCACCCCTCGCAGCTCCCAGAAGAGCCACTTTAGAGACACAGGATCCCGTGGCCCCGGGTCAGGTGCATCCTCCTGAGGCCATGAGGCCCTGTTGCAGAAGCCTCTTTGCGTCCTGTTCTTGGCATTGCATTGCAGAGACCAGCTCTTGGGGATGGGCGCCTTGCCCTGGAGAGGCCCGCTCCACCCTGGGTGTGGCTCCTGTCCTTCCCACTCAGAGGGAGGGAAACCGAGGCCCACAGAGCTCATTATTTCCAGGTCGGGGTCATGGGTCACTCGCGTATTCTTATTCATGTTCCTTTCCCTTGACTTCCGGAATCTTCTGCCAGCGGCAAGCACAGCTGCCATGCCAGCAGACTGCCCAGGAGTTCCTGTACATGGCACTTCTTTCTGCTGTGGGCCTTGGGGGCGCAGCAGGGGCACCCAGCAGCCCACCACACTGGGCACTTGGGAGAGTCGTGGGCAGGATGGGCAGGGGAGGCCCAGGCATACCCTCAGGGGCGTTTCTGTGCATGCCC
>NW_006159879.1:1199400-1203436 GCF_000334495.1 Tupaia belangeri chinensis
TTTTAAACATTTCTACTGGAACCAACAAATGACCAGTATTTCTATTTGGTTAAAAATAGCTTTATGACAAAAGGACTTAAAAATCTTGGAAAGTTTAGAACCGCAGGAAGGGAAGCGTTAGCAGAGCGGTTAATTGCACACTTCCGCGCTGCTGGGACCTGCCTACTGCTTTGTTTCAGGGATCAGATGTGAAATTCTTGAATGAGGGCGATGGAGCTGACAGAAGAGGGAGGGAGTCAGCACGAATGGAGGGGAAAAACCCTTTGAAAAAAGGGCCGTGCAGAAGGGAGAGGTGAGCCAGCCCTCGGTCCTGTGGCGCGGTCCTAGTGCGCATGTCTGGAAGGCTGCAGGAGGAGTGTGCCTTAGTCCTGGGCTGCAGCTGTGCTGTCAGGGCTGCAGCCCCCTCCTGCTGGAGGACTCGGCTCTCCGCAGCTTCCCTGGCTTTTGTCTGCTTGGGGATCCCAGGGTCCCACCTTAGTAAGGGTCTGCTCGGACACCTCATGGGTAGCCGTTTCCTTCCCCGCATCCTCGGACCTGGCTGGACCGTGGTCAGCTCCGCCTGCCCGAAGTGCCTCCCCTTCCTCTGGCTACTCCTGATTTTGGCTCCTCTCCTGGCTGCCCTGTCCATCACCAGATGCCACTGCCCCTGCCAGGCACCCGTGTGTGGGCGCTCTGCCCTGCTGTCCCGGTTGCTGCCCAGCTGGGCAAGGGTGCTCAGGCCTCAGGGCCCGGGCATGTTTGGGTAGAGTGGGGCAGGGCTTCCGGCCCAGACCTCACAGAGCTGTCCCGTTCGTTGCTCCGATCTCCTTGCCTGGTCGTGACACCACGTGTCCGTGGGACTGATGACTGCAGGACTCTGAGTCCCAGGACCGTCCTCTGCGAGCCACGCCGACACGCCCCGGTTGCCAAGTATCTGCGGAACACCGCCTACAGCGGGCGCCGTCTGCAAGCGCGTGGGCATTTGCACCCCCTCCCCTCACGCTAACTCTTACGTCATCGGCCCCGCGTGGTTAGTGAGTTGCCACGCTCATAGAGTCCCCGTGACTGCGGTGTGGACAGATACCAGGGTCAGCGCTCACGGGGCCGGTACGTCTCGCCACAGGGCATCACCTTCAGATGCCGCCTGACCACCTAGTCCTTGAACCAGAGGTGGTGTGTCCCCTCTATATCGTTCCCTCCTCGTCACGGCCACCGGTAGCCCCACTGGCCCTGCCCTGAGCTCCCACGGCCCCCGCCCCCACTGCAGCTCTGCCCTCGCCAAGTCACCTTCCTGCTCCCGCTGTCAGCACAGCCCTGGGAGTGTCAGTGAGATGTGTCCTCTCGGCGGGGCTTCTCCACGGCCCACGGCTGCCCTGCTCCTCCCATGGAGCCTGTCTCACCCTGTCCTGCTGCCGGGACTCTCTCTGTCCCCAGACGGCCCCGCTGGCCTCCGGGGCCGGGCTCTGCTGCTCTGGCTCCTTCCTGAAACCATCTCCCAGTCGGTGGTGCCTGTATACCTGAGGGCTCGTGTCACTCCCATGTCCCCGTCACCCCACATCCCACAGCACTCTCAGAGCCCGTGTCACCCTAGAGCCCATGTCACCCCACATTTTATGTCACTCTCAGCAGATGTCACACCCCAGAGCCTGTGTCACCCCCAGAGCTGACGTCACCCTTATCTCCCATGTCAATCCCAGGGCCCGTGTCACCCCAGAGCTGACGTCACCCTTATATCCCATGTCACTCCCATGGCCCATGTCACCTCAGAGCTGACGTCACCCCTCCAAGATGATATCACCCACAGAGCCATGTCACCGTGTATCTCCTCACTCCCCGAGCCTGTGTCACCCCCAAGCCCATGTCACCCCACAGGCCTTCCCTGACCATGTAATTTCTAGCTGTCTCCACAGCCTGCCCTGCCCTCTGCCCTCACCGGTGTGTTCGCAGTGACCTCTGGCTTCCAGGAAGTGGGACCCCCACTCTCACGGCCAGTCGCAGGTGAGCAGCCTAGACCCAGCTGACCCCTTTCCCCCAGCCAGTGCCAGGGCTGTGCTTGTGTGCCGGCCTTCCCCCGGAGCCAGGGCAGGGCCGTGTCCGTCGGGTTTGCAGCTAGTGTAGAAGCAGTTTTTGCTGGAAGCCACAGGAGAGGCCCTGGGTGGGCACTGCTGGCCTGCCCAACCCTGTGGTCTGGGCAGGGAGCTCCGTGGATGGAATGAGGCTGCACCTTGCCTGGTGGGACAGGGCCGAGGTCTGCCCAGAGCCTCCGGGGCAAACAGCCTCTGGCCTAGGCAGCCCGAGCCCAGGAAAGGTGGGCTTCACTGGGGCAGTGGTGAGACCGAGGACGAGGCTGGGTCTATGGAGGCTGGATCCTAACACCACTGGGACCCACTGCACGTTCTCCAGAGCATAGGGAGTCTGCAGCGTGTGTGTGCGTGCATGTGTGTGTATGTGCATGTGTGCATGTGTGTGCGCACATGTGTGCCACCGATGATCCTATCTGCCCCCAGTGCAGGCCATGAGGGCTGTGGCCATCGGTGGGAACAATGGCCACCAGTCGTCCGTAATAGAGCGCGAGAGGCCTCGGTGCACACAGCAGCGTGTGGTTCCCCGTGGCCTGGAGGGTTGACCTCGGCCCATGTCATGGCCCCAGCTTCACACGCCGATGCTCAGAGATTGCTGACAGAGCCTCCAGGAAACCCAGCTTAGATGGCTACTGAAGAGAGACGGCGAGAGGGTCGCTTCACAGAGTGCCTGTGTTGGCCGGGGTCGGCGGGCCGACAGAACTACAGACACGTGTGGGGGACCACGTCCAGTCCTGAGCTCCCGCAAGGACGACACAACGTTCTGCATGGCCCATTTATGTGTCCCCGAGGACTACACGCAGGCTGACATGGTGACGGTGCCCAGGACGCCAACCCGTCTCCAGACGGCCAGGTCTCAGAGGAGCCCTATTACCAGGCCCTACCCTACTTCAAACACAGCGCCTTCCTCTTTAAGCTCAACTTGGTGTTTTCCAACACAATCAATTGGAGTAACGTCATAGACGAGGATAAAACTAGACTTTCTGAAGGGCTCGGTCAGTGTGGCGATGACCTCGCTAATGAAGACTGTCACGGGACTGACTGAGGATGTAGGAGCTGAGGGCCTGCCGTTCCTGGTACTTGGTCACGTGTGGAGCCAGCAGGCCCGCCTCCACCACACTGACGCTTACCTCCGTGCCGCCCTGTCCTCCAGGCTGGCGTCACTCAGCCTGGGGTCTCCTTGTGCCGTCCTGGGCTGCGGGGAGTTGAAAGGACGTCGCTCTTTCGCAGCACGCTCAGGACTGCACTCAGACGCCCTAGGTCCTCCCTGCAGTGACGTCTCAGCAGGGGGCCAGGTCGTGGGCCGCGGTCTCTGCTGCAGTCAGGTGGCTCTGGTTGCAGCTTGAGGACTGCTCGAAGCCCCGGACAGACTGCGCCCAGTAAACCTGGGTGGGGCATGGGGGGGCGGTGGTTCGCTGGCCGTTGGCAGAGTGAGCAGCCTGCGAGGGGGAGAGCCCAGCAGCGCTCTGCGTTCTGTCCTCGTGTGCCTGTGTGTAATCTGCCTCGACCCTCCGAGGGGATTCGGGTGTAGGTGTGGCCGAGGGGATGGTGGCAGATCAGCGCTCAGGCCGGGCATGCTGACTTGGCCGTCTGCGCCCAGCGAGGCTCGCGGGCACCCAGTTGCTGCTCTCATGCACGTGCAGGCGCTGGGCCTGTCGCTCCCTGCCAATGCCCTGGTCACGCCGGAGCACGTTCCTGTTCTCGGGGCCATGAGCGGTGGGTAGGGAGCTTCGTCTCCACCGTCGGCCCGGGAGCGGGGACTGTCGACTGTGCGTTTGCCGCATCGTGGCGCCTCCACCACTGTGTGACACAAGACAGGCTCTGGGGGCCGCGCGACACCCGGAGAGTCACGTTCGTAGTCGGTGTCACGGCAGGGCCTTGGCTGACAGCTTGGCTCTCAGACCAGAGGGTGTGAATGCAGCTGCGCGTCACAGAAGGCGTCGGCCTGGCAGCCACTCATGTCTCAGCCCAGGGCC
>NW_006159879.1:1203460-1204509 GCF_000334495.1 Tupaia belangeri chinensis
GCTGGCTGCTCCCCCGCCCCCCCTCGGAAAGCGGCTGCCCCTGCCGGTTCGTCACAGTCACTATGTCACCTGGGGAACTGTTGCTGGGGTGCTGCCACCTGGGCGAGCCGCAGTGCCACGTCAGATCCTGTTAGTGTCCAGAGGAGAAGCCGGCAGGTGAAAAGTGGGTAGAACATCCCTGAAACGGGATTTTTCAGGGCTCATTCCTAGAGTGTAGGTTCTGAGCCAGTCACCAGGCCCAGAGCTGATGCCGCCCTCGGCGCCTCCTGGCACTGTGCGCAGGACCCTCACGCACACCTCTCCACGTGGCTGCCCTGATGGCGTGCATGCTCAAATGTGACTGCCCACAGCGTGGCGGGGCTGACTCAGGGTCCCAGAGGGGCCACCTGCGCTGGCAGGCCACCTGGTCCCACCGATAAGTGGACATCTGCCCAGTGCGTCACACTTCAGCTTCTGAGCTCATTTCAACTCAAAGCAAGCCCAGGTCAGTGCCTTTCACAGACGGGGAAACTGAGGCTCAGAGAGAGGACCCGACATACACGGAGCCCAAGCAGGAGAGCCTCTGCTGGCTCTCCGTCCCCTACACACTTGCGGCCGGCCCTTTGCTGCTGTGGGTGCAGCCCTGCTGCAGGGGGCGACGGCCAGCTTCCTGGGCAGATGCGCTTGGCTGCCCAGCCAGGGTCAGGCAGTTTTCCGGAGCTCCAGGAGCTTAGCTGGAACTGTGCAGTGTAGGGTGACCCACACATGCAGGAGTGCTTTCTGCACGAAGAGAAGCTCAGGTTCTGTCCTGGGGGAGGGTGTCGGGGAGGCAGGCGGCCTTCAACAGAGGCCGGAGGGCCCAGTCCTCACAGCCTCACATGCGGTGGGGGTAACATCCCGGGGGAGAGTGAGGACAGGCGCCGAGGTGGGGCAGGCCGAGCAGGCTGCTCTTGTTATGTGAGGTAGTTCTGTCCTGGGAGGTCTGCACAGGCCCGGCGGGAATGAGTGCTGGACGCAGTTCCCGGGGAGCTGCACGGCGGGCGGGCGTGGGTCGGGGCCAACCCAGAGCA